>NW_024427246.1:10000-357647 GCF_000231095.2 Oryza brachyantha | reverse complement strand
AGGTTTATAAATGAATGGCCGAGGGAGAAGCTTTTTCTATCGTATATCATTATCTTATCTTAACCTTAAAATATGTGACTAATCCTACAATTTTTTATAGATTAAGAAAAGGCATAGTGAAAGTAGATAGCGGATCTTATAGGAGAAAAAAGACTATAACATCGAGATCTACATCATATAATACAAATATATAATTTTCAATTTTAAAAAATATTATCATTACTTACTACTGACCCTGCATACATTAGTCGAGTAATGCCTTTTTTTTTTAAGAATTAGATCAATGATAAGTGATTTAATAGTTCAATAAAAAGTTTAGGTAATTAATATTTTATTAAACATAGTACCATCTATCAAAGAAATTGCAAGGATTAAATCATTTAGCCAACTTATTCGATCGCAAGTATTATTAGAATTTAAATTTTAATCTCTTTAAATATCTAAAACATTATTCGTAGTAACCGCACAACGCAAGGGTTAATTAGCGGCTAGTGACCCTAATACACTCTAGAATTGTCTTCAAGAAGAAACCATATCATAGAATATATTGTGAGATTTTGGTATATTCAGTTATCTTCTTGAGCTTCAATTTCGCTACACTTGTTTTGCTCACACAAGAATTTCATCACAGGGCATGGGATCCACATGAGGACATAGGATCCACATGGTTACAATCTTGACAATTCAACATAACGATATGGGACCGACATAGTTACAGTGTAAACAATTCAAATAACCATAGATAGTTTACTAGCTCCCTTCTTAATATCCTCCTAGATGGCAATTTGGGTATGGAGTCAACAAACTTGACTTTTCGGATCTCATTAGGTCCCATATGGGCATGAGACCCACATGGTTACAATCATAACAATTCAACATAACTATATGGCCCACACAGTTACAATCTCGACAATTCACATAACCGTAGATGGTTCACTAGCTCCCTTCTCAATATCTTCCCAGACTGTGATTTGGGTATGGAGTCAACGAACATGACTTTTCGGATCTTCTTGTATGGGGCGACCTGCTTCGCAACGTTGTACATGACTTCTTCTTCGGTAATTTTGCTTCCTGTTTGTCTTACGACAAGTGCCATTGGTATCTGCCCTGCTTCTTCATGAGGATACCTGAAAACATTATAACGGTTAATCAATTTACATGAGACATCATATATTTTACATATATTTATGTAAGAAGATATGAGGAAAAACTATTTTTATTTATTAGTTGCTCTAATGCAGAATATACGGAATAGAGCCTCGAGATTGATCGGATAATTTGCAAATTAGTTTCACAATTGTCAGGTACTCCAGCTATGATCGACAGTGGCTACTGAACTTACGGCATAACTGCAGCATCAGCAATTTCTGGCAGAGATTGCAGGACAAGCTCCAGCTCTACAGGTGGAACCTGCAGCATATATTTACCATCAAGTGATTAATGCGAATAACTGCAAAGGTCCTACTTGACACTTTTTTCAGGGATATAGAGTAGACGATCGACCTGATAAGCCTTGTATTTAATCAACTCCTTTAGCCTATCTACTACAAACAGAAACCCGTCGTGATCAATATAGCAAAGGTCACCAGTTTTCAGCCATCCATCAGAATCAAAAGTGGTTGCATTGGCCTCGTCATCACCCACATAACCTGCAAAAACAAAAAAAATTAAGTAAACTCTGATGTGACAACAGGAGTCTCAGCACTCAAGATTTCAACGTGTATGATGGCACTGATTCAAGTCGAGATGACTTGGACTATCCAGCTACCACACATTATCCAGCTACCACACATTAAAAAAAATTATACCGTTTAGCCGTTTGAAAAACGTGCACGAGAAAAACGAGGGGCTAAGTTAACTTAGCGGGACGAACGCGGCCCTAGTCGTTATTCATCATAGTTTGTCGTCCAGGCATCTAGCGATTGCCAAAATTTTCAGACCCTCTTTGGATCCCCAGAACTTTTTTAAGTCTCTGTTACGTCGAATGTTTAGACACTAATTACAATTATTAAATATAGACTATTAATAAAACACACATCATACTCTCAACTATTTCACGAGACGAATCTAATGAGCCTAATTAGTCCATGATTAGTGAATGTGATGCTACCCTAAATATTTGCTAATCGTGAGTTAATTAGGTTTAAAAATTTTGTTTAATAAAATAGCTTTTATTTATATAATTAGTTTCGTTATCAGTCAATATTTAATATTTCTAATTAATATAGAGAGAGACTACAAAAGTTGTAGATTCAAACAGCCACTGGAGCTGTTACCTTCATACTGAAAGTCATGTCCACCGAATTGACACTTCTAGTACAATTAATGAATCCATGTCACACCCGGAGTTTCGTCCTAAGCCTAAATCGTAAAAAGAAATCCGTAAATAACAATTGGCTTAATTAACTCAGGAAAAATCCCTCTAAAAGGAATTAATTCACTTAAATCGAGGCTCGCAAATCGACTAACATGATTTAAATTCAAATTGCAGAAGTATAAAATTTGGCCAAACAAATTAATTTAAAACTCGGCAAAAGTGGGGTTTTCCTTTTTTCCTCCTTTTTCCTTTCTTTTTCCCTTCCTTCTCAAATTGGGCCGAAGTCCAATTTTCCTCCCTCTCTCTTTTTCCTTTTCTTTTTCTTTTTCTTTTTCTTCCCGGGCCGGCCCAGCCGAGCCGGCCCACTCCTCCTCGGCCGGCCCAGCCGCGCCGGCCGTTTCCCCCGCCAGCGCGCGTCCCCGCCTGGGCCGCGGCTTCGGCCTAGCTCCCGCGCCGCGCCCGCGCCCGCGAGTCCGCGTCGCCTCCCTCCTCTCTCCCGCGCCACTGACAGGTGGGGCCCACCTGTCAGTGACTGTTTCGCGCGCCCGCGCCGCGCCGCGCCGCGTCCGAGCCGGACTCCGCGTCGTCGCCGCAACCGCTGCCGCCGCAACCGCCGCCGCCGGACTCCGCGCCGTCGCCGACTCGGTCTCCAACCTCCGCCCGCCCTAGCCGGTGCCGCCACCCTATAAATCCGGAGCCGCCGCGCGCCGTCGCTCACTTTGCGCCGTCGCTCGAGTCGCCGCCGCGCTACTGCCTCTCGCCGCCTCCGATCGATCTCCGCCGCCACCGCCGATCTCCCGCACCCGCCCGCGTCGCCACCTCCGCCTCGGTCTCGCCGACCCGCCCGCGCCCTCGCCGCCGCCGGTGAGCACCCGCACCCTCCTTCCCTCTTTCTCCCCCTTTCCGGCCGACTGCCGCCGAGTCGCGTGCCGTCGCCGGACGAGTGCAAAGCTCGCCCCTTCCGCCGGCCGCCGTGGTCGCCGTCGCCTCCGCGTCGCCGACGTCTGGCCGCCGTCGCTTGCGCTCGCGCGTGCCGCGCCGTCGCCGCTCGCCAGTCGCCGTCGCCGCTGTTCTGCCGGGTTGCGCCCGTGCGTCGCCGCCCCGGCCGTCGTCGCCGTCGCGCCGTCGCCGCTCGCCGGTCGTCGCCGTCGCGCCGTCGTCGCCGTGCGCCGCCGCCGCCGTGTCGCCCGCCGCTCCCGCCGGTCGCCGCCGTCCGCCCGAGCCCGAGTGTTCCCCTTCTCTCTGTTCCCTCTCGCTGACGAGTGGGTCCCACCCGTCAGTCGTCCCCGCGCCCGCCTCCTCTCTCTCCTCCCCGGGCCCGCGTGTCAGTCTCCCCCTCTCCCTCTCTCTCACCGACAGGTGGTCCCCACCTGTCAGCCGTCAGCTTCCTCTCTCCTCGCTGACGTCAGCAACCCTATTAATTGCGCAATAATTGATTTAGGACTTTTCTGTTTAGTTAAAAAACCCAGAAAACTTCTAAAATTCATAAGTAATTCATCTAGTCTCCGTTTAGGTCCATTCAAATTTCATTAAATTCATAAAATCACCAAGAATCCATTAAAAATAGTTTCTTTTGCTGTTTCAGTAGAGTTTGTGCCTGTTTTATTTATTTTTGTGCTCTGTCGCTTAGATTCGGACCCCGCCGAAGAGCCGGTTTACTTCGAGATCGTCGCCGAAGTTCCCCAAGGGCCAGAGCAAGGCAAGTGACACTCATCCTTGAACATATTGAACCCATTATTGCAAATTCCCCGCTTTATTATTTCAAATATGCATTGTTTTAATTAAAGTACTTACTTTATGCTATTTTCGGGTAAACCTTATTATTATGCCGTTGTTTATCCAACTTTATTCGTTGCTGGACCAGGGGTAACTTGATTAGAGTCAGGCCTAGGTTAATGCTTAGCCATGCTTAGAACAAATAGCTCATGGGATCACATATAATTATGCTTAGTTCGGAATAGCTGAGATATTGATTCACTACCCGGTTCGGGTTAATGTCAACTAAAATATTGATAATGGTGGGCTGTGGGTGCATGGTTTTGAGAGTCGCACCCATGGTGATTAAGGACCGGTTCACGGGAAACCCTGGAAGTCATTAAGTGCTAACCACATGCCGAAATGGGTAAGGTGGGATTTGGAGCATGACTTCGAACTATTTGACGTACCCAGGCAAGGGTAGGCGTGATGGAGTATGGACGGGCAATCGTGGTGTAACGAAAGCTTCTCCTGCTTCCGGATCTACCAAGGCACAAGAGGGGACTGCCCGACTTGGTGTAAAGGAGGGGTGAAACCTGAAGTGTGGTGCGATTAAATAGGGAGGGTTGTGTAACGGGTCCTATCACGGTCTCCTTTCCGGTATGCCGTGGTGGTATGTCGGCGCACGTTCAAGTGTAGTGGAGTCGTGTCTTGTGGGTACAGTAGTACACCTCTGATCAGAGTATAAACTATTCGAATAGCCGTGCCCACGGTTACGGGCGAACTCCCAGCTTCACTGTTATTAGTGAACCCTAATAACTTGAGTAAATTTGTTATCACTTGGGACTACTGCAACGTGGTGTAACGTTGAGTAGTGGTTGGGCCTGTTGCAACGTGGTGTAACGTTGGACAGTGTTGTGGTACTTTACAACTGTTTATTTATTTATGCTTTACTGTATTTAAATTACCTTTATTCTTTCAATCTCTGTTATTTGTTTAACTGCTGCTTTATCGCAACTAACCCTAGCCTGTCCTTGTTAATCCCGTTGCATCATTTGTTTTCCCCTTGTCCGTGTTACTTGTTGAGTACGGTGGTTTGTACTCAGCCTTGCTTAACTTTCCCAACCCAGAGCTAGAAGCAGAGTCCGATGGAGGTGCCTCTCAGGAGTGAGCTGTTCCGCCGTCGAAGTGTTGCCTGTGGACTGGAGCCGTACCCGCTGGAGCTAGTCTACCCCTTTGTTTTTCTTTCCGCTGCATTTCCGCTAGAATAAGTGTAATTTTCAGTTGTTTCTAAGAACGATGGTTATGTAATCAACATTGTCTTTTTGTGTACCCTGGCTGGTCCTGTACAGGGATTTAATACACAATTAAGTTCAGAAATTCGTGTGAGGAATTTCTGGGCGTGACAATCCAGGCCTGTACCTACCGGGAACTATAATATGTAGCTATATTTTCGAATAGAGTGAATGTGACACCCATTAACACATCAATCTCATTGTCAATACATATAACCTGCGTTTTTTGTTAGATGAAGGGGTGATTTGTTTGTCTTTTTCATAAAAAAATTTAAACGCTATATTTGCAAACGAAAAATAATTTTTGAATAAAATTTTTATATATATGTAATGATAGTGATCTAAAAGCCAAGGACGGAAACTAAATTTCGGTAAAAAATATCTCAAAAATTAACTCTAAATTAAATTTAAGGTTAAAAATACTAATTTTAAGTTATAAGCATAAGCATAAATGAAAATATGGTGTGGAAGATAAAAGATGAAAATTTATCTTACTTTTTATAGCTATTTTATGTTAAACAATGGAATTAACTACCACAAAATTGAAAATCTATTTTATAAATTCCAAGATGTTCAACTTTTATATAAAAATATTTTATAAAAAGTGCACCATTTAAAGTTTTGAAACATGTACGTAAATAATCTGTACCGTTTCAATACAATAGAACGCCGTCATATAGTCGATGAGGGCATATTTATGTGCCTCGGGGATTCATATTGTTATGTTATGATCACCTGTCATGATGGAAGGCCCTCTTACCCAAAGCTCCCCTTGCTGCCCAGCGAGCAATGGCTTGTTCGTGACATGGTCAACGATCTTTACCTCGACATTCTCAGTGACTCGGCCAGCAGAGCCTATGTGAGTGCACTCTTCCTGGCTGATCATCCTTGAGATGCCACCTGCCTCGGTTGAGCCATAGCCCTGAATGCAATTTACATCATAATGTTTTAGTAATGGAGGACAAAAAATAATATTGAGCCCCTTCATAATGAATATGAGCAAATACTATTTTAGCAAAATAATAAATCACCAGATCACTTTATGTTTAATCAGCAAGATACTCTTTTCAACTTCAAAATATTGAACTTTGAACAGAAATTTGGGAATATTCTAATTGAAATATTTTTTTAGATCAAAGGTCGAAGCCCTGCTTCTTATAGAAAGCAGAATACTTAGATACATTGTTTGCTATTTGCTAGGGATTCCAGCTTCAAATGTTCAGGCCTTAAGCTAGATCAGACACCAAACATCAAGAACATCGGCCTCTTAACAGACAACTTCAATGGGACGCTAAAGCACTAAAGAGAGTATAGACTAAACTGGAACAAAGAGACTTGTCTATTCACTTTTGCTCATGTTTATAAACCAAAATTTAAATTTTTAACCTTGAACTTACAGTAGACTTTGGAGTTTTTTATTGTCATAGTTTTTAATCGCTGAGAACACATATATAAAGTTTTATTCATAAATTATTTTTTATTTTTAAATATACGGTTTGGTTTTTTTGTTTCACACAAAAAAAGCCAACGATGTGCCTATAATTGAAATCATAAGGTTCCAAACCCAAAATGCTGTACTCCCTTTAATATTTTTTATTGAACATGGTTGACCTTTAGGTTTTCATTTGATCATTCGATTTATTAAACAAATTACATAATTATTAATGATATTTTATTTATTACTAAATACACTTTAACAATAACTTATAATTATACATATTACATACAATTTTTAAACAAGATAAATGATCAAACATAGCTTTAAAAGACAATGCCATCAAACATAAAAAATTTAAGGGAGTAATTCCTAGCTGCATGTGGACAGTGTCCGAGGGTGACTGTCTGGTTTTTCCACGTCATATTTGTAAATAAAAAATAATTTATCAATAAAATATTTATATACATATTTTTAGCAATCTAAAACCAATACTGAAAAATAAATTTTGATGAAAAAAGTCTCAAAATCAGTTTAAATTTAGGTTAAAAAATTAAATTTTAGTCTATAAACATAATAACAAGTGAAAAGACAGAGGTGTCAAATCGAGCTGGATGCCATAAGGAACACGACGCAAGTACGGGGAGTCGGAGGGGACGATGCGCCCGTTTCATTTCTTCAGCTAGGATTTTAACTCCCCATGGAAATACTAACAAAGGTTTAAGAGAAGCCAGTTGGATTTTGAGGAATAATCGATCCTCAAGAGATTGGCCACTGACAAGCACTTTGGTCTTAAATCTAGTATGATGTGTGTGGATTACTCCACCCAAGGTCAGAAAATATATGTTAGGTAAGTGCTAAATAAGTACCTTGTCCTATGTCAAGGACGATAATTTCCTCATTCTGACGTGTCTCTAAGCTCTGCACCACCGGTATAGAAACCATGCTATGCAGAGTTTGGGTCCCGATCGACTCAAGACTTCAAGATCCGACCGGTCGGTGGTATGTAGGGACATAAACTGCTGAAGATATAGTGGCTCTGCATTGATGCCTATCGGGGGCCATAAGCCTCTTGCTCAAACAAATGACAGATACACGTTACACCATTCACAATAATGAATGACTAACATAAAATATGATGCAACAAGTAAATAGATAAAAAAAAGAAATCATGGCTTACATAGAAAATAATTTCCACACAACATCTAAAATATAGTTATTGATACGTAACATTACATTTATATATAAATTAGTAGTATTTATATTGTAAAAGTGATGTGTAGTATAGTTTTTTATGATATGGATGATATAAAAATTATAATTAGTTTCTTGTATTAGGATTCCTCTTATAGGCTCCTTTTTCCTAGTATGCGATCGGGTATACGTAGGAGTAAGTATAATAGTAGCTCTAAGCCAGCTAAATGCTGTGGTAGAGGAGAAATGTGAGGAGAGAAACGAGAAGCGGACGGTAATTTTACAACCGACTCGGACACATGAACTAAGAAACTCAATAAGAGAGACAAGTGAGTCATGTATTAATGCTGAAGAGCTAACTGTTGTATGGGTGGACTGAGAGAATGCTACAAAGAGTCTTATAAGTGGCTTGCTACCTATATTATTAGCCTTACTCTAACGCAGGTATAGTAGCATACTATAAGTCAGCTATAAACATATTTTAGGGAGATAATAGAGGAGAGAGAAGAGCGGCGAGCTAAAGATTTGTAGCTAGCTGCAGCACAGATTCTAAGATACAATATGTGTATAACAGGTGGGACTGTGTATTAATAGTGTAGTATATATTTTGTAGGTAACTATTATATAAATTAACTATTAGATTAATTATAGATGATTTGGAACTAGTAGTTGGCTATACTATTGAACTTGCTCAAAAGGCAAGACGTCATCATCAGTGTTTGGTGGTCCTAGTCTCCTAGATTTTGAGTATCAACTCCATTTCACCTCTTGGGGCATGCACAGTGCGCCAACCTGGCGAGTGGCTCAAGCTCGCCACGTAGGCACAATGCTCATGTGGAGGGAAGAGAAGGTGAGCGAGAGTAGCTTCATGAGGATCTTTGTGCCTTCTGCAAGACACCGGAGCCTTGTCATAAAAAGGTTAGCCGCGTCAGAGAAAGGACGATGCACTTTCACAGGGGAGCGGAGAGGAGAGGAAGGCGAAGCCGTTGAGGTCGTCGTCGCTTGCTCGTTCGCCGCCCCACCCGTCGCAATCGTGCTCTGGCTGCCGCACCGCTCGCTGCTAGCCCAACCTATGACGACGACCGCCCCGTGCGCCGTCCCGCTCATGCTCCGCCTAACGCCGTCGGAGGAGCCCGAGCTCTGACGACCGCCGTATTGCTAGCCTCAGCTGCACCCGTGCTCTACTGCCACTGCCGCCGTCGCCCCGAGCTCCGGCTTAGCGTCGCTGTCGTCGCCCCAGCTCTAAAACCGAGCCCCGCCGCCGAGCTCCAAAGCTGAACCCCACCGCCGACCCCTGCCACCGACGGTGCAAAGAGGAGGGCCGCCGAGATCTAGTGCCGAGTTCCGCGCAAGGAGAGGCGGGGCGGCGAACTCGCGGTTGGGTTCGGGAGCTTGTTCCTCAAGCGCCGGCATGAAGAGGAGGATGGGGCCGACAGCGCAAAGAGAAGGGCGGCGAGATCGCCGTTGGGGGACGACAGTGGTGACGTTACTGGGAATACGATGGGGATGGCCCGGTGCTGTGAAGCGGTTTATATTTTTCTTCTGATTTCTAGGGTTTACAATGTAAAATTTTAGGCTTGTACATAAACTGAGAAAATGTAAGGACTATAATAAAATTTAGTAAGAGCTGATATATAAAACTAAAAGACACTTATAAACTACACTGTGAAAAAGAGGAGTGATCTTAAATCACGTGGCATGTTCCTCTCGCCCCCCCTGGAGCCACTTGATGAGTGTTGGAGCATTGTTTATGCATACCCATGGTAGGCTGGTAGCGCTGAAAGTACATCGTTATGCTCAACATAAAAGCACATAGCGCACTAGTGGACGCTGCCCCCGACGCTCACGTGATCCCGTGATCTCCGGAGGCCAGAGCCGATTGGCGTGGATCGGGAGGACGTCCACCAGGTCCAGTGCGGCAATGCCTCGGGACATCTTGCTCGTAAAACTGTGCATTGGACGGAAGATCTTAAACCATTTACAAAAGTTTATTCTTCCTATATATTTTATTAATATTCTATAATCACGTTCTCTTATTTTTTTTCTTGTTACAGAACAATGAGATATGGAGTAACAAGAGATAAATTGCAAATATTGAGTTCATATTTTCAATATAAATGATGCTCAATTTTTTTTGAAGAAGGAGTATTTGTTGGAGCAATATTTTCTCTCTCAAATAATCTATTTTCAGACCGGTGATTTGGATAAAGCATCGGCTGGAAAAGCTGTCCGTAGGCTTTGGATCCTCTAACTCCGAATGGCAAACACAGGCAATAATTGAGCTGTGCCAATAGGTGAATCTTCGTCGTTCATTTGAAAACAGTAACTTTATTGTTATTTTTACTAAGTAGGTTGTCATTGCTGCTCATTGTGCGTCACTCTGATGTTATATACCTCTCTGATGTTACTGTACTCCACTGACATTGCTGGGAACCGCTGATTGTAAAGGGTGATCGACTCTTATATCTCGGTTAGCATGTACTTAATGGTAAATCTAACGGGTGCTTAGATTACTTCAAATATTAAATGTACAGGTGTTTTAAATTCCTAAAAAGAATCCAGACAAATTATATAAGTAAATTAACAAATAAATAATTCTAATTCTTTGTAGTAATTTAGCAAATTACAGATGTAACTTGACACGGATGTAGAAATAACTCTTTGTTGCATTAAAAGTAGTTTAGTCAAACTATAGAAGTAACTTAGCATGGTAATAAAGTAACGTTGCTATATTAGATGTCATTTAGATAAATATGAAAGTAACTTAAGATGGAAAAAACATTTTTTTGGTGTTTTGGAATGTCTTAGTGCAATCTTTTTATGTCATTTTTGACATGACATTTTTGGCAACATGCAACTTGAACAAAAATATCTAGATGCCATCCGCAAGTATCAAAGCCTAGGAAAACACATGTTGACATGTTGTGAAGTGTGGTGCTGTTTCGGAAAGATTACTGCAATGCATGCTAATGATGTACATGTTCTACTTTTTGGCAAGGCCACTAGTTACAACTAATGGGTGCGCACACACCTATAGTCATGTACTCTATCTAGTTTTTTAATCCACGCAGTTGAATATTGGATCTTTGACATTTCGTCTTTTTCAAAAAATATATAATTATTGATTATTTTGTTATGATTTGATTTATTACTAAAATAGCTTTAAGTATAATTTATAAATTTTCATATTTTAAAAAATTAAATAGAAACGAATGATCAAACCTAAAACCAAAAGTCAACTGTGGCCGTGTTCTTCCACCCTCTAAGTTAACTTATCCTCTCGTTTTTCGTGTGCACGCTTCCCGAAACAGCTAAACGGTGTATTTTTGTAAAAAAATTCTATAGGAAAGATGTTTTAAAAAATCATATTAATCTATTTTATATTTTTTAATAATTAATAATTAATTAATCATGTACTAATATATTACTACGTTTTTCGTACGGGGTAAGTTAACTTACCCCCTCAAGAGAACGTGGTCTGTATCAATTAAAAAAATCGGAGGGAGCATAATATAACACTCCAATTAGTCTCGAGGTTGCTTAATTGTAGGCGATCAAGAGATAAGAATGTTTTGGACGAATGACATAGTAAAACCGAATACAAAATTCATCATGATGAAGTACACCGTCAGCACAACAATAGTGACAGTTCGTGCAAACAAATCCTGAACTCCTAGACTGTGCAAATGCTTAATTAACAAACGCCGTCGGTATAGGCAATGAAAACTGGCACCAGTGCCCTGTCGTACTACATACACGACAAATTAAAGTTGGCCCCGTTCGCTTGGGACCTAAACAAACAAATATCTATTTGGAAGTGGTATGTATCTGTGTTCTTTCTCAACCCTTGAACATCCAATGATTAACTTGCCAATATTTTTCAATGGGTAAACTAATGAGTTATCTAATTAACTTGTAAAATTACACTTTAATTATGTGGATACCTGCCAATTATAATCAAGATTACTACACCAAATTTAAATATAAAACTCATCAAAGTAAATGCAGGCAATAGAAAAGCCACAAATATTTTTTTCTTTTTATATTTATATATACCAGTTGAAGGCCTTACAAAAGCCCCCATGTCCTTATATATATTTTTCTATTCTAAAAACTATAAATATTTTGTCTAAATTGTTTCATCAATCACTATATTTTTTATCCCCGTCTACCCTTTATCCCTATGCATACCTCAATCTCAATTATTAAGATTACTAAGAGGATTCATAGTCTAAATAACCTCTAAATAATGAGTATATTTTGAAACGGGTCTACGTCCTTTTAATATTGGCCCTCATGAGATGGGAGGGATGATTTTCTGACATCGGATAGATCTTGGCCCTAATTTTATATATACCACACTTCACATGCTTTACGCTAAAAAAAAACTAGTCCATTTGCATCCAAAAACTATTTCCAAGGCGACTAAATTATGATCTTCGGATCAGCTCACAACAAATGATGTGTGTTTACCTCAACGATCCTATAATATTCAGTAATCAATATTTTATCCATTGTAAAATATAAGTATTTCTAGAATTTAAATTTCTTATTACAATAAGCATTTATGCACTGATTCGATTGTTTCAATATGTTAATACTAAAATTTAGTAAATTTCCGTATTGGATTCGGATAAGGAAAGCTGCAATCGCTGATAGGAATTTTATCCGGAAGAGTTCGAATTCAACAGGTAATCGTGAATACCAAGGCTTGGCGGCGTAATTTTATCTAGTAGTTAGAGTTAGTTAGGATTTTATCTTTAAGAGATTAGAGTCCGACTTGTTTGTTTTATTTTATCTATTAAAAACCGTGTTGTGTTAGAGATAGAGTTTGTTATTTCTTTTTATCTGTTAGAAGTCGTGTCCGACACTGGACTAGCATCCACCCGAGGGTATAAATATCTATGCCCGGGGTCATTGTAAACTATCTTCACATCAGTTAGATCAACTTCTTTCGGCGCATCGCCACCCTCTTGTTCGAGGTTTTCAACTCCGACGGAACTTGGCACCTGACACGGAGCTGCATTGTCTCGATCTCCGGTGGAGGGGTAAGTCCATCATTCAGTCGGGCCATGGTAAATCGCATCGGCTAGATTAGAACTGTCTCGGTTCGGTTCAATCTTATAATCTAGTTGTGCGATTGCTAGTTATCGTATCAGTTTCAACTTTAGTTACTTCTGTATCTTGGGTTGATCTGGTCGACCACTGTGAGCGATTTACAATGGTTTGATATTTGCTATTTGACATATTCAATCTAGTACGGTCTTGGTTATGTTCGATATAGTAGATTGTGTTTGTCAGATGGTTTATATCAGTTCGATGTATCTTGCTCATAGTTTTATCGGAGTAACAGCCGATAAGTTATCAGTCATCGGCTTATTGGCTTGATAGTAATCTAGATCTGTTTAGTATCCAGCCTGACGTTGCTAGATGTAATCTTGAGCTGTCTAAGTTGGGTCTGATCTTCTATGGTTATTTTTAGCAATCTGGGCTAGATATTTTATAGATTTTGGTTGTTTGTCCGCCATCTATAGCCGATGATTTTTGCCGATCTACATGCTTATCGTATTTGCATCAATAGAGTAGCCGATTGTCTTACTTTGTTATTTTTATACTAATCGGCTTGATTTAGTTAGATCGACAATTATTTATGTTGTATCGCCTTATGAGAATTACATGCAAGTTGGGTTTAACCGATTGTAACATATGATTTATTGTTTATTCCAAATAGTTCGTTGGTTTATCTATTAGCCTTATCGATCTCCAAGTATCTTATAATCATATCGCGCTCGACTTTATATTGTTTTGGTTAAGTCCAATCTCTGCACGTCTAGTTCGATCTGGTTATAGAGGCTCGTCCGATCGACTAAGATTAATAAGTAACTTGGTGGATTACGTTGGTCTAATATTTGATTTAACTTTATTTGTAGCAAGTTTCTAGCCGATCCAAGCTTTTTACAGCCGATCGTTTGTCGTATTGGCTAACCGTTGCAGCATTCATATCTAATCGGCTGGATTACTAGTTACCTATCGGCTTGATAGCCGATCGACTTGTTTCACTGTTTATCTTGTCAGTTGCATGATCAAACTGACTGGCACGCCGCGCATTATTATAAGAATTTAGGTCCTACATTGGAGTTGTCTAAGATTGACTCCCAGGCCTACGTGTGTGACTGTTGATTGTCATTTTCAGCGTCAACACAATCATTTTAACCATTACAAAGCTAACTATATGCTTATAAAGTAAATCAAATCAATTCAAAATTAAAAAAATGACCACTGAAGTTACTACAATAAAATATTTTATATCTACTTAGTCCGTGCTAAATAAACTAAAATGCATATATTTTCGAACGACAGATACACTTGTAAAATACAAAGCCTGTTTTTTCAAAGTTGCTTTGGCTCGCTTTTATCAAATACAAACAGGCGCCCAGGGGTTAAACATTACGGACAGCCAAAATAATTTAGTGTAGACGACAGATCTGAAATTTTAGAAATTTACGGCCCAAAAATATTGAGATTTATACAGTTTTTTGACCATGTTGAATAAATTTTGCTAAATTAAAACAATTAAAAAATAGAAAATTTAAACTGTACCATTCTCCAAGGAGAGGGAAATCTAAAGAGGACTAATTGCTGGCGTCGGGGTAGCAGTTGGAACGTCACGCCAAACAACTACGTGCGGGTGACACTAGCAGGTGGACTATTTTTTATACAAGTTTGGTGGTGGTTTTGTTAGTGATATGTTCTCGAGGCAATAATAGAGATGTTTATATCATATTATACGTTTACATATTCATCATCTATGTTCGTGGAGATACATAACTCATTATTCGATTAATCAATACGTATGTGATTCGTTTATTAAACTCTTTATATTATATGATACTATTTTATCAAATCTTCTCTGATTAAATATCACATAGTAACAAATATGATTAGATGTCAACACATGTATCGATGATCTTGTGTTATGGATCATGGTATGGAGATACCAAATCAATCATGTGGACACATGTTGGACAATATGACAATGGATAGATCCAACGTGAGATACTATGAAAGTTATATATATGATGTACCATCGGTGTTATCACTAAGTGGTGATATATAATCCTTCGACTTGAAATTATCATAATTCTCAACATGTGTAATGGATTGCTTAAGTACTACTAAACGTCATAACTAAGTAGTTGTAAAAGTAGTGTTCGAACATATCACGAAACATGCAGTAAGATGTGAATAATCAAGATAGAATTTGTCATTCATTGGAGAGATATCTCTGACCCCTTCATGTTATAGATTATGAAAATGCATGACAAAGTTAAATAATATAGAATTGAGAGAAGGATTGAGGTATTGACAGCATGACATATATAGCCTTTAATCGATATCATGGACCAAAAAGATTAATAAAGAGATACCCTGTCGTAGTACAGAGACTACGTGTCCGGTGTTTTAGACATTTAGTGGTGGCTAGGCAGTTAAGTGTTGCTAGGCTGTCAGCTGGAAGCAATTTAGCAGTAGTAGTAATTGGAGACAGTAACAATAGATTGACTTACCATACACAGATCGACGTGTGGGAATCGTCGGCGGAACCGCTCGATTGCCGCCATCGACAGCGGGGCTCCGCCGCATATTATCCGATCCAGCGCCGTCAGCCTGCACCTCTCCTTGGTCATCCCCATCACCACCGGTGGCGCCGCTGTCATCTCCGTAACCTCCCAGTGCTCCGCCGTCTCCACCAGCCCCCTTATCCCGGCCCGTGCTGCCGTGTCCGTCACCACCACCGTCGTCACCCCCAGCGCGATGTCCTTCAGCACGAAGAAGAACCCCATGGAGTGGAACATCGGAGCGCACAGCAGCGCCCTCTCGTGATTCTTCCTCGGCGACTGCGGCTTAGCATGCAGTGCGTGGAACCCTGCCACCATCGCGATGAAGCTCCGATGCGGCAGCGCCGCCGCCTTCACCTGCCCAGTCGTCCCCGAGGAGAACTGGATCGCCGCCGTATCCGACTGCCGCACCACCACGGCCGTCTCGAGCGCCAACCCATCTCCCTGTTCGTCCATGCAGAGGGATCGAAAGTGTGGCGAATCGAGGAGGACGGCAGGGAGGCCAGCGGGGAGCTTCGAAGCCGTGGAAGAGATAGCGAAGGCGACGGATGCACCGGAGAGGGAGACGAGGCGAGAAACCTCGGCGCGGGTGAGGGTTGGGTTGGCAGGGGAGACGACCGCGCCGATGGAGAGGAGCCCAAAGTAGAGCACGGGCACGTCGATCCGCGTTGGCGCGAGCACTAACGCCACGTCGCCGGGGCGCAGCCCGACGCGAGATCGCAGAGCGCCGGCAACCGCGCGCACCCGTGACAGGAAGGCTGGGAACGAGACGGCCTCGCCTGTGGCGGCGTCGAGGAGCGCCGGGTGGGCGTCGAGGAGTCGGGACGACGACTGCAGCAGCGTGAACGCGAATTCCGGGAAGGAGAGCGGGACGTCCGGCGGTGGCAGCGGCACCGGCGGACGGAGGCTGTGGAACGACTTGGTCGTTGCGCAGTAGCCGGTGCGGGGATTCACGCTCCTGCTCCCGCCACCCGGGTTTGCCAGGGACATGGGAGCCACCATTATTTTCTGTTCACGTCTCGTAAATGCTGATTAGTTGGGTTGCTATGGATACGTTTTTATAGAGGGTGTGGCAGTGGCCACTGACATCGAAACATGTTTATTTTACTGCGTAAGAAAAAAATTGAACCGACAAGAAGGCATATGGTCATTAGAGTATGATCAAGGTGACAGGCTAATGGACAAGTCACACGACTCACGCGGCAGCGTATTCAGCTACACGTGTGTGTCCTATGTGGGTCTCCCTGTTGAGCAGGTGACTAATTTTTTTGGAATGTGTCATTCCATACCATAAAATATGCACCTGACGTCATCCATCCCACACGGGTTATCGCTGGTCAAACTGTGAACACGCACCCGCACACCCCATATTTTGGATATTTGGGTTTTGGCGTTTTGGACTGCACCTTTCCTATTTGGGCTCCTGTTTTGGGCTTTCCAGTAGAGAACAAAGGTATGGATATTAAATTTCAATACAGACTAATGACTATGTTAACATATTTGGATATGTTACTAGGCTGCTCTTAGTCTTGGTACTGGATTTTCTTCCTAAAATTTTGGATATATTTTTTTCATACCTTTGAGATTAATGGGTGGGTCATGTTTATACGAGAAGTTGCACCTCATATATACTGAAGCTGCACATAATTTATAGTAAAAGTTGCACTTTTCTATATTATGCAAATTTAGGGTAAGCTCTGTGCAAGTTTAGTATATGAATTGTGCCACTACGCCAGAACGCCACACCTGTGACGGAATACCACTGACGGGCCAAAGGCCCGGTCAGAGCTATCCATCACCTCTGACGGGTTGTAACCACATCCGTCACAGGTGTGGCATCCTGCCGCGGCCTGAGCTAGGCCTGGCAGCGGCCCGTCACTGGTGTTCGATACCACTGACGGGCCAACGTGGAAAGCCGTCACAGGTGATATCCCACCACGTGTGACGGACCGTACAACTTAAGCCGTTTCTGGTATGCCATCACCAGTGACGGCTTTTCCAGTTGCAAACTGTCACAGTTGACATCCCATTATCTTTGGTGGGTATTTCTATAAAACCGTCTGCCAACTGCCAACTATTTTCTATAAATACCCCCAACTGCAATTGTTTTCTATCCCGACCAATACACTGTTCATAGTTGGGTTGGGAGGACAAAGGGGGCGAATTTTTGCAAAAATTGGAGGTAAAATAAGATGTTTGACTTTTTTTTTCAATGTTTGACCATTTGTCTTATTCCAAAAATAATGGAAATATTTTATAATAATTTTTCAATCAAAACATCATATAATATTTCTCTATATTATTTATTGCAGATGGATTGGAAGTGGATGTACCATGTTCATCGTTCATCCACGGAGTATAGGGAGGGGGTCACTAAATTTGTTAAATTTACGGACAACGATAGGAAAAGCAGGATGAGCCTGTATATATCGTGTGCATGTAATGACTGTAGGAATGAAAGGATGATTCCTGATAGTTCAGAAGTGCATTCTCATTTGATAAGGAGAGGATTCATGGAGAATTATACATGTTGGAGCAAGCATGAAGAGCAAGAGGAACCTGATGTTGATGCTGATAAGGAAGTGTCGGATCAAATACAGTGAACATCGTCGCAGCTCTAGAAAGCATGTTTGTACCGTCTCCGTTTGGTAGAGATACCATTGATTTCGACACTGAATGTCTATCTCAAATGTTGCATGACATTGAAGACGCAGATGACAACGACAAAGACTTTGAGAAGTTTAGTAAGTTGGTGGAAGACTGTCAAATGCCCTTGTATGATGGATGTAAGTCGAAGCACACCAAGTTGTCCTGTGTGTTAGAACTCATGAAGCTTAAGGTAAGTAATTGATGGTCCGACAAGAGTTTTACAGAACTTCTTGAGCTATTAAAGGACATGTTGCCAGAGGAGAACAAGTTACCGTAGACGACATACGAAGCTAACCAAGTGTTATGCCCGTTGGGTTTAGAAGTCAGAAGAATTCATGCATATCCGAACGACTGTATTTTGTATTACAAGCAATATGCTGACCTGGATGTTTGTCCTGTATGTGGGGCTTGTAGATACAAGCGTGCAAAAAGTGCAGGTGAAGGAAGTAAGTCAAAGAGGGGAGGACCTGCAAAGGTTGTGTGGTATCTCCCAATTGCGGAGCGCATGAAGAGAATATTTGCGAATAAGGAACAAACAAAGCTAGTGCGTTGGCATGCCGAAGAACGGAAAGTCAATGACAAGCTAAGACACCTAGTAGATTCAGTATAGTGGCGGAGAATCGACAGGATTTATCAGGAGTTCTCAGAGGACCCAAGAAGCATGCATTTTGCCATGTGTACAGATGACATTAATCCAATTGGTGATTTGAGCAGCCGTCATAGTACATGGTCAGTTCTTCTTGTGAACTATATCCTTCCTCCCTGGTTTTGCTTCAAAAGAAAATATATTATGCTTGTCATGCTCATTCAAGGACCGAGACAACCTGGCAACCATATTGATGTGTTCCTTGAACCAATGATCGATGACTTCGCGACGCTTTGGAATGAGGGAACATGTACATGGGACGCATATGCACACGAGTATTTCAACCTCCATACGATGGTGTTTAATAGCATCAACGATTATCCAGCCCTTGGCAATCTTTCTGGCCAAACGTTCAAAGGAAAATGGGCGTGTTTGGAGTGTATGGAGGAAACAAGAAGCAAATGGTTGAAGCATTCACACCAGATGGTCTACATGGGTCACAGGAGATTTCTCCCATGGTATCACCCTTATAGGAATATGACAAAAAATTTCAACGGCCACAGAGATACAGCTAGGCCCCCACAACAGCTAACAGGGACAGATGTGCACAACTTACTGATGGGAATAGCCAACGAGTTTGGGAAAAAGAGAAAAGTTGTAAAGGGAAAAGATAAGAGCATGTGGAAGAAAAAGTCAATATTTTGGAGACTACCATACTGGAAGGATCTTGACGTTTGCCACTGCATAGATCTGATGCATGTCGATAAGAATGTATGTGAGAGTTTGATTGGGTTACTGCTTAACGCTAGTAGTACAAAGGATGGTCTGAACGCCCGACGAGATATGCAAGACATGGGTGTTCATCCGGAGCTACATCCTGTTACCATGGAGTCCAGCAGGGTGTACCTTCCTCCAGCCTGCTACACTCTATCGAAAGATGAGAAGATGAATTTGTTGATATTGTCTTAGTGGTATAAAGGTTCCATCTGGTTACTCGTCAAGAATTAGTAGGTTTGTTTCACTGCAAGACCTTAAGCTGGTAGGAATGAAGTCGCACGATTGTCACGTTCTTATCACACAGCTGTTGCCCATTTCAATAAGGAATATTTTGCCTCCAAAGGTGCGACACACGATAATGCGGTTGTGCTCCTTCTTCCATGCTATCGGCCAGAAGATCATTCACCCCGAGGGACTAGATGAACTACAGGCAGAAATTGTGAGAATGCTATGTCATTTGGAGATGTACTTTCCTCCTACTTTCTTTGATATAATGGTACATCTACCAGTGCATCTTGTCAGACAAACAAAGTGTTGTGTCACACCCGGAGTTTCATCCCAAGCCTTAAATCGTAAAAAGGAATTCGTAAGTAACAATTGGCTTAATTAACTCAGGAAAAATCCCTCTAAAAGGAATTAATTCAATTAAATCAAGGCTCGCAAATCGACTAATAGGATTTAAATTTAAATTGCAGAAGTATAAAATTTGGCCAAACAAATTAATTTAAAACTCGGCAAAAGTGGGGTTTTCCTTTTTCCCTCCTTTTTCCTTTCTTTTTTTTCCCTTCCTTCTCAAATTGGGTCGAAGTCCAATTTTCCTCCCTCTTTCTTTTCCCTTCTCTTTTTCTTTTTCTTTTTCTTCCCGGGCCGGCCCAGCCGAGCCGGCCCACCGCCTTCCCCTCGGCCGGCCCAGCCGACCGGCCTTCCTCCCCCTCTTCGCGCGCGCCCCGCCTGGGCCGCGGCTCCGGCCCAGCTCGCCCGCTCGCCCGCGCCGTGAAGTCCATCGCCGCTCCCTCCTCTGTCACGCCACTGACAGGTGGGGCCGACCTGTCAGTGACCGTTTCGCCAGCCCGCGCCCGCGCCGCGCCGGCCGAGTCCGACTCCGCGCCACCGCCGCAACGGCCGCCGCCGCAACGGCCGCTGCCGAGACCCCGTCGTCCCCGACTCGGTCTCCAACCTCCGCCCGCCCTAGCCGGTGCCGCCACCCTATAAATCCCGAGCCGCCGCGCGCCGTCGCCCACTTTCCGCCGTCGCTCGTGTCGCCGCCGCGCTGCCGCCTCTCGCCGCTGCCGCGCAATCTCGTCGCCAGCCGCCGGTCGCCGCCGCCCTGTTGCGTCACCACCTCAGTCCCGCTGTCGCCGACTTGCTGCCGCCCTCGCCGTCGCCAGGGAGCCTCCTCGGTGCCGCACGTTCCCTCGCCACCTGGCCGCCGCCGTGTCTCGCCCGTCGCCACCACCCGTCGATCTCCGCCGCCGTTGCCGATCTCCTGCTCCCACCCATGTCGCCACCTCCGCCTCGACCTCGCCGACCCGCCCGCACTATCACCGCCGCCGGTGAGCACCCGCACCCTCCTCCCCTCTCTCTCCCCCTTTCCGGCCGACCGCCGCCGAGTCGCGCGCCGTCGTCGGACGAGTGTGAAGCTCGCCCCTCCCGCCGGCCGCCGTGGTCGTCGTCGCCTCCGCGTCGCCGATGTCTAGCCGCCGTCGCTTGCGCCGCGCGTGCCGCGCCGTCGCCGCTCGCCAGTCGCCGTCGCCGCTGTTCTGTCGGGTTGCGCCCGTGCGCCACCGCCTCGGCCGACGTCGCCGTCGCGCCGTCGCCGTGCGCCGCCGCCGCCGCGTCGCCCGCCGCTCCCGCCGGTCGCCCCCGTCCGCCCGAGCCCACGCGCTCTGCTCCTCTCTGTTCCCCTCCCGCTGACGAGTGGGCCCCACCCGTCAGTCGTCTCCCACGCCCGCCACCTCTCTCTCCCCGGGCCCGCGTGTCAGTCTCTCCCTCTCCCCCTCTCTCACCGACAGGTGGTCCCCACCTGTCAGCCGTCAGCTTCCTCTCTCCTCGCTGATGTCAGCAGCCCCATTAATTGCGCAATAATTGATTTAGGACGTTTCTGTTTAGCTTAAAAACCCAGAAAACTTCAAAAATTTATAAGTAATTCATCTAGTCTCCATTTAGGTCCATTCAAATTTCATTCAATTCATAAAATTGTCAAGAATCCATTAAAAATAGTTTCTTTTGCTGTTTCAGTAGAGTTTGTGCCTGTTTTATTTATTTTTGTGCTTTGTCGCTTGGATTCGGACCCCGCCGAAGAGCCGGTTTACTTTGAGATCGTCGCCGAAGTTCCCCAAGGGCCAGAGCAAGGCAAGTGACACTCATCCTTGAACATATTGAACCCATTATTGCAAATTCCCCGCTTATTTATTTCAAATATGCATTGTTTTAACCAAAGTACTTACTTTATGTAATTTTCGGGCAAACCTTATTATTATGCCGTTGTTTATCCAACTTTATTCATTGCTGGACCAGGGGTAACTTGACTAGAGATAGGCCTAGGTTAATGCTTAGCCATGCTTAGAACAAATTGCTGATGGGGCCACATTTAATCATGCTTAGTTCTGGATAGCTGAGATAATGACTCATTACCCGGTTCGGGTTAATGTCAACTAAAATATTGATAATGGTGGGCTGTGGTTGCATGGTTTTGAGAGTTGCACCCATGGTGTTTAAGGACCGGTTCACGGGAAACCCTGGAAGTAAATAAGTGCTAACCACATGCCGAAATGGGTAAGGTGGGATTTGAAGCATGACTTCGAACTATTTGACGTACCCAGGCAAGGGTAGGCGTGATGGAGTATGGACGGGCAATCGTGGTGTAACGAAAGCTTCTCCTGCTTCCGGATCTACCAAGGCACAAGAGGGGACTGCCCGACTTGGTGTAAAGGAGGGGGTGAAACCTGAAGTGTGGTGCGATTAAATAGGGAGGGTTGTGTAACGGGTCCTATCACGGTCTCCTTTCCGGTATACCATGGTGGTATGTCGGCACACGTTCAAGTGTAGTGGAGTCGTGTCTTGTGGGTATAGTAGTACACCTCTGATCAGAGTATAAACTATTCGAATAGCCGTGCCCACGGTTACGGACGAACTCCCAGCTTCACTGTGATTAGTGAACCTCTAATAACTTGAGTAAATTGGTTATCACTCGGGACTACTGCAACGTGGTGTAACGTTGGAGTAGTGGTTGGGCCTGTTGCAACGTGGTGTAACGTTGGACAGTGTTGTGGTATTTTACAACTGTTACTTGTTTATGCTTTACTGTACTTAATTACCTTTATTCTTTTAAGCTCTGTTATTTGTTTAAACTGCTGCTTTACTGCAACTAACCCTAGCCTGTCCTTGTTAATCCCTATGCATCATTTACTTCTTCCCCTTGTCCGTGTTACTTGTTGAGTACGGTGGTTTGTACTCAGCATTGCTTAACTTTCCCAACCCAGAGCTAGAAGTCGAGTCCGATGGAGGTGCCTCTCAGGAGTGAGCTGTTCCGCCGTCGAAGAGTTGCCTGTGGACTGGAGCCGTACCCGCTGGAGCTAGTCTACCCCTTTGTTTTTCTTTCCGCTGCATTTCCGCTAGAGTAAATGTAATTTTCAGTTGTTTCTAAGAACGATGGCTATGTAATCAACATTGTCTTTTTGTGGACCCTAGCTAGTCCTGGACAGGGATTTAATACACAATTAAGTTCAGAAATTCGTGTGAGGAATTTCTGGGCGTGACAAGTTGGTATCAGAGCCACCTTTGACCGTAGGATCAGCGCAATGAAAGCCCTAAGAGCCCTCTGCTTTTCATGTTTGTGCATAGTTTGCGAAAGATAGAGTGTTTTGAAAATGGGTTAGTGTTTTTCAAAAGCGTGAGTGATTTAGAAAGACAAAACCCCTTTTGCTGAAAAGCGTGAGTAAATCGATTTACGGGTCAAAACTTTATTTACTTTGATTCTTTTATGATTTATTTATCTTGAAATAAAATTTTGCATCTATTGATTCCAAATCCTTGTGTTCTTTAGATGGCCGACCACCCCTTGTACCATCGTGGAAACGGAATGGCTGGATTCGTGGCAGAGTTGGCGAGAGTCTCGTTCACAGCAGGATACCCTTATGAGCCGGAGTACACCACGATCCATCCTCTGGAAGGCGAGTTTCCCCACCGAGTAAGATTGGAGCTGCATGGAATCCCCGGTTTCCTCCCTAACGTGGAAGCAGAAGGAGCTAGAGGTTCGCATGAGCATGCCTACCAGGAAGCTGCCTACAGTCTGATGACAACGCTCAGGGCCAGGCATGACCTGACGTTTCGGCATTCGGCTTACCGGTATCACCCTGGTCGTAGACCCAATTCCATGGTCAGTAGGTTTCGGTCTGCCCGAAGTGAGCAAGACACTACCTTCGGTAGGATGTGCACGGTGCTGCAGGGTCTCGACCAGATGCATCACGATCTCCACGAAGCGTCCAAGGCCTTGAACGACGCCAAGCTCACCCAGATCGTTCGTCTGCAAGATGAGGTCGATCGCTTGAAGAAGGAGAATGCCAGGCTTAAAGGACTCCCAGAGCCCGGAGGTGCAAGGTGTCGCACTACGGCAAGGAAGCGAACCCGTGGGCCGCCAAGAGTTCAGTCTTACCCTGGTGCCCCGGATGAACCAAGACCCTTGATGCAGATGGTGCCAACCTCTCCAACCCCGGTGCCCGAGGAAGGTGTCTCCCCGTTCAACGCTGCAAGGAACCGCAACAGGGTCGTCTCAGTCTCGAGCAGCAGCGAGTCCGCTTCTGGTGAAGATGAAGATGGCCTCCCCAGCAACTCAAGAAGCCGCTCTGAAGACGAGGAAGAAGAATCGTCTCCGGTCGTTGATCGTCGCTCCCCTTCCGTGCCCTGGACGTCACCTTTAGCTTCGTTTTAATCGTTGTGTGCTAGTTTTGGTGTGTTAGGTTTGCTTCGCTTGGGGCTAGTGGTGAACCATAGCAGTAGTGGGGTTATGGTTGTGCCGCCAGGAGTTGTGTGGTTTTTAAGTGTGTTTCTTAAGCAAGACAATTACAGTTCACTAATTAAATAAAGCCCCTGTTTGCTTAGTCGTTTCTTTTTCTTCTTTCTCTTTCTGTCCTCCCGCTCCTGAAGATGGTGAACACCCGCCACAACAACCGCGACACCGACCAGTCCAGTACCGGAGGACCACCCCCGCCGCCTCCACCAGAGAACCCGTCGCTTGCCCAGATTCTTGCTAACCAGACGCAGATGCTCTCTTGGATGATGCAGCAGATGCAATAGCAACAGCAGCAACATCAACAAGTGCTCCACCAGCTTCTAAATCAAAGTCAGAATAACCAGCAACAGCAGGGACCACCCCCTGTGCAGTCCAAGTTACCGGAGTTTCTCCGTGTTCGTCCCCCAACCTTCTCAAGCACTACCAACCCCATGGAGGCAAGTGATTGGCTCCATACCATCGAGAAGAAGCTCAATCTACTGCAGTGCACTGACCAAGAGAAGGTCTCCTTTGCCGCACATCAACTGATGGGTCCCGCCTCTGCTTGGTGGGATAATTTCCTGGCTACCCGCACCGCTACCACGGAAGTGACTTGGGCGGAATTCTGTCTTAATTTCCGCAAGGCCCATATCCCCGACGGGATAGTCACACAGAAGAAGCGTGAGTTCCGCGCTTTGCAGCAAGGTACCAAGACGGTGACTGAGTACCTTCATGAGTTCAATCGCCTAGCGCGATACGCTCCCGAGGATGTCCGCCCTGATGCCGAAAGACAAGAAAAGTTCCTCGGAGGCTTGGATGATGAACTGAAGAAGCAGTTGCTTTCGGGCGACTATGCCGATTTTGAAAAACTAGTGGATAAGGCCATCCGTCAGGAGGACCAGCACCTCCAGATGGACAGGAAGAGGAAGGCTTCGCAGTTCAGGTCTAATCAGCCGCCTCCTCAGAAGCCCCGATTCCACACCGGCCCCTATCCTTCGAATCAGCAGCACGGGCAGTCAACCTTTATTGTCCGCCAACATCGTCCCTACAACCCCATCATCTTCTCAAGTGGTTCATCCCAGCGTGCTCCACCTCAACGCGCTCCCCCTGCACCAGCTCCCCGGCAACAGAATGCTCCTCCGCCGACAGCTCAACCTCCTCCAGCCAGGAAGGATGCAAGTGCAAAGCTTGGAGTGTGCTACAACTGTGGCGACCCAGGTCACTTTGCCGACAAGTGCCCGAAGCCGAAGCGCAGTGGGCAAAGGTTCGTGCAAGCTCGCGTGAATCACGTCACCGCCGAAGAAGCACAGCCTGCGCCAGAAGTAATACTGGGTACGTTTCCTGTCAACTCCGTATCTGCTACAGTACTTTTTGATTCTGGTGCTACACACTCTTTTATTTCAAGGAAGTTTGTGGGATTGCTTGGGTTAGAAAGGGAAAAGTTAAGAAACCCGATGCGGGTTAATACTCCAGGGCATAGTATGCTATCGGACCTTTATAGCCCTGATGTGCCCATAGAAATCCAAGGGATACCCTTTCTGGCCAATCTCATCCTTCTCGAATCTAAAGACCTAGATGTCATTTTGGGAATGGACTGGCTTACCAAGCATCAAGGAGTGATTGATTGTGCCAAGCGTACCGTCACCTTGACCGGTGAAGGTGGTAAAGTGGTGACTTATCAGTCGCTGGAGTCAGTGTCAACCAGGACTTGTTTGAATCAGATGGAAGCCGAAGAGCAACCCTCAGAAAAAGTTAAAGGCCCAAAGAAGTTGGAAGACATACCAGTGGTTTGTGAGTATCCAGAGGTGTTTCCAGATGATCTCACGACAATGCCACCAGAAAGAGAGATCGAGTTCCGTATCGACTTGGTACCAGGAACCGCCCCGATCTATAAGAGACCCTACAGGATGGCCGCCAATGAGATGGCAGAAGTGAAGAAGCAAGTGGATGAACAGCTTCAGAAAGGTTATATCCGACCGAGTACCTCGCCTTGGGGTGCCCCGGTTATTTTTGTTGAGAAGAAGGACAAAACCAAGAGAATGTGTGTGGACTATCATGCTTTGAACGATGTTACCATCAAGAATAAGTATCCTCTGCCAAGGATTGATGATCTGTTCGATCAGTTGAAGGGAGCCAAAGTTTTCTCCAAGATCGATTTGAGATCAGGGTATCATCAGTTAAGAATTCGGGAAGAAGATATTCCCAAGACGGCATTCACTACTCGCTACGGCTTGTATCAATGTACGGTAATGTCGTTTGGACATACCAATGCCCCGGCATTTTTCATGAATCTCATGAATAAGGTGTTCATGGAATACCTAGATAAGTTTGTGGTTGTCTTCATTGATGACATTCTTATCTACTCCAAGTCAGAAAAAGAGCACGGGCAACATTTGCGGATTGTGCTAGAGAAGCTAAGAGAACACCAGTTGTATGCCAAGTTCAGCAAGTGTGATTTTTAGCTGCACGAAGTGAAGTTCCTTGGCCATGTGATCAATGCCCAAGGTGTAGCAGTGGACCCCAGTAATGTGGAGTCAGTAATCAAGTGGACCCCACCTAAGACGGTTTCCCAAATCAGGAGTTTGTTAGGACTTGCGGGCTATTACCGCCGGTTCATTGAGAATTTCTCGAAGATAGCCAAGCCAATGACACAGTTGTTGAAAAAGGAAGAGAAGTTCAAATGGTCAAGTGAGTGCGATAGGAGTTTTGAAGAGCTCAAGCAAAGGTTGGTTTCGGCACCCGTGTTGGTTTTGCCAGATCAAACGAAGGACTTCCAGGTTTACTGTGACACATCCAGATCAGGACTGGGATGTGTGCTAATGCAAGAAGGAAAGGTGGTTGCTTACGCCTCTCGTCAGTTGAGACCACATGAGGGTAAGTATCCATTACCATCCAGGCAAAGCAAATGTAGTTGCCGATGCTTTGAGCCGGAAGAATTACTGCAACGCTGCGATGTCAACGGAAGTTTGTGAGCAGTTGCAACAGGAGTTTAAGCGACTAAATTTGGGTTTAGTCGAAGAAAGTTTTATGGCAGCTCTAGAAGCGCAGCCCACTTTGGTGGATCAAGTTCGGCAGTCCCAAGCAAATGATCCGGAGATAGCCGAGCTAAAGAAAAATATGCGAATTGGTAAAGCTCGAGATTTTTCAGAAGATGAACATGGGACAATCTAGATGGGAAACAGGTTGTGCGTACCAGATGACAACGAATTAAAGGAGTTGATACTCCAAGAGGCTCATCAAACTGTCACGCCCAGAAATTTACACCAAATTTCTGAACAATAGCATGTATTAAATCTCGGTCCAGGCATCAGCCCGAGTACACACTATGACAAATTAATACACAGTTCCACGACTTAAAAACAAATAAAAACAATTATCTATCGAAATGCAGCGGAAAAGGAAAACAAACTAAACCATCTAATCTTCAGCTTCAGCTGGCGAAGACGGCTCCACACCACAGGCACTCTCGACGGCGGACTGAACCTTACTTCAACCTTCGGAACAACCTTCTTCTGACACAGGCTCTGGCACTAGCTCTGGTGGGGAAAAAAGTAAGCAAGGCTGAGTACAAACCACCGTACTCAACAAGTAACACCCAAGAGAGGGAGAATAATGAATGCAATAGGGTATCAAGGATAGGCTAAGGTCAAATTGCACAAAGCTGCAGTAATTTACCAAAACAGTAGATAAAATAAACTAAAATAAAAGCAAAGTAAACATTTAAAATAATCATCCACTGTCCAACGTTACACCACGTTGCAACAGGCCCAAACCACTGTCGAACGTTACACCACGTAGCGACAGGGTCAACCCTCTGCCCAACGTTAAACCACGTTGCGACAGACCCAAACCACTGCCAACGTTACACCACATTGCGCAGGGTCAAACCAGTTCCAAGATTAAGAAAATTATTAAAAGCGGTTCAACTAATCCCAGTGAGTCTGTCAGTTCACCCAATAACCGCGGGCACGGCTATTCGAATAATTTTACTCTGCAGAGGTGTACAACTTTACCCACAAGACATGGCTCCCAAGCATGTTACCATGCCCCAACGTATCACCACGATACCTCAGTACGGAAACCATGATAAGACCTTTCACCCAGCCCTCCCTAGACAATCGCACCACACTTCAGGTTTCACCCCCTCCTTTACACCAAGTCGGGCAGTCCCCTCTTGTGCCTTGGTAGATCCGGAAGCAGGAGAAGCTTTCGTTACACCACGATTGCCCGTCCATACTCCATCACGCCTACCCTTGCCTGGGTACGTCGAATAGGGACAAGCTAGATTACGAGTCTCAACGTTGCCCATTCTGGCTTGTGGTTAGTACGTGTAAGACCTTCAGGGTTTCCTGAGAACCGGTCCTTAATTGCCATGGGTGCGACTCTCAAAACCATGCACCCACAGCCCACCATAAGCAATATTTTAGTTGTATTAATCCACATTGGGAGATTATTATTGATTACAACCATTAAAGGTGTATCAAAGTGTAACAGTAATTAAACGATAATTGGTGAGCTAGTTGAACTAAGCATGGCTAAGCAGTGACTAACCCTAATTCTAGTCAAATTAACCCTGGGATGACAACAATAATGAATGGGAATCAGCGGATATATTGGTAAATGCCCAATAAAGTACATACAATAAATAGATTTGCATAAAGCAATGCATGTTTGAATATAAAAGCGGGGGATTTTATAATCATAGGTTCAATATAATCAAAGAAGGGTGCCACTTGCCTTGCTTAGACCCACGAGGAACTTCGGCGACGACTTCGAGAACGAACGGCGCTGCGACGGGGTCAAAACCTACGACAAAGAAGGCAAAACAAACAAAACAGGCTAAAAACTACTGAAACAGAGAAAGAAACTATTTTTAATGGATTCTTGGCAATTTTCTGGATTTAATGAAACTTGAATGGACCTAAACGGAGACTAGATGAATTACTTATGAATTTTAGAAGTTTTCTGGGTTTTTTAGCTAAACAGAAAAGTCCTAAATCAATTATTGCGCAATAAATGGGGCTGCTGACGTCAGCGAGGAGAGAGGAGGCTGACGGCTGACAGGTGGGGACCACCTGTCGGTGAGAGAGAGAGGGAAGTGGGCGGCTGACACGCGGGCCCGGGGAGGAGAGAGAGGAGGCGGCTGGCGGGTGGCGACTGACGGGTGGGTCCCGCTCGTCAGCGAGAGAGGAACAGAGAGGAAGGGAGCAGAGCGCGCGCCCGGGCGGATGGCGGCGACCGGCGGGAGCGGCGGGCGACGCGGCGGCGGCGCACGGCGACGGCGGCGCGACGGCGACGACCGGCGAGCGACGACGGCGCGACGGCGACGACGGCCGAGGCGGCGACGCACAGGCGCAACCGGCAGAACAGCGGCGACGGCTGGCACGGCGACAACCGGTGAGCGACGAGCGCGGGTACGCGCGGGCGCAAGCGACGGCGGCCAAACGTCGGCGACGTGGAGGCGACGACGACCACGGCGGCCGGCGGGAGCGACGAGCTACGGTCCCGTCCGGCGACGGCGCGCGACTCGGCGACGGTCGGCCGGAAAGGGGGAGAAAGAGGGGAGGAGGGTGCGGGTGCTCACCGGCGGCGGCGAGGGCGCGGGCGGGTCGGCGAGGCCGAGGCGGAGGTGGCGACGCGGGCGGGTGCGGGAGATCGGCGGTGGCGGCGGAGATCGATCGGCGGCGGCGAGGCGACCGGGCGCGACGACGACGACGCGACGGAGGAATGCACGGCGCGGGGACGCTCACTGGCGGCGACGAGGGTGGCAACCGGTCGGCGACAGCGGGACGGAGGTGGTGACGCAACAAAGCGGCGGCGACCGGCGGCTAGCGACGAGATTGCACGGCGAGAGGCGGCAGTGCGGCGGTGACACGAGCGACGGCGCAAAGTGAGCGACGGCGCGCGGCGGCTCGTGATTTATAGCGTGGAGGCACCGGCTAGGGCGGGCGGAGGTTGGAGACCGAGTCGGCGACGGCGAGGTCTCGGCGGCGGCGGTTGCGGCGACGGCGCGGAGTCCGGCTGGCGCGGCGCGGCGCGGAGTTTCAGTCGCTGACAGGTGGGCCCCACCTGTCAGTGGCGCGAGAGAGAGGAGGGAGGCGAGACGGACTTCGCGGCGAGCGCGGGCGAGCGAGCGGGCGAGCTGGGCCGGGCGGCGGCCCAGGCGGGCGCGCGCTGGCGGGCGGAGGGAGCGGCCGGCGCGGCTAGGCCGGCCGAGCGGGAAGACGGGCCGGCTCGGCTGGGCCGGCCCGGGAAGGAAGAAAAAGAAAAAGAAAAAGGAAAAAGAAAAGGAAGGGAGGAAAATTGGACTTCGGCCCAATTTGAGAAGGAAGGGAAAAAGAAAGGAAAAAGGAGGGAAAAAGGAGGAAAAAGGAAAACCCCACTTTTGCCGAATTTTAAATTATTTTGTTTGGCCAAATTTTATACTTCTGCAATGTAAATTTAAATCCTGTTAGTCGATTTGCGAGCCACGATTTAAGTGAATTAATTCCTTTTAGAGGGATTCTTCCTGAGTTAATTAAACCAATAGTTATTTACGATTTTTTTTTACGATTTAGGTTTGGGATAAAACTCCGGCCGTGAAACAAACCCAGTACTCTATTCACCCCGGGAGTACCAAGATGTATCAGGACCTCAAAGAAAAGTTTTGGTGGGTTAGTATGAAGAGAGAAATAGCAGAATATGTCGCTCTGTGCGATGTTTGTCAACGAGTCAAAGCAGAACACCAAAGGCCAGCAGGACTATTGCAACCTCTCCAGATTCCAGAATGGAAATGGGAAGAAATCGGGATGGATTTCATCACTGGTTTACCAAGGACTGCTGCCGGTCATGACTCGATTTGGGTAATTGTTGATCGATTGACGAAGGTCGCTCATTTCATACCAGTTCACACACTACCTACTCAGGGAAAAGATTAGCCGAGATTTACTTGGCTAGGATCATGTGTCTACATGGAGTACCGAAGAAGATCGTTTCTGACCGAGGAAGTCAGTTTACCTCGAAGTTTTGGCAAAAGCTACAGGAAGAATTGGGAACCCGACTGAATTTCAGTACGGCTTATCATCCCCAGACAGATGGTCAGACAGAGAGGGTAAATCAGGTTCTTGAAGATATGCTCAGAGCTTGCGCTCTCGACTTTGGTGGAACTTGGGATAAGAACCTATCGTATGCAGAGTTCTCATACAACAACAGCTATCAAGCCAGTCTGCAGATGGCACCTTTTGAAGCATTGTATGGGCGAAAGTGTCGTACACCCCTCTTCTGGGATCAAACAGGAGAACGTCAAGTTTTTGGGACTGAAGTTCTAAGTCAGGCCGAAGAGAAGGTCAGAATAATCCGTGCAAGGTTGAAAACAGCTCAAACCAGACAGAAGAGTTATGCAGATAATCGTCGAAGGGACTTAGCCTTCGAAGCAGGAGACTATGTGTACCTCCGCGTTACACCTTTGCGAGGAGTACACCGGTTTCAGACCAAAGAAAAATTGGCACCACGTTTTGTGGGACCATACTGGATAGTGGAACGCAGGGGAGAAGTTGCGTATCAGTTAGAACTCCCCGCTAACATGGCCGGAATCCATGACGTGTTCCATGTGTCGTAGCTCAAGAAGTGTCTCCGTGTGCCTGAGGAACAGACCAACTCCGAGCACATCGATCTGCAGGAAGATCTAACATATGTGGAGAAGCCAGCACGGATTCTAGAAACCAGTGAAAGGAAGACTCGGAACCGTGTGATCAGATTCTGCAGAGTTCAGTGGAGTCACCACTCAGAAGAAGAAGCAACATGGGAAAGAGAAGATGAGCTCAAGGCCGCCCATCCGCACCTCTTCGCCAGTGCCTCCGAATCTCGGGGTCGAGATTCCGTTTAAGGGGGGTAGGTTTGTCACACCCGGAGTTTCGTCCCAAGCCTTAAATCATAAAAAGGAATTCGTAAGTAACAATTGGCTTAATTAACTCAGGAAAAATCCCTCTAAAAGGAATTAATTCAATTAAATCGAGGCTCGCAAATCGACTAACTGGATTTAAATTTAAATTGCAGAAGTATAAAATTTGGCCAAACAAATTAATTTAAAACTCGGCAAAAGTGGGGTTTTCCTTTTTCCCTCCTTTTTCCTTTCTTTTTTTCCCTTCCTTCTCAAATTGGGCCGAAGTCCAATTTTCCTCCCTCTTTCTTTTCCCTTCTCTTTTTCTTTTTCTTTTTCTTCCCGGGCCGGCCCAGCCGAGCCGGCCCACCGCCTTCCCCTCGGCCGGCCCAGCCGACCGGCCTTCCTCCCCCTCTTCGCGCGCGCCCCACCTGGGCCGCGGCTCCGGCCCAGCTCGCCCGCTCGCCCGCGCCGCGAAGTCCATCGCCGCTCCCTGTCAGTGACCGTTTCGCCAGCCCGCGCCCGCGCCGCGCCGGCCGAGTCCAACTCCGCGCCGCCGCCGCAACCGCCGCCGCCGCAACGGCTGCCACCCTATAAATCCCGAGCCGCCGCGCGCCGTCGCCACCTTTCCGCCGTCGCTCGTGTCGCCGCCGCGCTACCGCCTCTCGCCGCCGCCGCGCAATCTCGTCGCCAGCCGCCGGTCGCCGCCGCCCTGTTGCGTCACCACCTCAGTCCCGCTGTCGCCGACTTGCTGCCGCCCTCGCCGTCACCCTCGGAGCCGCGCGTTCCCTCGCCGCCCGGCCGCCGCCGTGTCTCGCCCGTCGCCGCCACCCGTCGATCTCCGCCGCCGTTGCCGATCTCCCGCTCCCACCCGCGTCGCCACCTCCGTCTCGACCTCGCCGACCCGCCCGCGCTCTCGCCGCCGCCGGTGAGCACCCGCACCCTCCTCCCCTCTCTCTCCCTATTTCCGGCTGACCGCCGCCGAGTCGCGCGCTGTCGCCGGACGAGTGTTAAGCTCGCCCCTCCCGCCGGCCGCCGTGGTCGTCGTCGCCTCCACGTCGCCGACGTCTGGCCGCCGTCGCTTGCGCCGCGCGTGCCGCGCCGTCGCCGCTGTTCTGCCGGGTTGCGCCCGTGCGTCGCCGCCTCGGCCGTCGTCGCCGTCGCGCCGTCGCCGCTCGCCGGTCGTCGCCGTCGTGCCATCGCCGTCGCGCCGCCGTCGCCGCGCGCCGCCGCCGCCGTGTCGCCCGCCGCTCCCGCCGGTCGCCGCCGTCCGCCCGAGCCCGCGCGCTCTGCTCCTCTCTGTTCCCCTCCCGCTGACGAGTGGGCCCCACCCGTCAGTCGTCTCCCGCGCCCGCCTCCTCTCTCTCCTCCCCGAGCCCGCGTGTCAGTCTCTCCCTCTCCCCCTCTCTCACCGACAGGTGGTCCTCACCTGTCAGCCGTCAGCTTCCTCTCTCCTCGCTGACGTCAGCAGCCCCATTAATTGCACAATAATTGATTTAGGACTTTTCTGTTTAGCTAAAAAACCCAGAAAACTTCTAAAATTCATAAGTAATTCATCTAGTCTCCGTTTAGGTCCATTCAAATTTCATTAAATTCATAAAATTGTCAAGAATCCATTAAAAATAGTTTCTTTTGCTGTTTCAGTAGAGTTTGTGCCTGTTTTATTTATTTTTGTGCTTTGTCGCTTAGATTCGGACCCCGCCGAAGAGCCGGTTTACTTTGAGATCGTCGCCGAAGTTCCCCAAGGGCCAGAGCAAGGCAAGTGACACTCATCCTTGAACATATTGAACCCATTATTGCAAATTCCCTGCTTATTTATTTCAAATATGCATTGTTTTAACCAAAGTACTTACTTTATGTAATTTTCGGGTAAACCTTATTATTATGCCGTTGTTTATCCAACTTTATTCATTGCTGGACCAGGGGTAACTTGACTAGAGATAGGCCTAGGTTAATGCTTAGCCATGCTTAGAACAAATAGCTCATGGGACCACATTTAATCATGCTTAGTTCTGGATAGGTGAGATAATGACTCATTACCCAGTTCGGGTTAATGTCAACTAAAATATTGATAATGGTGGGCTGTGGGTGCATGGTTTTGAGAGTCGCACCCATGGTAATTAAGGACCGGTTCACGGGAAACCCTGGAAGTAAATAAGTGCTAACCACATGCCGAAATGGGTAAGGTGGGATTTGAAGCATGACTTCGAACTATTTGACGTACCCAGGCAAGGGTAGGCGTGATGGAGTATGGACGGGCAATCGTGGTGTAACGAAAGCTTCTCCTGCTTCCGGATCTACCAAGGCACAAGAGGGGACTGCCCGACTTGGTGTAAAGGAGGGGGTGAAACCTGAAGTGTGGTGCAATTAAATAGGGAGGGTTGTGTAACGGGTCCTATCACGGTCTCCTTTCTGGTATACCATGGTGGTATGTCGGCGCACGTTCAAGTGTAGTGGAGTCGTGTCTTGTGGGTACAGTAGTACACCTCTGATGAGAGTATAAACTATTCGAATAGCCGTGCCCACGGTTACGGGCGAACTCCCAGCTTCACTGTGATTAGTGAACCTCTAATAACTTGAGTAAATTGGTTATCACTCGGGACTACTGCAACGTGGTGTAACGTTGAAGTAGTGGTTGGGCCTGTTGCAACGTGGTGTAACGTTGGACAGTGTTGTGGTATTTTACAACTGTTACTTGTTTATGCTTTACTGTACTTAATTACCTTTATTCTTTTAAGCTCTGTTATTTGTTTAAACTGCTGCTTTACTGCAACTAACCCTAGCCTGTCCTTGTTAATCCCTATGCATCATTTACTTCTTCCCCTTGTCCGTGTTACTTGTTGAGTACGGTGGTTTGTACTCAGCCTTGCTTAACTTTCCCAACCCAGAGCTAGGAGTCGAGTCCGATGGAGGTGCCTCTCAGGAGTGAGCTGTTCCGCCGTCGAAGAGTTGCCTGTGGACTGGAGCCGTACCCGCTGGAGCTAGTCTACCCCTTTGTTTTTCTTTCCGCTGCATTTCCGCTAGAATAAGTGTAATTTTCAGTTGTTTCTAAGAACGATGGTTATGTAATCAACATTGTCTTTTTGTGTACCCTGGCTGGTCCTGGACAGGGATTTAATACACAATTAAGTTCAGAAATTCGTGTGAGGAATTTCTGGGCGTGACATGTTGTGGGCCCGCTTTCATGACACAGATGTATTTGTGTGAAAGGTATACGGGGATCCGAAAGGGTTTTGTACGGAACTGATCCCACCCCGAGGGAAGCATCGTTGAGAGTTACACCAGCGAAGAGGTCATCGATTTTTGTGTGGACTACCTGTCGGAAACCTCTTCAATTGGATTACCATGATCTCATCATGAGGGGAGGCTTGACGCTGTGGGTACTGTTGGACGGAAAATAGTTAGGATGGGTCGAAAGGTGTATGAGAAGGCTCATTTCATGGTACTCACGCATATGACCGAGGTAGTGCCGTATGTTGATGAACACTTGGGATTTCTCCGAGATGACAACCCAGGCCGATCAGATAGTTGGGTTAGAAACAATCACATGTCTTTCTTCAACGAGTGGTTTTAGAACAGAATTGCGATCGAGCAGAACTTGTCCAGTGAAACACTGAAGTAGTTGTCACAGGGTCTTGAATGGAGTGCCACAACCTGGCAAGGATATGACATAAACGGATACACCTTTCACACGATCAAGCAAGACAGTAAATGCACAGTGCAGAATAGTGGGTTGCGCATTGAGGCCGGTAGCGACGATGGTGGTAGGCGTGATCAGTACTACGGTAGAGTAGAGCAAATATTGGAGCTAGACTACTTGAAGTTCAAAGTCCCGTTGTTTCGTTGTCGATGGATCGATCTTCGCAATGTAAAAGTTGATACGGAAGGTTTCACCACTGTCAATCTGGCTAACAACGCCTATAAGGATGAACCTTTTGTTCTCACCAAACAAGTTGTTCAGGTCTTCTATATACTTGATCCGTGTAACAAGAAGCTACATGTTGTTCGTGAAGGCAAAAGAAGAATTGTTGGATTGGATAATATCACAGACGAAAATGACTACAACCAGCACGTGCATGGCATAGGTCAAGAAATACCTCTAGAAGAGGAGGAAGAAGAAGATGGTGTTCAACATGCCCGCGTTGACCATGAGGAAGGATTATTTTTGTAATTTATGTCCACATGCACGCGCAGAAATGAAGTGGATGAATTTTTCGATGAATTTTGAATTATTATGATGAAGTGCATGAATTATGGATGAATTTAGGATTATTTTGATGCAGTGGATGAATTTTTCGATGAATTTAGGATTATTTTAATGTAGGGGATGAATTTTTCGATGAATTTAGGATTATTTTGATGTAGTGGATTTAATTTTCGATGAATTTTAAATTATTTTATGAATGGATGAATTTTAGATGAATTTACGATTATTTTGATGCAGTATGTTTTTATTTTACTAATTAATTAAAAAATAATATACTGGGTTAACCTTTAAGAGGCCGAACCCTAGGTCAACTAGGGTCAACCTTACCTTTGATGGGTTGCAACTATGGGCCGTCACAGATATGTTTACCTGTGACGGGTTGCATCAATAGAGCCGTCAAAGGTCCTGACATCTTTGACGACTCCAGATCTTCAACCCGTCACAGGTACGTTTACCTGTGATGGGCCTGTTGTTGGCGCCCGTCACATTTATCTTTGACCCTTGTTGACTTAGGGTTTGACTCTTCAAGGTTAACCCGATCAGTGCGTCTCTCGCTCCCTCCCAAACTTCGCCGCCGCCTCCCCGCGCTCCTTGCCTCTGCCGTTGCCGCCGCCAACGCCGACCTCGCCTCGACCTTCTCGTCGGCTCGCCTCCCCAACCTCGCCGTCCTACTGCACTGACGGCTCCCCAACGTCGCCCTCGGCGCCGCCTCCACGACGCCGGGCATCGTCTTCGTCGCCGCCTCCCTATCCTCGGCATCGGCTTCGGCTTCGGCGCCGCCCCGACCTCTAGTGCCTCCCCGACCTTGGCCCCAACCTCCACTGCCTCCCCGCCTTCCCGCCCGCCCTCCCTGCCTCTTCTCCCGGACCAGGTAGGCCGCCCCCCCTTTGATGAATGGATGGTTTTTTGATGTATGAATGCATTTTAGTTACTGCATTAGATGAATGGATGATTTTTTGATGAAGCAGTTAGTGCATTACATGAAAGGATGAATTTTGGATGAATGAATATATGACTTTTGGATGAATGGATGCATTTCACATAGTGCATTAGATGAATGGATAAATTTTGGATGAATGAATGGATGAATTTTAGATAAATGAATGAATGGATGAATTTTAGATAAATGAATGAATGGATGAATTTTAGACAAATGAATGAATGGATGAATTTTGGATGAATGAATGGATGAATTTTAGATAAATGAATGAATGAATGAATTTCAGATAAATGAATGAATGGATGAATTTGCGATAAATGAATGAATGGATTAATTTTGTATGAATTTGAATGCAATGTGTACATTTCTGTTAGTGTATTACAGTTCATTGAAATAATGTTCCTATATGAATTTTGCATTTCAGTACATTGAAATATATGTGAGAATGTATGGATGAATTTGATGTATTTATATTTTTTTATTTTGATGGATGAATGGTCAGTGATGAATGCTCAAGAACAGATTAGCTACACTTGATTATTTTGTTGGTTTTAAAGTTGCCATTTTTTGCTCAAGAACAAATTACCAACAATTGGTCTTTCTAGGTTTTCATATTGGCTGTTTTATGCTGACAAACAGATTATGACAACTTGGTCTTTTATAGGTTTTAATGACGGATTTCTGCATAGCTCAAGAGCATATTAGCTACACTTGATTATTGTTTTGGTTCTAAAGTTGCCATTTGTTGCTCAAGAATAGATTACCTGCTTGGTCTTTCTTAGTTTTCATGTCGGCTGTTCTATGCTGACAAACCGATTATGTCAACGTGGTCTTTTATAGGTTTCAATGACGGCTTTATGCTTTGCTCAAGAACAAATTAACTACACTTGATTATTTTTGTGGTTTTAAAGTTGCTGGTATTTGGCTCAAGAACATATTATCTAGACTTGTTCTTTTTTTTTGTTTAAAAGTTGGCTGTTTTAACGTCGCATTTTTTCCTTTAGGCAAATGATGGTATTTGATGCATACTTCCTAAGCAAATCTGAGGCCATACCTTAGTACAATCAAGTTCTAAAAAAATATGAAATTACATGTTGTAACAATGATAGAAGGCTTGTAAGCGTTTATAGATAAATAGACCATGACAACGCTCGCCGCATCCCCGAGGTAACAGGCAGAACACGACCAAGCCACAGAGGCGGTCAGGGCAATTGAACCGACGACGACGACGTCAATGCTGCAGGCACAAGAGGACACAACTGTGGAGCTGGTCCTGGCTAGTGATCCGTCGACGATGACGGCGGCCGGAATACTCGAACCTCGAGGTAAATTGTAGGACAAATTTGCAATACATGACAATTTCGCAACACCAACCTCATGTCTATGTTACAGCTGCGCCGCAGGAACAACAGACCTCGATGTCGGGGGGGACTAGTGCAAGTAGGTCGAGTAGAAACCCTCGGACACAAAACAAATAGCCGACCATGGTGCAGGTCATAAGAGATGTTGATGCTAGTGGTAGGCCCACAGCGCCGAGAAGTGTCATAGCAAGATGGTCTAACTACTGCGGGGTGGTGGCACGTGACAATTTTGGCATCCTACACAAGGATATAGGGAAGGTCTCGGAAGCCGAGAAGGAGCGAGCTTGGACGGCTATGGAGAAATGGTTCACATTTCCTGATGAAGTAAAAGACAGGATTAAGCGGAAGGCAATCCAGAAGATGGGTAAAGCTTGGAAGAATTGGAAGTCCAAGCTCCTAAATGAGTACGTCATCCCACCCGGCAATCGGACGCCGTTCCGAGTACCCTCAAATTATGGATACAGTGTGGGAGCAGTTCCGCCAGCTGAAGAACACCGACGAGTTTAAGGAGTCAAGCGAGGCACATCGCCGTCTACAACAGCGGAATGAGCACCCGCATCATCTGGGCATGGCCGGGTACATTGTCAAGGAGTAGATATGGGCCCAAGAGGAGGCGGCCGTTGTAGCTGCGAATCTCCCCGCCCCGTTCTCGGACATTCCAGAACCTCGAGCTCGCAACTGGGCAAGGGCAAGGGGTAAGGTCAACCTAGACGGCTCCATCACATTTGAGAACAAAAGTGATGCCGTCGTCTATCAGGACCTGGTAAGATCGCACCTTAGCATTAGTAATTCATGTTAGTACGAGGTGAATGATTATTAAAACCTTTCTCGCTTTTTATAGTTGAATTTGGTTGCCGAACAAGCCTCACAGAGCGAGGTGGAGTCCGTGCCGAAGATGCGCGAGGATGACATTCTTACGAAGGCGCTCGGAACCAAAGAACATCCTAGCCGTACACAGGAAATCGGCGTCGACCTGCCCTGGAAACATGGCCTGCCATAGTACAGTCTCCAAGGAGGAGAGGGAAACTCGTTTGAAGGCTGAGCTTAAGGTGGAGGTCATTCAAGAGCTACAGGCAACCATGGACGCCAAGGTGGAAGAAAGGGTTAACAAAGTCTTGGCCGACATGAACATACCCCGAGGCACACCACAAGTTGTTCATCCAACTCCTCGGGCACATCATGACGCGAGCCCTATCCCTGGTAGGAGCAGTTGTGCATCCATAGAGGTGACGGCCCCTGGTCTCCCTGTCACACCACCACTAGCGGCAGTGGACAATATAGAGGTAATTGATGTTATCCGATCCAAATGTACTCCAACACCTTTGCACGTTCAAATATTAATTCACAACTTTACAAATGCATAATGTAGCGCAATGTGCCCTATTGGTGAGGGTCCACCCAACTCTCTCAGGAAGTCGCCGAGGGCATGGCTTTCAAACCATCGGTGATAGAAAAGGTCCATGGCGCAGCGCTGCTATCTGGGTACGCCAAGGTGTACATCGATTCAGTAAAAGATAACTGGTCGGCATATCCACTGCCTGTGCCCCCCAATGATGAAATCATTACTTTGGGTGATGCGTGCAAGACATTCATACAGTGGCCAAAGGAAGACATAGTTGTCAAGATGATTCCTCGTCCAAGTCGACCGACGTAGCTCACACCTCCCAAGTCTCCCAAGTCAAAGCTTTCTATCGAGGCTCCGCATGGACCGGCAATGTCGTTACCGCATTTACCGGATGCACCTTATATGGATTTTGGAGATATTACTAAAAACATGGCTCCGATCAAGACCACAAGAAAGGCCGATAGCTCCCCACCAGTTATCAAGGGACCACAGAATCATGACCGCGGGGGCGCTAAAGGCAAGGGGAAGGTCGAGGAGTCGGCGCCGGCACCCAAAAGGGGGAAGGCTGCAACTTCAGCGGGGGACACCAAATCGAGGAAAGTCGAGAAGGCGCCGGCCCAATTTGATTTGGGCAAGCCATTGGTGGACGACCATCTATTAGTCATGATGGGCAATGCTTGCAGAGTGCTACATAAACAATACATGGAGCTGAGCAATGCCAAGCGGAAAATGAGGGACTCATCAATAGTAGGACATCACGACCACCAGCCTTTCCTGTCAGCGTCCGCCTATATAACTATTGGCTTTGATGACCTCTTTGACCTGTTCAGGATTCGGAAGTTGGACACAGGTCTTCTAAAATGCTACTCCTTGTAAGTGCAAAACTTACTCCTTCCGATATTACTGAAGTATGTCCTACTTAAATTAGTGCTAATACGTACATGATTTAAGGTTGTGTTGGATCGAGAGTCGTCGCCTTGGTAACCAGGTTGGGTTCCTTGATCCATCGATGATCAATAAGGTTAATTTATGGCAGAGCTTCAACGACATAGTTGAATATGTCAACTAATGTTTATGGGCCCACCAAGACAAGGAGTACATCATGTGCACACACATCCAACAGTAAGAACCCAATACCCTTCGTATATATCAATTCTGAAGTTACGGTTCTTAGTACTAACGCTAGCTAACCACCCTGCAGGCAACATTGGGTTCTCCTAGTCATCATACCTAAATGGAGTAGGGTTGCCTATCTTAACTCCAATAAGGCCAGAGAGTATGATTTCACTGAAATCATCAAGGCCTTAAATTTGGCTTGGGGCCCATATGTGGCAAAGGGTGGTAGGCACAAGGACGGCAAGAACGAACTTTATCATGACACCAGGTTCGCATGTGCACAACAGATCGGAGACCAATGTGGGTTCCATGTGTGCCACAACATGTCAACACTTCTAAGAGCGGTGAAAGATTTTGACCTTGAGGTTGTTGCTAATGGCAAAGCTCATTTTGACATCAACTTTATTCTTCTAATCATTTTAAGCCCTGATTTATTTAACAGAAAGGTATAGCTAGCATGAAGATTGTACCCATCAACCCTCTTGCTATCAGAGGAGAATTCTGTGCCTTCATTCTTGCCGAAATAATGAACAAGAAAGGACGTTTTCGTGCCACTTAGACATTTGAAGTAGTCTAATTTATTGTGATGTACAAATTAACCATTACCTTGTGATGTACATATGAGCACAATACAACTTGTCCTTGTTTTTATGTTTCTATGCTATGGAATTAGGGGTGAAACCGGGTCGGGTACGATCGGATAGCATCCTTCCCGTATCCTAACCCATATTTTCTTTTCGGGATCGGGTCGAATACGGATATTGTCGAATACGAATACGAAGACGGATAATACCGGGCACAAATATGGAACGGATACGTGCTAAGATGAATACAAATGATCTTGGTTACGAATACTTATTCGGATCTCAAACCAAAACAACAACTATATATATATATCACATATATAATAGCTATTCAACTATTCCATAAATCTTAAATACAACTATATCATGCAAGTAACAACTAGCATTAGCAAAGCTTGTAAGGAAATATAATTGATTCATTAAATTATATCATTAGTATGTTAGTATATATGAACAAGAAGTATAAATAAAGTTAATGTACATGTATATGGAACACCTAGAATAATGTTTTCTTGTTACTGGGTTTTAATTGTATGTGAATGCTACATGGGCTTTTGATGGGCTATAACTATTCGGGTCATATCCGGATATTTAACCGGGTAGTACCCGTTTTTTTGCCGGGTAACCCGTATCTGTCGGATACCACGTTCCCGAACCCGTATTTGTATCCGAGAAAAAATACCCGAACCTGACCCGAAATCCATATTATCTTCGAGATACTCGATTTGGTGACCCGAATTTGTCCCGAATTAATTTGGGCGGGCAGGCGGACGGGTAATATCCGTCCCGTTTGCACCCCTATATGGAATGCTATGTAATTTACTCATTTGTACAATATTACGGCAGTTTGCTAAATTTTCGTCAGTTTTAATCAATCACTAATTACGTTAGACTATTCAAATGGTTTCTCAATTTTAATACGACAACCATACATGGAGGTTCACAACGGCGACATGATATTTGCAAGGTATGAATTTGTGGCTTTCATGCATTTGTTGGGTAAAATGCTGCCAATTTCAATCGTTTATGTTGGGCAATATGTTGATATGGATGTGTGATTTGGACTGCCGTATGTGAAATTGTGAAATATGTCAAGCTCGAGAGAATATGTGAATTTGGGCAATATGTGACTTAATCACCTGTGATTTTTACTGCCATGTGTATCTGTGTATTTTCAGAGGGCATGGCTAGCGAGTCCTGAGGCTAGCCAATTTTTAGTATTTATTTTTTTCTTAATTTAACTCATCACTGACGGGTCGGTATTAAAATCCGTCATAGCTAGTTACTACTCTGGCGTGTTCTCACTCAAGGAACGTCACAGGTGTGTTAGCTCTGACGGGTCCTAACTGGTCTAAGGGTTCCGGAATTGTACACCTCTGACGGGCCGACAAATATATACCCGTGAGAGGTGAGAGTCACCTCAGACGGCTTTTGACCCGTCAGAGGTGACTCCACTCACCAGTGACCACTGATCACTGACTATGGCCTAAACTATCACAGGTGATGGTTTGGGCCCGTCACTGGTGACCATGTCCAATGTAGTGTGCAAGCTCAAACAAAATACTTCTCAAACCTATTATTGCACTTAGTTTATATTAAAGTTGTATATCATTTATACTAAAGTTACTTATTTCCATATCTTACAACTTATGTTAAACTATGTGCAAGTTTAGTATAGATATTGAGCAAGTTTAGTTGACCTATAGTTAAGAATTAGAGTCAGTAAATAGCAAAATTTAGATCAAATTTTGAGGGAGCAAACAAATCTTGCATCAAAATTTAAGCGATTAAACAAAATAAGGCAATGCAGCATCATCACAAAATCAGGGAAAAAAGATATCGAATAGACTATACAAGATAGTTTTAGTAAAATATTTTGCTAAAAGAAGGAACAACACGTTTATGGTTTACTCCTGTTTTCCGACTAGGTGCTCTCCTCCCCTCCACGGTTAAAAGGGCTTGCAGGCTTCGAGGAAACGGGTCGGCGGATGAAAAAAAAGACTCTGGCAGCAGCCCTGAGCCCCTAAGCACACAAATCTTGGCGTTTGATCGGGCGGCCAACAAATCGACTGACTACAACCAAAAATCAGGTGCCTGCAGAATAGCAAAAGCATATATGTTGACGCTGAAAATGACAATCAACGGTCACACACGTAGGCCTGAGAATCAATCTTAGACCATTGCAGTATAGAACCTAATTCTCAGAAATACTAGGCGTGCTAGTCAGTTTGATCCTATAACTGATCAGATATAGCATAGAAAAGAGTTAACTCTAAAACCGCTATCGGTCGGATAGCCGATACCGTCCCAGGACCCTAGCCGATGGACCAGACGATCGACTTTACAAGAATTTCATGACAGTAAACGTAAATATGCCCAATCGGCTGAGTCAGAAGCAGGATAAATACCCAATCAGCTAACTAATCTTAAGAGATCGGACCCAACCGAGACAGTCTTAAGATTATCCAGCCGATCGAACCACTCCAGTATTTATCGCACGCATAATCGACAGCCGATACGAGACTAAATGTGGAATTGTACATAAACTGGACTGCTATACTAATTACCAGCATAGAACAATAATAACCAACAACATGCATACTCATACAAAATCTAGAAGATCAAACCTAATCGAGACAGTACAGATCTAAGCATAACTACCCACGAGATCGGTTAATTATTATAACATGCGAATAATATGATAGAAAACCACCGTAACCTATCAATAACCCCATTAAACCTAGCCAATCGGACAACTTTCTATAAGTAGATCGCACCAAACACACATAGATCAGAACCAACCAAGACATTATGCAATTCTGGCACGATATACTCATAGAAACATGAAGATCGGTGAGCTTAATGAACCAATCAACAAATTACTTGAGATAATGCTGGCTAGAACTCCAGCGATAAGCCCTCACGAGAGATCGATCTAATCTGATAACACGGATCTGGTTAACTCGATTGATCGGACTAAACTGAGATAGAATCAAGTTAACCAAAACCACGCCCACAGATCAAACAGAGAAACTCGCGAGGACTTGATCGAGAACTATCGCCACCCTAAGCTAGAATAGATCAAAGCAGCCATAGAACTCGGCCCACCGATCAACTAGACAGGAGATCGAATTTAACCGAGACAGTCCTTTTCTAGTTGATCGACGGGTTTTGACAAGCAGGAACTGTCACGCCCAGAAATTTACACCAAATTTCTGAACAATAGCATGTATTAAATCTCGGTCCAGGAATCAGCCCGAGTACACACTATGACAAATTAATACACAGTTCCACGACTTAAAAACAAATGAAAACAATTATCTATTGAAATGCAGCGAAAAAAGAAAAACAAGACTAGACCATCTAATCTTCAGCTTCAGCTGGCGATGACGGCTCCACACCACAGGCATTCTCGACGCCGGACTGAACCTCACTTCAACCTTTGGAACAACCTTCTGACCGGAACACTGGCACTTGCTCTGGTGGGGGAAAAATTAAGCAAGGCTGACTACAAACCACCGAACTCAACAAGTAACACCCAAGAGAGGGAGAATAATGAATGCAATAGGGTATCAAGGGATAGGCTAAGGTTAAATTGCACAAAGCTGCAGTAATTTAGCAAAACAGTAAATAAAATAGACTGAACTAAAAGTAAAGTAAACATTTAAAATAATCATCCGCTGTCCAATGTTACACCACGTTGCAACAGGCCCAAACCATTGTCCAGCTTTAGACCACACTGCAACAGGGTCAACCCTCTGTCCAACATTAAACCACGCTGCGACAGACCCAAACCACTGCTAACGTTACACCACGTTGCGCAGGGTCAAACCAGTTCCAAGATTGATCAGGTTATTAATGGTTCAACTAATCCCAGTGAATCTGTCAGTTCGCCCAATAACCGTGGGCACGGCTATTCGAATAGTTTTACTTTGCAGAGGTGTACAACTTTACCCACAAGACATGGCTCCCAAGCATGTTACCATGCCCCAACATATCACCACGATACCTCAATACGGAAACCATGATAAGACCTTTCACCTAACCCTCCCTAGACAATCGCACCGCACTTTAGGTTTCACCCCGTCCTTTACACCAAGTCGGGCAGTCCCCTCTTGTGCCTTGGTGAATCCGGAAGCAGCAGAGGCTTTCGTTACACCACGATTGCCCATCCATACTCTATCACGCTCACCCTTGCCTTGGTAGGTCGAATAGGGACAAGCTAGATTACGAGTCTCACCGTTGCCCATTCTGGCTTGTGGTTAGTACGTGTAAGACTTTCAGGGTTTCCTGAGAACCGGTCCTTAATTGACATGGGCACGACTCTCAAAACCATGCACCCACAGCCCACCATAAGCAATATTTTAGTTGTATTTAATCCACATCGGGAAATGAATGATGATAACAACCATTAAAGGTGTATCAAAGTGTAACAGATGATTAAATAATAATTGGTGAGCTAGTTGAACTAAGCATGGCTAAGCATTGACTAACCCTAAATCTAGTCAAATTAACCCTGGGATGACAATAATAATGAGTGGGAATCAACGGATATAAATGTAATAGCCCAATAGATAAATACAATAAATAGATTTGCATAAAACAATGCATGTTTGAATGTAAAGCGAGCAATTTTATAAACATAGGTTCAATATGATCAAAGAAGAGTGCCACTTGCCTTGCTTAGACCCACGAGGAACTTCGGCGACGACTTCGGAAACGAACGGCGCTTCGACGGGGGGAAAAACCTACGACAAACAAAGCAAAACAAGCAAAACAGGCTATAAAACTACTGAAACAGAGAAAGAAACTATTTTTAATGGATTCTTGGCATTTTCTGGATTTAATGAAACTTGAATGGACCTAAACGGAGACTAGATGAATTACTTATGAATTTTAGAAGATTAACTCTGTTTTTAAACTAAACAGGAAACCTTAATGATTTATTGCGCAATTAATCGGAGGCATGACATCAGCACAGGAGTGAGAGGAGGCTGACGGCTGGGGCCCACGGGGAGAGACGGAGCTGGTGGACGGGGCCCACATATCGGCAGGAGGTGGTGGCTGGTTAGTGGGCCCTACCAGCCAGAGGGGAGGCATAACAGAGGAGAGGGGTGGAGAGCTCGACCGGCGATGCGGGGAGCGGGCGGTGGTGGGTGGTAGCCGGCGTTGGCGGCAAGGAGCCCCGGTGGCAGCGACTAGATGGCGACGGCGGCGTACGGTGGGAGGCGACCAATGGGCGGCGGCGCACGGAGGGCGGCCACCGACGAGCGGCGCGGAGGGGAGGACATCAGCCGACGGCGCGGGGCGGAGACGGTGACGACACGGTGTATGCGGGCGTACCCCGGGAACGGCGGGGTCGCGTCGGTGATGGTGAGGCGAGGGAGACGGCGCCGGGACAGACGGTGGCGACAGCTAGAGCACGCGAGGGCACGGCGGCGGCACTGGCTCGGCGTCCACGGGCGAAGAGGAAAAGAGAGGGAGGGGGAGGACGGCGACGGCTTACCGGCGGTGGGGATGGCGGCGGCAAGTCGGCGAGGGCCGAGGACAAGTGGTGACGGCTGGCGGCGAAGGAGATCGGCGGTGGCGACGGAAAAGGTGGTGACGGGCGAAGGGACTGTGACAACAACAAGAGCGCGCACGTGCGTGGCGGCTGCGTCAGCTTGGTAGTGGCACCCGGAGGGGGAGAAAGAGGGGGAAAAGGATGGCGGTGGCTCACTGGCCACGAGAATAGCGACGATGAGTCAGCGTGGAGGAGGCGGAGACGGCGATGGGGTTGCACGGCTTGTAGCGGCGACGAGCGGCGGGATCGGGTGGCGGCACAGGACGTCGGCCGACGGCGAGCGGTGGGGCGCACTCGCGGTGGCACGAAGAAATAGAGGAAGGGGGGAGAGCGGGCTCATCGACGGACGACGGCGGTGAGGGCGCGAGGATGACGACGCTCGGGCGGCGATCGGTGTCCGGCGGCGCGATGACAATGGCGCACGGGTGACAAGAGCAGCGTTCCATGGCGGCGATCGGCGACATCCCGAGGCGGGGGCGTCGGCGCTCGAGCGACAGCGAGGGCCGGGCGTGGGTGAGGCGGAGAAGGGCAGCAGCGTAGCGGCAACGACGAAAGGGAGCGAGTGGCGGCCAGGGAGGGGATTTAGGGTGGCGGCCGGTGCGTGCGGGAGGTGGTTGTGACAGCTGGCGTGGACGCGGAGGAGGCGGGGAGGTCGTTAGCGGCGGCATGGAATGCGGCCGACGGTTGCACTCGGCAGTTGGCAGCGGCACAAGTGTGGGCGAGGTGGCGTGCCCGGGACGCGACGGCACGGTGGCGAGGGCGCGATAGGCTTGGCGAGAGCGGCGGCTTGGCACAAACCGGCAAAGCGGCGGCGCGGGCGCGCGATCGTCGTCCAGTGGCAAGGCCGCGCAGCGGGCGGATGCGGAGGAGAGGATGCGGGCACGGAACGCGCCGAAGGCGGCGGCGCAAGCTGGCGTGTGGCGGGGCGAGCGAGCAGAGGCGAGACACGTCGGCGACGCGGCGCGATGGCACAGAGCAGCGTGGCACGGCCGGCTCAGTTGCGTTGCGGTTAGCAGGCAAGGCAGCGGCACACGCTTGGCGGCGGTGTGTGGCGCACGGGCGCGACGGTGGATCATCGGTGCGGAAAAAGGTGGCGGCGGCTCGAGGAGAGGGGGATTTATAGCGGCTACCGCGCGTAGGGCGGGGAGGTAGTTAGCGGCGTGGCCGGGATGCGGCACCGGGATATGCGAGCGGCGGTTGGCGGCGGCCGGGGAAAGCAGAAGGTGGGTGCGGCGGCACGAGCGGCACGCGCGCGCGTACGCGGCAGCACCGCGCACTGTGAGCGACAGCTCGGGCGCACGACAAGGCGACGTGAGCAGGAGGCAAGGGCGCGACGCGAGGAAGCCGGGGAGGACGGTGAAGGCGGCGGCCGGCAGCACATGGCCGTGACGACGTCGAGACCGACGTGCGGCGCGACTGAGAGGGAGTAGAGTGGCATCCGTGACGCGACGGCGCGGTGCACGGCGAGGCGCAGCAACGGGAAGGCACGCCGAGGGAGAGCAGCAGCGCGATGGCGCTGACGCGGTGGCGAGGCGGTTCGGCGCACACAGCTCGGTGGCCAAGTAACGGCGCGACAACGGCGACGAGCGGACGTGGCGCAACAGCGACAAGCGCGTGCGGCGCCGAAGCGCGGGTGCGAGGGCGTGGCGCGCGATGAGGCGGCAACGGCCACGGTGACGGCGAGGTGGCAAGTCGCGGCACAGGCGCGAGCACGACGAGACGGCGGGGATGCGGCGTGACTGCGCGGATGCGGCGCACGGTGGCGAGCGCGGCGGCGAGGTAGAGCGGAAGCGTGCGCAGGTGGATGGTGGCGCGGGCAGCCGAGGCGAGGCGACGACGCAGCGCTGCGGCTGGAGGAGGAAGACGGGACTGACAGGTGGTCCCCACCTGTCAGTGGCCCGGAGGAGGAGAGGGAGGTGGCCTAGACTTGGTGCAAGTGAGGTGGCGTCTCGGCCGTGGCCTTCGGCCAGCCTAGTGTGGGAAGGGAGGGGAGGAGAGCAGGCCGAGCGGAGGGAGCGGGCTGGACGGCTTGGCCAGCAGCCTGCTAGCCTAGAGGAGAGGGAAAAGGAGGAGTGGGCTGAGGGAGGTGATGCGGACTTTGAGCGCCGGTTGGGACACGACTCGGGAAATTGCAGACAGTACACGCATTCACACGACAGAACCAAATCATGCACGAATTAGAGATTCGTATGACAAATTAGATCCGATACGTGAAACCGTGAACTGTTAGCGGAACAACGGTAGGAGTTAACGACCCGTTAAATTGAGATTTAATGACTCGCTAAACTAGAATTAGATGACTTTAACGTTAAACCAATCTACGCTTATGAAATTGAATTCCGCACCGTAAATCAATCTCACGCTAGCTAATAGATTGGAAAACCTAAGCAATTACACGGTAGATTAACGATAGATTGATTTGCATGAATAAAACGTATGCAAACCTGAGGTTTGGCGGAGAGATCAGCGACGGATTGCGGTTGTTCCTCGCTGTTAGGCTAGAAAACCTGAACAATTAAACGGTAGATTAATTTAGATCGATTCGCAAGAATAAAATAGATACGAACCTGAGATTTGGTGGAGAGAGACCAGCCGGCGTCGTGCTACGAACAAGGATGCAGCAGGGCTGCTAGCGGCTTGCTGCGCAGCTACTGGATAGGGGCGGCAAAGCTGTAGCGGAGGCGGAAGAGGCAACTGGAGATGCACGGGAGAGGGAGACGGGGAAAAGAGGCAAGGGTGTATGGGGGTATTTATAGGGGGAAGCTAGAGATAGATCTTGTTACACATCTCCTATTAATAAGGAATAGATAAGGTTTCAAATGGATAAGACTTGGAGTCCCAATTAATTGGAATTGATTTTTTTGGTGGAGATAGAGATGCGGCTGCATGGCTTGGAGAGGAGGGAGAGGAGTGCGGCACTGCATGGGGCAGGGGGCGAACGTGCGACCAGGGGCAAGCGGGAGGGGAGAAAAAGGGTTCGGCCAGGGGAAAAAGGAAAAGAGAAAAAAAGAAAAGGGGAAAAAGAAAGGAGGGAAAAAAAGGAAGGATGGAAAAAGAAAAGAAATTGCCTCCAATTTTGCCGATTTTTATTAAGTTGATTAGACCAAATTTTATTGAGTGCAATTCAAATATAAATCCTATTAATAATTTAAAATATTTTCGGGACATTTTTGAACATCCAAAAAGCTTCCAATTAAATTAAATTAATTTATTACACAGAGTTTCTCCTGAACCTTAATTAACAAATTATTTTTAATGCATTATTTAATTATTTCTTGGCTAGGGTAAAACTCAGGGCGTGACAGGAACTTACATTGCGAAGCTGACAAACCTTGCACCGAGAGCTCACGCAAGTCAAAGGTTATGAGGCGATGCGCCAAGTTAGATTGATCTGGAGATAATTTACAAGGACCCCGGGCACTAGCTAACCTAACCGGATAATAATCCATTGCCAACTAACTTGCAGGGTTTGGACTCTAAATAAATACAAGAATCCTAATCGAAATCTAAGATAAAGCCTATTTAATCTACACGGACACACAATTAAAACCAAATCTATCTCAAAACCTTAGGCCCAATCGGACTCCACATCCTGTTCGACCTGGACTACATCGGCTGCAACCACACCACGTCCAGTTTCTACCTCTAGCCGATTCGCATCTCCTTGTCCGATTCAGTCTCTAACTGTTTTTCAATCCATAATGATGATTTGCCAGAATTTGGTGTTAACACATGTCCCCCAATTTTGGAATAACTCATTGTTCCGAAATTTCCTCTCCTGTAACCAATTTCCGCCATCGGCTATCACTGTAGCAACGGTACAGTTTCAATGGATCCCCTGTTTTGGCCCACTGTGCTAACGGTCATTTCCGCTATCTTGCGTTATAAGCTTTTGCCTCCCAAACTCCGGCACCCCTGCCATTGCTCCCAAGCCTCTCTCCGAGCTCTTGCGACTTCATCAGGCCTTGTCCCTACTGCACCAAGCCCCTTGCTCGAAGTTATTGCACTCGCCGAAACCCATTTCCATTCCATACCCAAGATTTCTACCGCTCGAACCCTGTCGTCCCCTCTGCCGGAACCGGCCTTCATTGCCACCAATGGCATCTTTGTCCTCAGCCGACAGAGACTACAAGATCCCAGAGGTAACCACCAACTCTAATCCCACTTTACTTTCCGCCGCCGAATCACCTGTTTCTTCCACCTAGGGTTTACTGTTATGATAGGGTTACTGTTATGATTTTCTCACTGAACTTTCGTTCCGCCCTGCTTTGTACCGACTCGTTGTTTGTTGGCCAGATGACACTAACATTCATTCTCCTATTACCCTCTTTGTCAGCAACTTAGAAACCAAATCATGATCTCGAGCCCAAACCCTAGGTTCTATTTTCTTAGTCCCATGGGTAATCCAGATCCGGCCGATATTATTTGCTCAGAGGCTAGTAGGATCCCTTTTAAGAATGCACGTCTAAACATTTCCGATTGGGCCTAGTCATTCCGTTGTTTCCCCACTCCCCTGACGGGTTGGAGAAACTGGTACCATCGGCTGTACAAGACATACAACACCCAATGGGAAGAGCTTGACATTGGCCACTGCATAGGACTGAGTTTATCGGAGATGGACAAAGACGAACCCCTGCTCACAGCCGTATCATACTTTTGGTCCGATGCTCTGAATGCGTTTACATTTGGCCACGGAATACTAACCCCCACGCTTATGGACGTAGTAATGCTGACCGGACTGAACATCATGGCCCCAGTTAACCCTCTGAATTTGAGAGGAAATTTTCAGCATCGGCTGCAGACCAAGAACATAGGGGACTGGTCAGGATACCTCGAAGCCCATCGCAAGACCTCCAGGACAGCCGACCACAGAGAGCACAACGCTTTCCTCAATCTTTGGCTGGAGAGGTTGTGTTCTGCAGGCAGACTTTAGGCCCCACAACCAACTTCGAGAACATAGCAGAACACTTGGCCGATGGAAACCCCATGCCCCTTGGTCAGTATCTGCTTGGGGCAGTATATCATATGCTGCACCAAGTGTCCTCAAAGCTTTCCATTGGCTAGCCAGTCGGTCATTGTCACGCCCAGAAATTTACACCAAATTTCTGAACAATAGCATGTATTAAATCTCGGTCCAGGAATCAGCCCGAGTACACACTATGACAAATCAATACACAGTTCCACGACTTAAAAACAAATAAAAACAATTATCTATCGAAATGTAGCGGAAAAAGAAAACAAACTAAACCATCTAATCTTCAGCTTCAGCTGGCGATGACGGCTCCACACCACAGGCACTCTCGACGGTGGACTGAACCTTACTTCAACCTTCGGAACAACCTTCTTCTGACACAGGCTCTGGCACTTGCTCTGGTGGGGGAAAAATTAAGCAAGGCTGAGTACAAACCACCGCACTCAACAAGTAACACCCAAGAGAGGGAGAATAATGAATGCAGTAGGGTAACAAGGATAGGCTAAGGTTAGATTGCACAAAGCTGCAGTAATTTAGCAAAACAGTAAATAAAATAAACTGAAATAAAAGTAAAGTAACAATTAAAATAATCATCCACTGTCCAACATTACACCACGTTGCAACAGGCCCAGACCGCTGTCGAACGTTACACCACGTAGCGACAGGGTCAACCCTCTGCCCAACGTTAAACCACGTTGCGACAGACCCAAACCACTGCCAACGTTACACCACATTGCGTAGGGTCAAACCAATTCCAAGATTAATAAAATTATTAAAGGGGTTCAACTAATCCCAGTGAGTCTGTCGGTTCGCCCAATAACCGCGGGCACGGCTATTCGAATAGTTTTACTCTGCAGAGGTGTACAACTTTACCCACAAGACATGGCTGCCAAACATGTTACCATGCCCCAACGTATCACCACGATACCTCAGTACGGAAACCATGATAAGACCTTTCACCCAGCCCTCCCTAGACAATCGCACCACACTTCAGGTTTCACCCCCTCCTTTACACCAAGTCGGGCAGTCCCCTCTTGTGCCTTGGTAGATCCAGAAGCAGGAGAAGCTTTCGTTACACCACGATTGCCCGTCCATACTCCATCACGCCTACCCTTGCCTGGGTACGTCGAATAGGGACAAGCTAGATTACGAGTCTCACCGTTGCCCATTCTGGCTTGTGGTTAGTACGTGTAAGACCTTCAGGGTTTCCTGAGAACCGGTCCTTAATTGCCATGGGCACGACTCTCAAAACCATGCACCCACAGCCCACCATAAGCAATATTTTAGTTGTATTAAACCACATCGGGAGATTATTAATGATTACAACCATTAAAGGCGTATCAAAGTTTAATCAATAATTAAATAAGAATTGGTGAGCTAGTTGAACTAAGCATGGCTAAGCATTGACTAACCCTAAATCTAGTCAAATTAACCCTGGGATGACAATAATAAATGGGAATCAACGGTTATATTGGTAAATGCCCAATAAAGTAAGTACATTTGAATACAATGCATGTTTGAATGTAAAAGCGGGGGATTTTATAAACATAGGTTCAATATGATCAAAGAAGGATGCCACTTGCCTTGCTTAGACCCACGAGGAACTTCGGCGACGACTTCGAGAACGAACGGCGCTGCGACGGGGTCAAAACCTACGACAAACAAGGCAAAACAAGAAAAACAGGCTATAAAACTACTGAAACAGAGAAAGAAACTATTTTTAATGGATTCTTGACAATTTTATGAATTTAATGAAACTTGAATGGACCTAAACAGAGACTAGATGAATTACTTATGAATTTTAGAAGTTTCCTGGGTTTTTTAGCTAAACAGAAAAGTCCTAAATCAATTATTGCGCAATTAATGGGGCTGCTGACGTCAGCGAGGAGAGAGGAGGCTGACGGCTGACAGGTGGGGACCACCTGTCAGTGGGAGAGAGGGGAAGTGGGCGGCTGACACGCGGGCCCGGGGAGGAGAGAGAGGAAGGGAGGGCGCGGCGGCGGCTGACGGGTGGGAGAGCGGGGTCCGGCCGAGAGAGGGAGAGGGGCGGCAACGCCCGGGCGGCGGTGGACGGTGACCGGCGGAGGACGGCGCCCGGCGACGAGCGGCACGAACCGGCGGGCGGCGGCGAATGGCGACGGCAGCCGGGAAGCGGGAACGTCGGCGGTGCGAGCAGCGGCGGCGGGAGCGGCGGAGACGGCGAGGGCCGAGGAGAAAGGGGAGGTGGCGATGGCGATGACCGGCGGCGCGAGGGCGTCGACGTCGGCGACATCGACCGGCGACCGAAGGGCGACGACGGCGTCGGCGAGTACTAGCGCGAGGCGACGGGTGGCGGCGCACGGCGAGGCAGGGGTCACGGCGAGCGGAGGGGTGGCGGCGACTGAGAAGGTGGCGATGGCGAAGGTGGTGACGAGAACAGCGACGACGAGTTGGCGCGGAGGAGGCGGAGGCAGCGACGGGGTGGCGCGGCTCGGAGCGGCGGCGAGCGGCGGGAGGGAAGATGGTGACGGACGCCGGCAGCGGGGCGTGGCGACCGTGCGACGATAGTGACGAAGGGCGGAGGTGCGATGACGAGCGCCGGCAGTGCACGACACCCAACGACGGCGCGCGGGATCGGGTGGCGGCGGAGCAGAGCGGAGGAGGGAGAGGGCGGCTGAGCGGCGGTGGAGTCGAGCGGAGCGGCCAAGTGGCAGCGACAGAGGAGAGGAGAGACGGCCTCGACGGCGGCGCGGGCGCAGCGACGGCCGGCGACGGCTCGGCAGCAGGGCGGTGTCGGCTCGGGGAGGACGACGGCAGTGCCGCGACGAGCGCGGCGGTGCTTCGACGGTGGCGGGGTCGCGTCGGCGACAGCATGGCGAGGGTGGCGGCCGGCGGACGGGCGACGGAGACGGCCGAAGCGCGCAAGAATGCGGCGGCGGCGGCTCTGGCGGCCATGGGCGGAGGGGAAAAGAGAGGGATAGAGAGGACAGTGACGGCTTACCGGCGACGAGGACGACGGCGGCAAGTCGGCGAGGAGAGAGGACCGGACGGTGGCGAATGGAGCGGGGCGGCAATGTCGCGAGCACGGACGGCGACACGCGGACGACGAAGTCGGCACGACGGCGAAGAGGACGAGGAGGCGGCGAGGAAGCTCGGCGACCACCGGTGGCGACGAAGGCCGGCGGAAGGTAGGCGAAGCCGAGGCGGAGGTGGTGACACGGGTGGGCGGTGACGTCCGACGGCCGACGGGGAGATCGGCGGCTGACGGCGACGGAGGGAAGCTTCGGCGAAGAGGGGGAAAGTGGCGGCGGGGCGGCGGCGCGAGGATTTTATAGGGTGGTGGCACCGGCTAGGGCGGGGCGGCCGGTGGAGACCGAGTCGATGACGCGGCGGACTCGGCGGCGGCGGTTGCGGCCGTGGTTGCAGTGGTGGCGCGGCGTCCGGAGGTGTCGGGGCGGAGGCGGACTCGGCCGGCGCGGCGCGGCGCGGGCGCGGGCGCTGGCGAAACCTGGTCGCTGACAGGTGGGCCCCACCTGTCAGTGGCGCGAGGGGAGGAGGGAGGCGGCACGGACTCTCGGGCGCGACGAGTTGGGCCGGAGCAGCGGCCCAGGCGGGGCGCGCGCGGGCGGAGGAGGCCGGAGCCGATCGGCTGGGCCGGCCGAGAGGAAGTGGGCCGGCTCGGCTGGGCCGGCCCGGGAAGGAGAAAAAGAAAAAGAAAAAGGAAAAAGAAAGAGGGAGGAAAATTGGACTTCGGCCCAATTTGAGAAGGAAGGGAAAAAGAGAGGAAAAAGGAGGGAAAAAGGAAAACCCCACTTTTGCCGAGTTTTAAATTAATTTGTTTGGCCAAATTTTATACTTCTGCAATTTGTATTTAAATCCAGTTAATTGATTTGCGAGCCTCGATTTAATTGAATTAATTCCTTTTAGAGGGATTCTTCCTGAGTTAATTAAACCAATTGTTATTTACGAATTTCTTTTTACGATTTAGGCTTGGGATAAAACTCCGGGCGTGACAGTCATGTAGCCGGACCATGGTGGTTCCTCCAGTTGTGGCTCCGACTATACCTCTCCAAGGTCCTAGAGTTATTGGCCTTCAACCCAGAGATGCATGTCGTATGGGGAAGTAGTGTCATCCTTCCCCGGTCATGTCACACCCGGAGTTTCGTCCTAAGCCTAAATCGTAAAAAAAAATCCGTAAATAACAATTGGCTTAATTAACTCAGGAAAAATCCCTCTAAAAGGAATTAACTCAATTAAATCGTGGCTCGCAAATCGACTAACAGGATTTAAATTCAAATTGCAGAAGTATAAAATTCGGCCAAACAAATTAATTTAAAACTCGGCAAAAGTGGGGTTTTCCTTTTTCTCTCCTTTTTCCTTTCTTTTTCCCTTCCTTCTCAAATTGGGCCGAAGTCCAATTTTCCTCCCTCTCTTTTTCCTTTTTCTTTTTCTTTTTCTTTTCCTTCCCGGGCCGGCCCAGCCGAGCCGGCCCGTCTTCCCGCTCGGCCGGCCCAGCCGAGCCGGCCTACTTCCGCCCGCCGCGCGCGCCCCCGCCTGGGCCGCGGCTTCGGCCCAGCTCGCCGCGTCGCCCGCGCCGCGAGTCCGCGCCGCCTCCCTCCTCTCTCCCGCGCCACTGACAGGTGGGGCCCACCTATCAGTGACTGCTTCGCCGCTCGCCCGCGCCGCGTCCGAGCCGAACTCCGCGCCGCCGCTGCAACCGCCGCCGCCGCATCCGCCGCCGCCGAGACCGCGTCGTCGCCGACTCAGTCTCCAACCTCCGCCCGCCCTAGCCGGTCGCCGCCACCCTATAAATCCCCTCCGCCGCCGCGCCGTCGCTCGCTTTCCATCGTCGCTCGAGTCGCCGCCGCGCTGCCGCCGTTCGCCGCCACCGCGCAATCTCGTCGCCCGTCGCCGGTCGTCGCCGCTCTGTTGCGTCACCACCTCCGTCCCTCTGTCGCCGACTTGTTGCCGCCCTCGCCGTCACCAGGGAGCCTCCTCGGCGCCGCGCGTTCCCTCGTCGCCCGGCCGCCGCCGCGTCTCGCCCGTCGCTGCCGCCGATCGATCTCCACCACCACCACCGATCTCCCGCACCCGCCCGCGTCGCCACCTTCGCCTCGGTCTCGCCGACCCGTCCGCACCCTCGCCGCCGCCGGTGAGCCTCCGCACCCACCTCCCCTCTTTCTCCCCCTTTCCGGCCGACCGCCGCCGAGTCGCGTGCTGTCGCCGGACGAGGCCGAAGCCCGCCGCTCCCGTCGGTCACCGTGGTCGTCGTCGCCTCCGCGTCGCCGACGTCTGGCCGCCGTCTCTTGCGCCCACGTGTGCCGCGCTGCCGCCGCTCGCCAGTCGCCGTTGCCGCTGTTCTGCCGGGTTGCGCCCGTGCGTCGCCGCCCCGGTCGTCGTCGCCGTCGCGCCGTCGCCGCTCGCCGGTCGTCGCCGTCGCGCCGTCGCCGTCGCGTCGCCGTCGCCGTGCGCCGCCGCCGCCGCGTCGCCCGCCGCTCCCGCCGGTCGCCGCCGTCCGCCGAGCCGCGCGTTCGGTCCCCAGCCCTCTGTTCCCTCTCGCTGACGAGTGGGTCCCACCCGTCAGTCGCTCCTCGCGCCCGCCTCCTCTCTCCTCCCGTGGGTCCCGCGTGTCAGTCTCTGTTTCCCTCTCTCTCTCACCGACAGGTGGTCCCCACCTGTCAGCCGTCAGTACCCTCTCTCCTCGCTGACGTCAGCAGCCCCATTAATTGCGCAATAATTGATTTAGGACTTTTCTGTTTAGTTAAAAATCCCAGAAAATTTCTAAAATTCATAAGTAATTCATCTAGTCTCCGTTTAGGTCCATTCAAATTTCATTAAATTCATAAAAATATCAAGAATCCATTAAAAATAGTTTCTTTTGCTGTCTCAGTAGAGTTTGTGCCTGTTTTATTTATTTTTGTGCTTTGTCGCTTAGATTCGGACCCCGCCGAAGAGCCGGTTTACTTCGAGATCGTCGCCGAAGTTCCCCAAGGGCCAGAGCAAGGCAAGTGACACTCATCCTTGAACATATTGAACCCATTATTGCAAATTCCCCGCTTTATTATTTCAAATATGCATTGTTTTAATTAAAGTACTTACTTTATGCTATTTTCGGGTAAACCTTATTATTATGCCGTTGTTTATCCAACTTTGTTCATTGCTGGACCAGGGGTAACTTGATTAGAGTCAGGCCTAGGTTAATGCTTAGCCATGCTTAGAACAATAGCCCATGGGATCACATATAATTATGCTTAATTCTGGATAGCCGAGATAATGATTCACTACCCGGTTCGGGTTAATGTCAACTAAAATATTGATAATGGTGGGCTGTGGGTGCATGGTTTTGAGAGTCGCACCCATGGCGATTAAGGACCGGTTCACGGGAAACCCTGGAAGTAAATAAGTGCTAACCACATGCCGAAATGGGTAAGGTGGGATTTGAAGCATGACTTCGAACTATTTGACGTACCCAGGCAAGGGTAGGCGTGATGGAGTATGAACGGGCAATCGTGGTGTAACGAAAGCTTCTCCTGCTTCCGGATCTACTGAGGCACAAGAGGGGACTGCCCGACTTGGTGTAAAGGAGGGGGTGAAACCTGAAGTGTGGTACGATTAAATAGGGAGGGTTGTGTAACGGGTCCTATCACGGTCTCCTTTCCGGTATGCCGTGGTGGTATGTCGGCGCACGTTCAAGTGTAGTGGAGTCGTGTCTTGTGGGTACAGTAGTACACCTCTGATCAGAGTATAAACTATTCGAATAGCCGTGCCCACGGTTACGGGCGAACTCCCAGCTTCACTGTGATTAGTGAACCCTAATAACTTGAGTAAAATCTGGTATCACTTGGGACTACTGCAACGTGGTGTAACGTTGGGTAGTGGTTGGGCCTGTCGCAACGTGGTGTAACGTTGGACAGTGTTGTGGTATTTTACAACTGTTTACCTATTTATGCTTCATTGTATTTAATTACCTTTATTCTTTAAGCTCTGTTATTTATTTAAATTGCTGCTTAATCGCAACTAACCCGAGCCTGTCCTTGTTAATCCCTATGCATCATTTGTTTTCCCCTTGTCCGTGTTACTTGTTGAGTACGGTGGTTTGTACTCAGCCTTGCTTAACTTTCCCAACCCAGAGCTAGAAGCAGAGTCCGATGGAGGTGCCTCTCAGGAGTGAGCTGTTCCGCCGTCGAAGTGTTGCCTGTGGACTGGAGCCGTACCCGCTGGAGCTAGTCTACCCCTTTGTTTTTCTTTCCGCTGCATTTCCGCTAGAATAAGTGTAATTTTCAGTTGTTTCTAAGAACGATGGTTATGTAATCAACATTGTCTTTTTGTGTACCCTGGCTGGTCCTGGACAGGGATTTAATACACAATTAAGTTTAGAAATTCGTGTGAGGAATTTCTGGGCGTGACAAGTTGGTATCAGAGCCATCTTTGACCGTAGGATCAGCCCAATGGAAACCCTAAGAGCCCTCTGCTTTTCATGTTTGTGCATAGTTTGCGAAAGTGGGAGTGTTTTGAAAATGGGTTAGTGCTTTTCAAAAGCGTGAGTGATTTAAAAAGACAAAACCCCTTTTGTTGAAAAGCGTGAGTAAATCGATTTACGGGTAAAACTTTATTTACTTTCTTTCTTTTATGATTTATTTATCTTGAAATAAAATTTTGCATCTATTGATTCCAAATCCTTGTGTTCTTTAGATGGCTGACCACCCTTTGTACCATCGTGGAAACGGGATGACTGGATTCGTGGCAGAGTTGGCAAGAGTCTCGTTCACCGCAGGATACCCCTATGAGCCGGAGTACACCACGATCCATCCTCTTGAAGGCGAGTTTCCCCACCGAGTAAGATTGGAGCTACATGGAATCCCCGGTTTTCTCCCTAACTTGGAAGCAGAAGGAGCTGGAGGATCACATGAGCATGCCTGCCAGGAAGCTGCCTACAGTCTGATGACAACGCTCAGGGCCAGGCATGACCTGACGTTTCGGCATTCGGCTTACCGGTATCACCCTGGTCGTGGACCCAATTCCATGGTCAGTAGGTTTCGGTCTGCCCGAAGTGAGCAAGACCCTACCTTCGGTAGGATGTGCACGGTGCTGCAGGGCCTCGACCAGATGCATCACGACCTCCACGAAGCGTCCAAGGCTCTGAACGACGCCAAGCTCACCCAGATCGTTCGTCTGCAAGATGAGGTCGACCACTTGAAGAAGGAGAACGCCAGGCTCAAAGGACTTCCAGAGCCCGGAGGTTCAAGGTGTCGCACGACGGCAAGGAAGCGAACCCGTGGACCGCTGAGAGTTCAGTCTTACCCCAGTGCCCCGGATGGATCAGGACCCCTGATGCAGATAGTGCCAACCTCTCCGACCCCAGTGCCCGAGGAAGGTGTCTTCCCGTTCAACGCAGCAAGGAACCGCAACAGGGTCGTCGCGGTCTCTAGCAGCAGTGAGTCCGCTTCTGGTGAAGACGAAGATGGTCTCCCTAGCAACTCAAGAAGCCGCTCTGAAGACGAGGAAGAAGATCCGTCCCCTGTCGTCGATCGTCGCTCTCCTTCCGTGCCCTAGACGCCACCCTTAGCTTCGTTTTAGTCGTTGTGTGCTAGTTTTGGTGTGTTAGTTTTGCTTCGCTTGGGGCTAGTGGTGAACCATAGCAGTAGTGGGGTTATGGTTGTACCGCCAGGAGTTGTGTGGTTTTTAAGTGTGTTTCTTAAGCAAGACAATTACAGTTCACTAATTAAATAAAGCCCCTGTTTGCTTAGTCGTTCCTTTTTCTTCTTTCTCTCTCTGTTCCTCCCGCCCCGCAGATGGTGAACACCCGCCACGGCAACCGCGACACCGACCAGTCCAGCACCGGAGGACCGCCCCTGCCGCCCCCGCCGCCCCCACCAGAGAACCCGTCGCTTGCCCAGGTTCTTGCTAACCAGACGCAGATGCTCTCTTGGATGATGCAGCAGATGCAACAGCAACAGCACCAGCACCAACAACTGCTACAACAGCTTCTAAATCAAAGTCAGAATAACCAGCAACAGCAGGGACCACCCCCAGTGCAGTCCAAGTTACCGGAGTTCCTCCGTGTTCGTCCCCCAACTTTCTCAAGCACCACCAACCCCATGGAGGCAAGTGATTGGCTCCATGCTATCGAGAAGAAGCTCAACTTATTGCAGTGCACTGACCAAGAGAAGGTTTCCTTCGCCGCACATCAACTGATGGGTCCCACCTCTGCTTGGTGGGATAATTTCCTGGCTACCCGCACTGCTACCACAGAAGTGACTTGGGCGGAGTTCTGTCTTAACTTCCGCAAGGCCCATATTCCCGACGGGATAGTCACCCAGAGGAAGCGTGAGTTTCGCGCTTTGCAGCAAGGTACCAAGACGGTGACTGAGTACCTTCATGAGTTCAATCGCCTAGCGCGATACGCTCCTGAGGATGTCCGCACCGACGCCGAAAGGCAAGAAAAGTTCCTCGGAGGCTTGGATGATGAACTGAAGAAGCAGTTGCTTTCGGGCGACTATGCTGATTTTGAGAAACTAGTGGACAAGGCCATCCGCCAAGAGGACCAGCACCTCCAGATGGACAAGAAGAGGAAGGCTTCGCAGTTCAGGTCTAACCAGCCGCCTCCTCAGAAGCCCCGATTCCACACCGGCCCCTATCCTCAGAATCAACAACACGGGCAATCAACCTTCATTGTCCGCCAACATCGTCCTTACAATCCCAACAACTTCTCCAGTGGTTCGTCCCAGCGTGCTCCTACTCAGCGTACTCTTCCTGCACCAGCTCCCCGGCAACAAAATGCTCCTCCACCGACAGCTCAACCTCCTCCAGCCAGGAAGGATGCAGGTGCAAAGCCTGGGGTGTGCTACAACTGTGGCGACCCAGGTCACTTTGCTGACAAGTGCCCGAAGCCGAAGCGCGGTGGGCAAAGGTTTGTGCAAGCTCGCGTGAATCACGTCACCACCGAAGAAGCACAGGCTGCGCCAGAAGTAATACTGGGTACGTTTCCTGTCAACTCCGTACCTGCTACAGTACTTTTTGATTCTGGTGCTACACACTCTTTTATTTCAAGGAAGTTTGTGGGAATGCTTGGGTTAAAAAGGGAAAAGTTAAGAGACCCGATGCGGGTTAATACTCCAGGGCATAGTATGTTTTCGGACCTTTATAGCCCTGTTGTGCCCATAGAAATCCAAGGGACACCCTTTCTAGCCAATCTCATCCTTCTCGAATCTAAAGACCTAGATGTCATTTTGGGAATGGACTGGCTTACCAAGCATCAAGGAGTGATTGATTGTGCCAAGCGTACAATCACCTTGACCAGTGAAGAGGGTAAAGTGGTGACTTATCAGTCGCTGGAGTCAGTGTCAACCAGGACTTGTTTAAATCAGATGGAAGCCGAAGAACAACCCTCGGAAAAAGACAAAGACCCAAAGAGGTTGGAAGACATACCAGTGGTTTGTGAGTATCCAGAGGTGTTTCCAGATGATCTCACAACGATGCCGCCAGAAAGAGAGATCGAGTTCCGTATCGACTTGGTACCCGGAACCGCTCCGATCTATAAGAGACCCTATAGGATGGCCGCCAATGAGATGGCAGAAGTGAAGAAGCAAGTGGATGAACAGCTTCAGAAAGGTTACATCCGACCGAGTACCTCGCCTTGGGGTGCCCCGGTTATTTTTGTTGAGAAGAAGGACAAACTAAGAGAATGTGTGTGGACTATCGTGCTTTGAACGATGTCACTATCAAGAATAAGTATCCTCTGCCAAGGATTGATGACCTATTTGATCAGTTGAAGGGAGCCAGAGTTTTCTCCAAGATCGATTTGAGATCAGGGTATCACCAGTTGAGAATTCGGGAAGAAGATATCCCTAAGACGGCATTCACTACTCGCTATGGCTTGTATGAGTGTACGGTAATGTCGTTTGGACTTACTAATGCTCCGGCATTCTTCATGAATCTCATGAATAAGGTGTTCATGGAATACCTGGATAAGTTTGTGGTTGTCTTCATCGACGACATTCTTATCTACTCCAAGTCAGAAGAAGAGCACGAGCAACATTTGCGGATTGTGCTAGAAAAGCTAAGGGAACACCAGTTGTATGCCAAGTTCAGCAAGTGTGATTTTTGGCTGCATGAAGTGAAGTTCCTTGGCCATGTGATCAATGCCCAAGGTGTAGCCGTAGACCCCAGTAATGTGGAGTCAGTGATCAAGTGGACCCCGCCTAAGACGGTTTCCCAAATCAGGAGTTTCTTAGGACTTGCGGGCTATTACCGCCGGTTCATTGAGAATTTCTCAAAGATAGCCAAGCCAATGACACAGTTGTTGAAAAAGGAAGAGAAGTTCAAGTGGTCAAGTGAGTGCGATAGGAGTTTTGAAGAGCTCAAGCAAAGGTTGGTTTCGGCTCCCGTGTTGGTTTTGCCGGATCAAACGAAGGACTTCCAGGTTTACTGTGACGCATCCAGATCAGGACTGGGATGTGTGCTAATGCAAGAAGGAAAGGTGGTTGCTTACGCCTCTCGTCAGTTGAGACCACATGAGGGTAACTACCCGACTCACGACTTGGAATTAGCAGCTGTAGTGCATGCCCTAAAGATTTGGCGACACTACTTGATCGGTAACAAGTGTGAAGTGTATACGGATCATAAGAGTTTGAAGTATATCTTTACACAACCGGATTTGAATCTCCGTCAGCGAAGATGGTTGGAATTGATCAAGGATTATGATCTAAGTATCCACTACCATCCAGGCAAAGCAAATGTGGTTGCAGATGCCTTGAGCCGGAAGAATTACTGCAACGCTGCGATGTCAACAGAAGTTTGTGAGCAGTTGCAACAGGAGTTTGAACGACTAAATTTGGGTTTAGTCGAAGAAGGTTTTGTGGCAGCCCTAGAAGTGCAGCCCACTTTGGTGGATCAAGTACGCCAATCCCAAGCAAATGACCCGGAGATAGCCGAACTAAAGAAAAATATGCGAGTTGGTAAGGCTCGAGATTTTTCAGAAGATGAACATGGAACAATCTGGATGGGAAACAGGTTGTGCGTACCAGATAACAAGGAGTTGAAGGAGTTGATACTCCAAGAAGCTCATCAAACCCAGTACTCTATTCACCCTGGGAGTACTAAGATGTATCAGGACCTCAAAGAAAAGTTTTGGTGGGTTAGCATGAAGAGAGAGATTGCAGAATACGTCGCCTTGTGCGATGTTTGTCAACGAGTCAAAGCAGAACACCAAAGGCCAGCAGGACTATTGCAACCTCTCCAAATTCCAGAATGGAAATGGGAAGAAATCGGGATGGATTTCATCACTGGTTTACCAAGAACTGCCGCTGGTCATGACTCGATTTGGGTAATTGTTGATCGATTGACAAAGGTCGCTCATTTCATACCAGTTCACACTACCTACTCAGGGAAAAGGTTAGCCGAGATTTACTTGGCTAGGATCATGTGTTTACATGGAGTACCGAAGAAGATCGTTTCTGACCGTGGGAGTCAGTTTACTTCAAAGTTTTGGCAGAAGCTACAGGAAGAATTGGGAACCCGACTGAACTTCAGTACAGCTTATCATCCCCAGACAGATGGTCAGACAGAGAGGGTAAACCAGATTCTTGAAGATATGCTCAGAGCTTGCGCTCTCGACTTTGGTGGAACGTGGGATAAGAATCTACCGTATGCAGAGTTCTCATATAACAACAGTTATCAAGCCAGTCTGCAGATGGCACCTTTTGAAGCATTGTATGGGCGAAAGTGTCGTACACCCCTCTTCTGGGATCAAACAGGAGAACGTCAAGTTTTTGGGACTGAAGTTTTAAGCCAAGCGGAAGAAAAGGTCAGAATAATCCGTGAAAGGTTGAAAACGGCCCAAACCAGACAGAAGAGTTATGCGGATAATCGTCGAAGGGACTTAGCCTTCGAAGCAGGAGACTATGTGTACCTCCGCGTCACACCTTTGCGAGGAGTGCAGCGGTTTCAGACCAAAGGAAAATTGGCACCACGTTTTGTGGGACCATACCGGATAGTGGAACGCAGGGGAGAGGTTGCGTATCAGTTGGAACTCCCCGCTAACATGGCCGGAATCCATGACGTGTTCCATGTGTCGCAGCTCAAGAAGTGTCTCCGTGTGCCTGAGGAACAGGCCAACTCCGAGCACATCGATCTGCAGGAAGATCTAACTTATGTGGAGAAGCCAGCACGGATTCTAGAAACTAGTGAAAGGAAGACTCGGAACCGTGTGATCAGATTCTGCAGAGTTCAGTGGAGTCACCACCCAGAAGAAGAAGCAACATGGGAAAGAGAAGATGAGCTCAAGGCCGCCCATCCGCACCTCTTCGCCAGTGCCTCCGAATCTCGGGGTCGAGATTCCGTTTAAGGGGGGTAGGTTTGTCACACCCGGAGTTTCGTCCTAAGCCTAAATCGTAAAAAAAAAATCCGTAAATAACAATTGGCTTAATTAACTCAGGAAAAATCCCTCTAAAAGGAATTAACTCAATTAAATCGTGGCTCACAAATCGACTAACAGGATTTAAATTCAAATTGCAGAAGTATAAAATTCGGCCAAACAAATTAATTTAAAACTCGGCAAAAGTGGGGTTTTCCTTTTTCTCTCCTTTTTCCTTTCTTTTTCCCTTCCTTCTCAAATTGGGCCGAAGTCCAATTTTCCTCCCTCTCTTTTTCCTTTTTCTTTTTCTTTTTCTTTTCCTTCCCGGGCCGGCCCAGCCGAGCCGGCCCGTCTTCCCGCTCGGCCGGCCCAGCCGAGCCGGCCTCCTTCCGCCCGCCGCGCGCGCCCCCGCCTGGGCCGCGGCTTCGGCCCAGCTCGCCGCGTCGCCCGCGCCGCGAGTCCGCGCCGCCTCCCTCCTCTCTCCCGCGCCACTGATAGGTGGGGCCCACCTGTCAGTGACTGCTTCGCCGCTCGCCCGCGCCGCGTCCGAGCCGAACTCCGCGCCGCCGCCGCAACCGCCGCCGCCGCATCCGCCGCCGCCGAGACCGCGTCGTCGCCGACTCGGTCTCCAACCTCCGCCCGCCCTAGCCGGTCGCCGCCACCCTATAAATCCCCTCCGCCGCCGCGCCGTCGCTCGCTTTCCATCGTCGCTCGAGTCGCCGCCGCGCTGCCGCCGTTCGCCGCCACCGCGCAATCTCGTCGCCCGTCGCCGGTCGTCGCCGCTCTGTTGCGTCACCACCTCCGTCCCTCTGTCGCCGACTTGTTGCCGCCCTCGCCGTCACCAGGGAGCCTCCTCGGCGCCGCGCGATCCCTCGTCGCCCGGCCGCCGCCGCGTCTCGCCCGTCGCTGCCGCCGATCGATCTCCACCACCACCACCGATCTCCCGCACCCGCCCGCGTCGCCACCTTCGCCTCGGTCTCGCCGACCCGTCCGCACCCTCGCCGCCGCCGGTGAGCCTCCGCACCCACCTCCCCTCTTTCTCCCCCTTTCCGGCCGACCGCCGCCGAGTCGCGTGCCGTCGCCGGACGAGGCCGAAGCCCGCCGCTCCCGTCGGTCACCGTGGTCGTCGTCGCCTCCGCGTCGCCGACGTCTGGCCGCCGTCTCTTGCGCCCACGTGTGCCGCGCTGCCGCCGCTCGCCAGTCGCCGTCGCCGCTGTTCTGCCGGGTTGCGCCCGTGCGTCGCCGCCCCGGTCGTCGTCGCCGTCGCGCCGTCGCCGCTCGCCGGTCGTCGCCATCGCGCCGTCGCCGTCGCGTCGCCGTCGCCGTGCGCCGCCGCCGCCGCGTCGCCCGCCGCTCCCGCCGGTCGCCGCCGTCCGCCGAGCCGCGCGTTCGGTCCCCAGCTCTCTGTTCCCTCTCGCTGACGAGTGGGTCCCACCCGTCAGTCGCTCCTCGCGCCCGCCTCCTCTCTCCTCCCGTGGGTCCCGCGTGTCAGTCTCTGTTTCCCTCTCTCTCTCACCGACAGGTGGTCCCCACCTGTCAGCCGTCAGTACCCTCTCTCCTCGCTGACGTCAGCAGCCCCATTAATTGCGCAATAATTGATTTAGGACTTTTCTGTTTAGTTAAAAAACCCAGAAAACTTCTAAAATTCATAAGTAATTCATCTAGTCTCCGTTTAGGTCCATTCAAATTTCATTAAATTCATAAAAATATCAAGAATCCATTAAAAATAGTTTCTTTTGCTGTTTCAGTAGAGTTTGTGCCTGTTTTATTTATTTTTGTGCTTTGTCGCTTAGATTCGGACCCCGCCGAAGAGCCGGTTTACTTCGAGATCGTCGCCGAAGTTCCCCAAGGGCCAGAGCAAGGCAAGTGACACTCATCCTTGAACATATTGAACCCATTATTGCAAATTCCCCGCTTTATTATTTCAAATATGCATTGTTTTAATTAAAGTACTTACTTTATGCTATTTTCGGGTAAACCTTATTATTATGCCGTTGTTTATCCAACTTTGTTCATTGCTGGACCAGGGGTAACTTGATTAGAGTCAGGCCTAGGTTAATGCTTAGCCATGCTTAGAACAAATAGCTCATGGGATCACATATAATTATGCTTAATTCTGGATAGCCGAGATAATGATTCACTACCCGGTTCGGGTTAATGTCAACTAAAATATTGATAATGGTGGGCTGTGGGTGCATGGTTTTGAGAGTCGCACCCATGGCGATTAAGGACCGGTTCACGGGAAACCCTGGAAGTAAATAAGTGCTAACCACATGCCGAAATGGGTAAGGTGGGATTTGAAGCATGACTTCGAACTATTTGACGTACCCAGGCAAGGGTAGGCGTGATGGAGTATGGACGGGCAATCGTGGTGTAACGAAAGCTTCTCCTGCTTCCGGATCTACTGAGGCACAAGAGGGGACTGCCCGACTTGGTGTAAAGGAGGGGGTGAAACCTGAAGTGTGGTACGATTAAATAGGGAGGGTTGTGTAACGGGTCCTATCACGGTCTCCTTTCCGGTATGCCGTGGTGGTATGTCGGCGCACGTTCAAGTGTAGTGGAGTCGTGTCTTGTGGGTACAGTAGTACACCTCTGATCAGAGTATAAACTATTCGAATAGCCGTGCCCACGGTTACGGGCGAACTCCCAGCTTCACTGTGATTAGTGAACCCTAATAACTTGAGTAAAATCTGGTATCACTTGGGACTACTGCAACGTGGTGTAACGTTGGGTAGTGGTTGGGCCTGTCGCAACGTGGTGTAACGTTGGACAGTGTTGTGGTATTTTACAACTGTTTACCTATTTATGCTTCACTGTATTTAATTACCTTTATTCTTTAAGCTCTGTTATTTATTTAAATTGCTGCTTAATCGCAACTAACCCGAGCCTGTCCTTGTTAATCCCTATGCATCATTTGTTTTCCCCTTGTCCGTGTTACTTGTTGAGTACGGTGGTTTGTACTCAGCCTTGCTTAACTTTCCCAACCCAGAGCTAGAAGCAGAGTCCGATGGAGGTGCCTCTCAGGAGTGAGCTGTTCCGCCGTCGAAGTGTTGCCTGTGGACTGGAGCCGTACCCGCTGGAGCTAGTCTACCCCTTTGTTTTTCTTTCCGCTGCATTTCCGCTAGAATAAGTGTAATTTTCAGTTGTTTCTAAGAACGATGGTTATGTAATCAACATTGTCTTTTTGTGTACCCTGGCTGGTCCTGGACAGGGATTTAATACACAATTAAGTTCAGAAATTCGTGTGAGGAATTTCTGGGCGTGACAGGTCACTAGATGTCGGCGGTCTGATTATCCCATATCTTCAGGCCGTGCTACCTTGGACTAGAGCCTAATGCTTGCACTTGGTTTGCATACCCCGACTCTAGGGACTATGATTGGAGGAAATATTGGTCGACAAATGTTCCTTTGAGAACTTGGCCTTCGCCCTTACCCCTTGCTTGCTACCTGTCAGCTTTCAGTCGGGACGATCGGCCCAACCATCGTATGAATTCTACCACCCTGCTCTAGCAGCTCGATAGCCTGGGTGTGGCCAAATACCAGCCGATCTCTTCTTTCTAGGCAAGATTGAAATGAGGGGCACAATATCCTCGGTTTTGGAACTCAACAGGCTCAGCAAAATGGCCGAAGTAATCCCTTTTGGATCAATGGCCTCTTTCGACTTCGGAGTGACTACCCTGGACAATTACATCAACTGGTAGGAGGAGCTGCATCAACACTTGTTTTCGACAGCAGTGGGCTTCTTCTGTAATCGGATTGACTCCAATTACAAGTACTCTGACCCCGAGGTGATTCTTAAACCTGCCACTTTATCCTCTGGGCATTTTTGGTATTCATGTGTCATTAACCCTTTTGTTTTGCAGCCTACTCTCACAGTCCCTTCCATCAGCCGAAGCAGCAAGCCGATCGAGTATTCAATGTCAATGCTGCCAGCTCTAGGCCATGGTGCTCCTTCTCCGAGCGAGTTCATCAAGAAATTCTCGGGGCCACCGAGTCCATTGAGGAGGCCTAAACGCAGCAAAAAGGTCGAGCAGGCCCCAAAGAAAAAACTGAAAATAACAGCGGAAGCCACCCCGATGGAAGTTACGTCAGCTGATATGGACGCTGCCGTTGACGCCGCCGCCGGTGAGGACTCCGACGCTGAAATCAGGCAAAAGGTGATCTCCTTTTTCTTTCCCTCTCGGTAGGTAATTGCCTCTTGAAACATTTCCGTCCCTCTGCCTTGTCGATTGCCCTATTGACTCTCTCTGATGCAATCTCCTGCCGAACCATCGGTCGATGCTACCCCCGTGCCGACTGATGCCGCCGACCCAACTCTAGCCGGTAAGGCAGCGCCTGCTCCTTCAAGCCCATCTTTGGTTCCTACGGTGGACGCTTCAACCTTGAAGTCTGGCACGAAGCGAAAAGCGGTGGTTCATCGGCCCTCTCAGCGGACTACTTCCTCGGTATAAGTGAATCTCTGGTTACTCCTCGATATTTTAAGCCTGCATCTTTGGCTAACAGCTTATTCCTTTTAACATGCCAGCTCCCCGACGTCCCTATCTCGCCAACAACAGCAGCCGATAATGCTCCAGCGCTGATGGCCACCGTGGATGAGGCCAACGTGTTCCCGGGCACGTCTGTCCAGCCTATCGATGATGCTCTTGCGTGATAGGTAATTTCACTTCAGCCTACCTTGTTACTTCCCTAGTGTTTTGCTCCTCTTTGACACTTCTCTTCCAGGACTTGGACAATTTCTTTTCTTTTGACGTCGGCCAGAAACTGGGCCCATCTGAAGCCAATGTTAATGAGCTCGTTGATCTGTTAACCGACATCAAAGCATGACTTCGTGATATCCTGGCTAGGCTGGACTACCCGATTGATACATTGATCAATGACGCTGGCCCTATCAGATCAAGAATCGAGGAAGTGCAAGACAGGCTACCTGATGACCTGATCGACGCCATCGCCCCGGTGGGTTACATCGAGTCCCACAGACTTCCTGTTCTTAGGGCTTGCTGACGGATCGCAGTCCGTGCCTCCCAAGTTGTAGCCTAGGCAAAGGTGCACGCTGATCGGGATAGGGCTATTGACGAAAACCAAGCTGGACGAGCTCCAATCGGCTGCGCTTGGTATGTCGGCCATCATTGCTGACCTGAAGATGTAGAAGGCCGACTTGGAGGCGAAATTGGCCAAGATCGTGGAGAGACTTGCCGCCGAAGAAGAAAAATTGGCCAATCTGCCATCAGCGATCACCACCCAAGTGCAGACTATGAAGTCGGCTGTTAAGGCCGCCATCCATAGCCGCCGATCTCTAAAGGAGATTACCGGTAGTGACGCCAATGAACGATGTTCGGCTGCGCGCGATTATCACCCTAGAAAAGTACTTAGGCATGTAACTGCTTAACTTTACTTATGTGCCTGGCTTGTCAATTTGACTTGATATTCTTGTTGTCTTTTGGTGACTTAATGACATAGCCTTTGCTTTTTTCGTCGCGACTTGTCTTGATGTGTAATGAAGTTTTGATCTAAGGGCGATGTATCGACATCGGCCATCTTGAGGCGATACTTAGTCGTATCGGCTTTTTCGTTAATCGGCTTAACCGATCACGTGTTTACCCATACGTTTGGGTAATACTTCTTTAGATATTTCCTGTTTAACGCTCTTCCGAACACTTCTCTAGCCAACCCTTCTAGCATATATGCATTTTCGGGCGCGCATTTATGAATCCGAAAGGGTCCCTCCCAATTCGGTGACCGCTTGCTGAAAACATTGTCTCTGGCCCCGATCGGCAAAACCAGCTTCCATACCAATTCACCCTCTTCAAATGTCTGACTTAACTTTTTGGTGTAATGCCTTGATACTCGAGCTTTGTTTTCTTTTATCTTCTCTAGCGCCCTCAACCGGGATTAGGCAACATCTTTTGATTCATCCATCACAAGGTTGTAATATTCATCAGTTGTTAACTAATCTTGCAAAGTTAACCTCCTGGAGCCGATGTTATTCTCCCACGGGAGTACCGCCTCATGCCCATATACCAGTTGATAAGGTGGGACCTGGATAGACCCGTGACATGCCATTCGATAAGCCCAGAGCGAATCGGCTAGTGAGGTGTGCCATCTCCTAGGTTGCTCGGCTATCTTCCTCTTTATCAGTTTGATCAAACTTTTGTTTGATGCCTCTGCCTATCCGTTAGCCTAAGTGTAGTAAGGAGATGAATTAAGCAGCTTAATTCCCATACCGGCAACGAACTGTTGGAACTCCTCCGAGATGAATACTGATCCTTGGTCAGTGGTTCTTGTCTGAGGAATTCCGAAACTATATATGATATGCTCTTCGATGAAGTTGATTACGTCGGCCAAGGATACCCTTCTCAGTGGTATAGCCTCGACCCACTTGGTGAAGTAATCTGTAGCTGTCGGTATCAATTTATGTCGTTTGCTTGACGGAGGGTATATCTGCCCGATCATGTCGATGCCCCAACCCCTGAACGGCTTGGGTTTGATGATCGGGTTCATAGCCGACGTTGGCGATCTCTGCACGTTTCCAAATTTCTGACAGTCTTGGCAGCTTTTGTAGTAAAGCAATCTTCCAGCATGGTCAGCCAATAGTATCCTACTCTCCGCGACAACCACTTCATCTTGTAGGCCGATTGATGGGTGCCAAATATGCTGTCGTGCACTTCGCACATTACCTCTTTAGCTTCTTCTTTGTGTAAGCATCTCAGGGGCACACCATCACTCGTCCTGTAGTATAGCAGGTCCTCAAGCAGCACATGTTTGAGCACTTTGTACCTGACTTTTCTATTGGCCGATGATGACGGGTCTTTTAGATAGTTGATAATTTCTTGTTGCCAGTCATCAGCTTCTGCACACGCTATGCTTTCTTCCTCTGTCTGCTCTAGTTGTGCTATCTCTGCTTCTGTTTCCATGTTCGTCGACCGGTATGCTCCTTGGGCGAGGGAGTTTGCTTTGGCATTCTGTTTGAAGTCCCCTAGCAATTCCTTGGCTGCTTCATAGTAGGTCTTGAGGACATCGTCTCTGCATTCGTATTCCCTAGACAGTTGCTTGACTACTAACTGGGAATCTCCCATGACCTCAACTGCTTCAGCACCTATTTCCTTCAGCAATTCTAGCCTTTTGATCGACGCTTCGTACTCGGCCTGATTATTGGTCCGATACAGCTTGATTGTGTATGCAAACTCGAAGCATGCCCCCCGAGGTGATATTATCATTAGGCCATTGCCACAGCCGTGCCTGCATACGGATCCATCGAAGAAAACAGTCCATGGCACGACTTCGACGTAATCGACCTTGTGGTGCTCAACTATGAAGTCGCCCATCACTTGTCCCTTTACTGCTTTGGCCGACTCGTATTTCAGGTCATATTCCGTTAGTGCCAGAATCCATTTACCCATCCTTCGTTTCAGATCCAGGGGTGATAGCATATATTTGATTACGTCTGCTTTGCATACCACTGTATACTCGGCTGCCAGCAGGTAATGCCTCAATTTGGTGCATGAGAAATACAAGCACATGCATAACCTCTCGTCTTCTCGGTATCTGGTTTTGGCATCCAACAGCTTTCTACTTAAGTAATATACCACCCTTTCCTTGCTTTCTACTTCCTGTATTAACACCGAGCCGATAGTCTTCTGATCGACTGATAAATAAAGTTTGAAGGGTACCCCTTTTTTGGGTGGCATGATGACTGGAGGCTTCTTTAAGTATTCGTTGATTCTGTCAAAGGCGCTCTGGTGACTCTCCCCCCACGAGAATTCTTGATCGGCTTTTAATTTCAGCAGAGGAGAGAAGGCTTCGATTCTCCCGGATAGATTTGATATGAATCTCCGGATGAAATTAATCTTACCGATCAAGGATTGTAATTTCATCTTGTCTTCTGGAGAATTCCTTGGAGGCATCACTAAGTTATTTCGATCCCTTTGAAAGTTATTTTATGGATATGAAATTTGTTTTACGGATGTCCTCCTCTGCCATGAATATCTGATTGTAGCCGGCGTTGCCATCCATGAAGCTTATCATCTTGTGTCCTGAGGCCGCATCTACCAACTAATCAGCCACCGGCATTGGGTATTCATCCTTTGGGGTTGCCTTGTTCAGATCTCTCAAATCTACGCATACCCAAAGCTTACCGTTTTTCTTGAGCACTGGGACGATGTTCGAGACGCACTGTGCGTACCAACAAGGCCGGATGAACTTAGCATCATACAACCTAGTAATCTCTGCCTTGATTGGTTCATACATGTTGGGGTTGAACCTCTGTAGTCGTTGTTTAAAGGGCCAATAGCCTGGCTTAATCGGCAGTCGATGGTCGCCGATCGATCTGCTTAGTCCTGGCATCTCATGGTACTCCCATGGAAAACAGTTGACGTACTCTTTTAACAACTTTATCAGTTCTTCCCGAAACTCCGGGGTCAGGTTCACACTGATGTATGTCGGCCTTGTCACACCCGGAGTTTTGTCCTAAGCCTAAAATCGTAAAAAGAAATCCGTAAATAACAATTGGCTTAATTAACTCAGGAAAAATCCCTCTAAAAGAACTTAATTTAATTAAATTGAGGCTCGCAAATCGACTAACTCGATTTAAACTCAAATTGCAGAAGTATAAAATTTGGCCAAACAAATTAATTTAAAACTCGGCAAAAGTGGGGCTTTCCTTTTTCCCTCCTTTTTTCTTTCTTTTTCCCTTCCTTCTCAAATTGGGCCGAAGTCCAATTTTCCTCCCCTTCCTTTTCTTTTTCTTTTTCCTCTCCTCCTTCTCGGGCCGGCCCAGCCGAGTCGGCCCATCTCCTCCTCCAGGCCGGCCCAGCCGAGCCGGCCCCTTCCCGCCGGCTGGCCCGCTCCCGCTCCTCTCCCGCGCGCGCGCGCCTCCTCCCTCCCGGCTGGGCCGCCTCGGCCTAGCTCGCTCGCCCGCGCCCGCGAAGTCTGCCGCCACCTCCCTCCTCCCTCGCGCCACTGACAGGTGGGGCCCACCTGTCAACGACCGTGCCTACGACCGTGCCCGCCCTGTGCCGGCCGAGTGCGACTCCGCCGCGTCGCCGCCCCGTGCCCGCAACCGCCTCCGCCGCAACGGCCGCCGCCGAGTCCTCGTCGCGCCGTCGCCCACTTTTCCCTCTCCGCCCGAAGCTCCAGCCGCCGCCGCGCCACCGTCCACCGCCGATCTCGCCGTCGGTCGTCAGACGTCGCCGCGTATTCGCGTCGCCGCCGTCGTCTCGTCCTCGCCGACCTTCTGCCGGCTTCCGTCGCCGCCTGTGGGCACCCGAGCGCCCTCGCGCCTCTCCCTCCTTCCAGTCACCGCGCCCGACCTCCTCACCGCCACCGAGCAATCTCCGCCGCCATCGCCGATCGACCGCGCCACCGGCCGTCATCACTTGGCCCGGGTCCTCGCTGACTTGCTGCGGCCATCTGTCGCCGCCGGTGAGCTCTCCCCTACTCCCTCTCTCTCTCTTTTTCCTCTTCGTGAGTCGTCGCCAGGGACGCCATCGCCGCCGCGTGCCTGCGTGCCTTCGACATCGCCGCCACCCCTCCGCTCGCCGTCGCCCCTGCCTCGCTGTCACCGACGCAAACCCGTCGTCGCCGGAGCGCCGCCGCCCTCCTGTCGCGCCGTCGACGTCGTCCTCCCCGAGCCACCGCTTTCCTCCCTCTTCGACGCCGCGCTCCTAGCATCGCCGCCGACCCCCGTGTCACCGCCCGTCGGGTCGTCGCCGTTCGCCGCCGCCTGCCGGCTCGCGCTGCTCGTCGCCAGACGCCGCCCTCCGCCGGTCGCCATCCGCCGCGCCCGAGCGCTGCCGCCCCTCTCTCTCTCCCGGTCGAACTCCCTCCCCGCTCCTCTGTGCTAGGCCGCTGACGAGCGGCCCCCACCTGTCAGCCGTCAACTCCTCTCTCCTCACTGACGTCAGCAGCCCCATTAATTGCGCAATAATTGATTTAGGACTTTTCTGTTTAGTTAAAAAACCCAGAAAACTTCTAAAATTCATAAGTAATTCATCTTGTCTCTGGTTAGGTCCATTCAAGTTTCATTAAATCCAGAAAAATACCAAGAATCCATTAAAAATAGTTTCTTTTGCGGTTTCAGTAGTTTGTGCCTGTTTTGTTTGTTTTGCCTTGTTTGTCGTAGGTTTTGACTCCGTCGCAGCGCCGTTCGTTCCCGAAGTCGTCGCCGAAGTTCCTCGTGGGCCTAAGCAAGGCAAGTGGCACCCTTCTTTGATCATATTGAACCTATGATTATGAAATCCCCCGCTTTTACATTCAAACATGCATTGTATTCAAATGTATTTACTTTATTTATCTATTGGGCATTTACCTTTATATCCGTTGATTCCCAGTTATTATTATTGACATCCTAGGGTTAATTTGACTAGACTTAGGGTTAGGCAATGCTTAGCCATGCTTAGTTCAACTAGCTCACCAATTATTATTTAATTATTGTTACACTTTGGTACACCTTTAATGGTTGTTTTCATTATTCATTTCCCCGATGTGGATTAATGACAACTAAAATATTGCTAATGGTGGGCTGTGGGTGCATGGTTTTGAGAGTCGTGCCCATGGCAATTAAGGACCGGTTCTCAGGAAACCCTGAAGGTCTTACACGTACTAACCACAAGCCAGAATGGGCAACGGTGAGACTCGTAATCTAGCTTGTCCCTATTCGACGTACCGAGGCAAGGGTAGGCATGATGGAGTACGGACGGGCAATCGTGGTGTAACGAAAGCCTCTGCTGCTTCCGGATCTACCAAGGCACAAGAGGGGACTGCCCGACTTGGTGTAAAGGAGGGGGTGAAACCTGAAGTGTGGTGCGATTGTCTAGGGAGGGCTAGGTGAAAGGTCTTATCATGGTTTCCGAACTGAGGTATCGTGGTGATACGTTGGGGCATGGTAACATGCTTGGCAGCCATGTCTTGTGGGTAAAGTTGTACACCTCTGCAGAGTAAAACTATTCGAATAGCCGTGCCCGCGGTTATTGGGCGAACTGACAGATTCACTGGGATTAGTTGAACCTCTTTAATAATTTTATTAATCTTGGAACTCGTTTGATCCTGCGCAATGTGGTGTAACATTGGCAGTGGTTTGGGTCTGTCGCAACGTGGTTTAACGTTGGACAGAGGGTTGACCCTGTTGCAACGTGGTGTAACGTTTGACAGCGGTCTGGGCCTGTTGCAACGTGGTGTAACGTTGGACAGTGGATGATTATTTTAAATGTTTACTTTACTTTATTTCAGCCTATCTTTATTTACTGTTTTGCTAAATTACTGCAGCTTTGTGCAATTTAACCTTAGCCTATCCTTGTACCCTATTGCATTCATTATTCTCCCTCTCTTGGGTGTTATTTGTTGAGTACGGTGGTTTGTACTCAGCCTTGCTTAATTTTCCCCCACCAGAGCAAGTGCCAGAGCCTGTGTCAGAAGAAGGTTGTTCCGAAGGTTGAAGTGAGGTTCAGTCCGCCGTCGAGAATGCCTGTGGTGTGGAGCCGTCATCGCCAGCTGAAGCTGACGATTAGATGGTCTAGTCTTGTTTTCCTTTTCCGCTGCATTTCGATAGATAATTGTTTTTATTTGTTTTTAAGTCGTGGAACTGTGTATTAATTTGTCATAGTGTGTACTCGGGCTGATTCCTGGACCGAGATTTAATGCATGCTATTGTTCAGAAATTTGGTGTAAATTTCTGGGCGTGACACCACGGTTACGGGCGAACTCCCAGCTTCACTGTGATTAGTGAACCTTTAATAACTTGAGTAAACTGGTTGTCACTCGGGACTACTGCAACGTGGTGTAACGTTGAGTAGTGGTTGAGCCTGTTGCAACGTGGTGTAACGTTGGACAGTGTTGTGGTATTTTACAACTGTTATTTACTTATCCTTTAATGTATTCAATTACCTTTATTCATTTTAATCTCTGTTATTTGTTTAACCGCTGCTTTATTGCAACTAACCCTAGCCTGCCCTTGACAATCCCTATGCATCATTTATTACCCTCTTTTCCCTATTACTTGTTGAGTACGCTGGTTTGTACTCAGCCTTGCTTTAATTTCCCCTCAGAGTTAGAAGTTGAGTCTGGTGGAGAAGTCTCTCAGGGGTGAGCTGGTCTACCGTCAAAGCTTTGCCTGTGGACTGGAGCCGTACCGCTGGAGCTAGTCTACCTTTCTTTCCGCTGTATTTTCGTTAGATTAAGTGTTATTTTCAGTTGTTTCCAAGAACGATGGTTATGTAATCAACATTGTCTTTTTGTGTACCCTGGCTGGTCCTGGACAGGGATTTTAATACACAATTAAGTTTAGAAATTCGTGTGAGGAATTTCTGGGCGTGACAAGTTGGTATCAGAGCCTCCTTTGACTGTAGGATCAGCCCAATGGAAACCCTAAGAGCCCTCTGCTTTTCATGTTTTTGCATAGTTTATGAAAGTTAGAGTGTTTTAAAATTTGGGTTAGTGCTTTTCAAAAGCGTGAGTCATTTAAAAAGACAAAACCCCTTTGGTGGAAAAGCGTGAGTAAATCGATTTATGGGTAAAACTTTATTTACTTTGTTTCTTTTATGATTTATTTATCTTGAAACAAAATTTTGCATCCATTGATTCCAAATCCTTGTGTTCTTTAGATGCCCAACCACCCCTTCTATCACCGTGGACTTGGAATGGCTGGATTCGTGGCAGAGTTGGCAAGAGTCTCATTCATGGTAGGTTACCCCTACGAGCCAGAGTACACCACGATCCAACCCCTTGAAGGTGAGTTTCCCCACCGTGTCAGGTTGGAGCTACACGGAATTCCCGGCTTCCTCCCTAACTTGGAAGCAGAAGGAGCCGGAGGCTCGCATGAGCATGCCTGCCAGGAGGCCGCCTACAATCTGATGACAACGCTCAGGGCCAGGCACGACCTGACGTTTCGGCATTCGGCATACCGGTATCACCCTGGTCGTGGACCCAATTCCATGGTCAGTAGGTTTCGGTCTGCCCGGAGTGAGCAAGACCCTACCTTCAGTAGGATGTGCACGGTGTTGCAAGGCCTCGACCAGATGCATCACGACCTCCATGAAGCGTCCAAGGCCTTGAATGACGCCAAGCTCACTGAGATCGTCCGTCTGCAGGATGAGATCGACCGTTTGAAGAAGGAGAACGCCAGGCTCAAAGAACTCCCAGAGCCCGGTGGTACAAGGCTTCGCACCACGGCAAGGAAGCGAACCCGTGGGCCGCTAAGAGTTCAGTCTTACCCCGGTGCCCCGGATGAACCAAGACCACTGATGCAGATGATACCAGCCTCTCCGACCCTAGTGCCCGAGGAAGGTGTCTCCCCTTTCAACGCTGCAAGAAACCGCAACGGGACCGTCACGGTCTCTAGCAGCAGTGAGTCTGCTTCTGGTGAAGATGAAGATGGTCTCCCCAGCAACTCTAGGAGCTGTTCCGAAGACGAGGAAGAAGATCTATCCGCTGTCGTCGATCGTCGCTCTCCTTCCGCGCCCTAGACGTCACCTTTAGTTTCGTTCCTAGTTGTTGTGTGCTAGTTTTGATGTGTTAGGTTTGCTTCGCTTGGGGCTAGTGGTGAACCATAGCAGTAGTGGGGTTATGGTTGTTCCGCCAGGAGTTGTGTGGTTTTTAAGTGTGTTTCTTAAGCAAGACAAGTACAGTTCATTAATTAAATAAAGCCCCGTTTGCTTAGCCGCTTCTTTTTTCTCCTTTCCCTTTCTGTTCCCTCCCGCTCCTGTAGATAGTGAACACTCGCAACGGTAACCACGACACCGACCAGTCCAGCACTGGAGGACCTCCCCCACCGCCTCCACCTGAGAACCCGTCACTCGCTCAGATTCTTGCTAGCCAGACCAAAATGCTCTCTTGGATGATACAGCACATGCAACAACAGCAGCAGCAACACCAGCAAGTGCTACAACAGCTCTTAAACCAGAACCAGAACAACCAACAGCAGCATGGACCACCCCCAGTGCAGTCCAAGTTGCCAGAGTTTCTCCGTGTTCGTCCCCCGACCTTCTCAAGCACCACCAACCCCATGGAGGCAAATGATTGGCTCCATGCCATCGAGAAGAAGCTCAACTTACTGCAGTGCACTGACCAGGAGAAAGTCTCCTTCGCCGCACATCGACTGATGGGTCCCGCCTCTGCTTGGTGGGATAATTTCCTGGTTACCCGCACCGCTACCACAGAAGTGACATGGGTGGAGTTCTATCTTAACTTCCGCAAAGCTCATATCCCTGATGGGATAGTCATAGAGAAGAAGCGTGAGTTCCGCGCTTTGCAGCAAGGTACCAAGACAGTGACGGAGTACCTTCATGAATTTAATCGCCTAGCGCGATATGCCCCCGAGGATGTTCGCATTGATGCCGAAAGGCAAGAAAAATTCCTCGGAGGTTTGGATGATGAGTTGAAGAAGCAGTTGCTTTCAGGTGACTATGCTGACTTTGAGAGGCTGGTCGACAAGGCCATCCGTCAGGAGGACGAGCACCTCCAGATGGATAAGAAATGGAAGGCCTCCCAGTTCAGGTCCAACCAGCCGCACCCGCAAAAGCCCCGGTTCCACACCGGCCCCCAGCCTTAGAATCAGTAGCACGGGCAATCGACCTTTCTTGTCCGCCAACACCATCCCTAAAACCCCAACAACTTCTACAGTGGTGGCTCGTCCCAGCGTGCTCCACCACAACGTGCGCTCTCTGCACCAGCTCCCCGACAACAGAATGCTCCTCCACCAACAGCTCAACCTCCTCCAACCAGGAAGGATGTAGGTGCAAAGCCTGGAGTGTGCTACAACTGTGGCGACCCAGGTCACTTTGCCGACAAGTGCCCGAAGCCGAAGCGTAGCGGGCAGAGGTTCATGCAAGCTCGTGTGAACCATGTCACCGCAGAAGAAGCACAGGCTGCGCCAGAAGTAATACTGGGTACGTTTCCTGTCAACTCCGTACCTGCTACAATGCTTTTTGATTCTGGTGCTACACACTCTTTTATTTCAAGAAAGTTTGTGGGAATGCTTGGGTCAAGAAGGGAAAAGTTAAGAGACCCGATGCAGGTTAGTACTCCAGGGCATAGTATGTTTTTGGACCTTTATAGCCCTAATGTGCCCATAGAAATCCAAGGGACATCCTTTCTAGCCAATCTCATCCTTCTCAAATCTAAAGACCTAGATGTCATTTTGGGAATGGACTGGCTTATCAAGCATCAAGGGGTGATTGATTGTGCCAAGCATATAGTCACCTTGACCAGTGAAGGTGGTGAAGTGGTGACTTATCAGTCACCGGAGTCGGTAACAATTAGGACTTGCTTGAATCAGATGGAAGCTGAAGAGCAACCCTCAGAAACAGTAAAAGATCCGAAAAAGTTGGAAGACATACCAGTGGTTTGTGAGTATCCGGAGGTGTTTCCAGATGATCTCACAACGATGCCACCAGAAAGAGAGATCGAGTTCCGTATCGACTTGGTACCGGGGACTGCACCGATCTATAAGAGACCCTACAGGATGGCAGCTAATGAGATGGCAGAAGTGAAGAAGCAAGTGGATGAACAGCTTCAGAAAAGTTATGCAGATAATCGTCGAAGGAACTTAGCCTTCGGAGCAGGAGACTATGTGTATCCCCGCATCACACCTTTGTGAGGAGTACACCGGTTTCAGACCAAAGGAAAGTTGGCACCACGTTTCGTGGGACCATACCGAATAGTGGAATGTAGGGGAGAAGTTGCGTATCAGTTAGAACTCCCTGCTAACATGGACAAAATCCATGACGTGTTCCATGTGTCGCAGCTCAAAAAGTGTCTCCGTGTGTCTGAAGAACAGACCAACTCCGAGCACATCGATCTACAGGAAGATCTGTCGTATGTGGAGAAACCGGCACGGATTATAGAAACCAGTGAGAGGAAGACTCGGAACCGTGTGATCAGATTCTGCAGAGTTCAGTGGAGTCACCACTCAGAAGAAAAAGCGACATGGGAAAGAGAAGACGAGCTCAAGGCCGCCCATCCGCACCTCTTCGCCAGTACCTCCGAATCTCGGGGTCGAGATTCCGTTTAAGGGGGGTAGGTTTGTCACACCCGGAGTTTTGTCCTAAGCCTAAAATCGTAAAAAGAAATCCGTAAATAACAATTGGCTTAATTAACTCAGGAAAAATCCATCTAAAAGAACTTAATTTAATTAAATCGACTAACTGGATTTAAACTCAAATTGCAGAAGTATAAAATTTGGCCAAACAAATTAATTTAAAACTCGGCAAAAGTGGGGCTTTCCTTTTCCCTCCTTTTTCCTTTGTTTTTCCCTTCCTTCTCAAATTGCGCCGAAGTCCAATTTTCCTCCCCTTCCTTTTCTTTTTCTTTTTCCTCTCCTCCTTCCCGGGCCGGCCCAGCCGAGTCGGCCCATCTCCTCCTCCAGGCTGGCCCAGCCGAGCCGGCCCCTTCCCGCCGCCTGGCCCGCTCCCGCTCCTCTCCCGCGCGCGCCTCCTCCCTCCCGGCTGGGCCGCCTTGGCCTAGCTCGCTAGCCCGCGCCCGCGAAGTCTGTCGCCACCTCCCTCCTCCCTCGCGCAACTGACAGGTGGGGCCCACCTGTCTGTGACCGCGCCTGCGACCGTGCCCACGCCGCACCGGCCGAGTGCGACTCCGCCGCGTCGCCGCCCCATGCCCGCAACCGCCGCCGCCGCAACGGTCGCCGCCGATTTCTCGCCGCGCCCGACTCGGTCTCCACCTGCCGCCCCGCCCTAGCCGGACTCCCCGCGCTGTAAATCCCCACTGCAGCCGCGCCGTCGCCCACTTTTCCCTCTCCACCCAAAGCTCCGGCTGCCGCCGCGCCACCGTCCGTCGCCGATCTCGCCGTCGGCCGTCAGACGTCGCCGCATATCCGCTGTCGCCGGAGCACCGCTGCCCTCCTGTCGCGTCGTCGACGTCGTCCTCCCCGAGCCACCGCTTTCCTACCTCTTCGACGCCGCGCTCCTAGCGTCGCCGCCGACCCCCGTGTCGCCGCCCGTTGGGTCGTCGCCGTTCGCCGCCGCCCGCAGGTTCACGCCGCTCGTCGTCGGACGCCGCCCTCCACCGGTCGCCGTCCACCGTGCCCGAGCGCTGCCACCCCTCTCTCTCTCCTGGCCGAACTCCCTCCCCGCTCCTCAGTGCTAGGCTGCTGACAAGCGGGCCCCACCTGTCAGCTGTCAGCCCCTCTCTCCTCCGCTGACGTCGAAGAGCCGGTTTACTTCGAGATCGTCACCGAAGTGCCCCAGGGGCCAGAGCAAGGCAAGTGGCACTCATCTTTGATCATATTGGACCCATTATTGCAAATTCCATGCTTTGTTTATTCAAATATGCATTGTTTTAATTAAAGTATTTACTGTATTTATTTTCTTCGGGTAAACCTTATTCTTATGCCGTTGATTACCCAACTTTATTCATTGCTAGACCAGGGGTAACTTGATTAGATTTAGCCCTAGGTTAATGCTTAGCCGTGCTTAGAACAAGTAGCTCATGGGATCATCTTTAATCATGCTTAGTTCTGAATAGCAGTAATAATGATTCATCACCCGGTTCGGGTTAACGTCAACTAAAATATTGATAATCGTGGGCTGTGGGTGCATGGTTTTGAGAGTCGCACCCATGGCAATTAAGGACCGGTTCACGGGAAACGCTAGAAGTCAATAAGTGCTAACCACATGCCGAAATGGGTTAAGGTGGGATTTGAAGCATGGCTTCGAACTATTTGACGTACCAAGGCAAGGGTTGGCGTGATGGAGTATGGACGGGCAATCGTGGTGTAACGAAAGCCTGTGCTGCTTCCGGATCTACCAAGGCACAAGAGGGGACTGCCCGACTTGGTGTAAAGGAGGGGGCGAAACCTGAAGTGCGGTGTGATTAAATAGGGAGGGTTATGTGACGGGTCCTATCACGGTCTCCTTTCCGGTATACCATGGTGGCATGTTACCCCTGGTCTAGCAATGAATAAAGTTGGATAAACAACGGCATAATAATAAGGTTTACCCGAAAAATAACATACAGTAAATACTTTAAATAAAACGATGCATATTTGAATAAAGAAAGCAGGGAGTTTGCAATAATGGGTTCAATATGATCAAAGATGAGTGTCACTTGCCTTGCTCTGGCCCCTGGGGAACTTCGGCGACGATCTCGAAGTAAACCAGCTCTTCGGCGGGGTCCGAATCTAAGCGACAAAGCACAAAAATAAATAAAACAGGCACAAACTCTACTGAAACAGCAAAAGAAAGTATTTTTAATGGATTCTTGACAATTTTATGAATTTAATGAAATTTGAATGGACCTAAACGGAGACTAGATGAATTACTTATGAATTTTAGAAGTTTTCTGGATTTTTAACTAAACAGAAAAAGTCCTAAATCAATTATTGCGCAATTAATGGGGCTGCTGACGTCAGCAAGGAGAGAGGAGGCACTGACGGGTGGGGGCCACCTGTCGGCGGGAGAGAGGGGAGAGGAGAGGCTGACAGCTGGGTCCCACGGGATGAGAGCGGGAGGAGGGGCGCGGCGGCGGCTGACGGGTGGGACCCATCGGTCAGAGGGAGCGAGAGCAGGGGAGCGGGGAGAGCGGCTCGGTCGACGGCGGCCCACCACTCCCCCTCGGCCAGCCCAGCCGACCGGCCGCTCTCCCCCGCCCCGCGCGCGCCCCGCCTGGGCCGGCGCCCGGCCCAGCTCGCCGCGCCGCGCCCGCGCCGCGAGTCCGCGCCGCCTCCCTCCTCCCTCACGCCACTGACAGGTGGGGCCCACCTGTCAGTGACCGTCTCCCCACCAGCGCCCGCTCCCGCGCCCGCGCCACGCCGCGCCGAGTCCGACTCCGCACCGCCGCCGAGACCGCGTCGTGCCCGACTAGGTCTCCAACCTCCGCCCGCCCTAGCCGGCGCCGCCGCCCTTTAAATCCCGAGCCGCCGCGTGCCGTCGCCCACTTTCCCTCTTCGCTCGAGTCGCCGCCGCGCTGTCGCCGTTCGCCGCCACCGTTCAATCTCGCTGCCAGCTGCCGGTCGTCGTCGTCCAGCTGCGCCACCGCCTTCGCGTCGCTGTCACCGACTTGCTGGCGCCCTCTTCGCCGCTAGGAAGCCTCCTTAGCGCCGCGCATTCCTTCGCCGCCCAGTCGCCGTCGCGCCCGGCCTCCTCACCGTTGCCAATCGATCTCCGCCGCCGTTGCCGATCCTCCGCTCCTACCCGCGTCGCCACCTTTGCCTCGATCTTGCCGACCCGTCCACGCTCTCGTCGCCACCGGTGAGCGTGTCCATCCTCCTCCCCTCTCTCTTCCCCTTCCCGGCCGACCGCCGCCGAGCCGCACGCCGTCGCCGAACAGGTGCGGAGCTCGTCCTCCCTGCCGCCCGCTGCGGTCGTCGTCGCCTTCGCGACGCCGTCGTCTAGCCGCCGTCACCTGCCCTCGCGCGTGCCCGCGCTCGCCGCTCGCCGGTCGTCGCTGCGCCAGGCGTCGCCGCTGCTTTGCCAGGTTGCGCCGCGTGCGCCGCCGCCTCGGCCGTCGTCGCCATCGCGCCGTTGCCGGACGCCAGTCGTCGCCGTCGCGCCGTCGCACCGAAGTCGCCGTCGCCGTGCACTGCCCGCCGCTCCCGCCGCCGGCTGCCGCCGTCTGCCCAAGCCGTTCCCCGCTTCCCTCTCTGTTCCCCTCTCGCTGACGAGCGGGCCCCACCCGTCAGCCGCCTCGCGCCCCTCCTCCCTCTCTCCTCCCGTGGGACCCGCGTGTCAGTCTCTCCCTCCCCCTTTCTCTCACCGACAGGTGGCCCCCACCTGTCAGCCTCCTCTCTCCTCGCTGACGTCAGCAGCCCCATTAATTGCGCAATAATTGATTTAGGACTTTTCTGTTTAGCTAAAAAACCCAGAAAACTTCTAAAATTCATAAGTAATTCATCTAGTCTCCGTTTAGGTCCATTCAAATTTCATTAAATTCATAAAATTGTCAAGAATCCATTAAAAGTACTTTCTTTTGCTGTTTCAGCAGAGTTTGTGACTGTTTTATTTATTTTTGTGCTTTGCCGCTTAGAGTCGGACCCCGCCGAAGAGCCGGTTTACTTCGAGATCGTCGCTGAAGTTCCCTAGGGGCCAGAGCAAGGCAAGTGACACTCATCTTTGATCATATTGAACCCATTATTGCAAAATTCCCGCTTTATTTATTCAAACGTGCATTGTTTTAATTAAAGTATTTACTATATGTTATTTTTCGGGTAAACCTTATCATTATGCCGTTGTTTATCCAACTTTATTCACTGCTGGACCAGGGGTAAATTGATTAGAGTTAGGCCTAGGTTAATGCTTAGCCATGCTTAGAACAAATAGCTCATGGGATCACATTTAATCATGCTTAGCTCTGAATAGCTCAGATACTGATTCACTACCAGGCTCGGGTTAATGTCAACTAAAATATTGATAATGGTGGGCTGTGGGTGCATGGTTTTGAGAGTCGCACCCATGGTAATTAAGGACCGGTTCACGGGAAACCCTGGAAGTAATTAAGTGCTAACCACATGCCGAAATGGGTAAGGTGGGATCTGAAGCATGACTTCGAACTATTTGACGTACCGTGGCAAGGGAAGGCGTGATGGAGTATGGACGGGCAATCGTGGTGTAACGAAAGCCTCTGCTGCTTCCGGATCTGCCAAGGCACAAGAGGGGACTGCCCGACTTGGTGTAAAGGAGGGGGTGAAACCTGAAGTGTGGTACGATTAAATAGGGAGGGTTGTGTAACGGGTCCTATCACGGTCTCCTTTCCGGTATACCATGGTGGTATGTCAACGCACGTTCAAGTGTAGTAGAGTCGTGTCTTGTGGGTACAGTAGTACACCTCTGATCAGAGTATAAACTATTCGAATAGCCGTGCCCACGGTTACGGGCGAGCTCCCAGCTTCACTGTGATTAGTGAACCTCTAATAACTTGAGTAAATTGGTTATCACTCGGGACTACTGCAACGTGGTGTAACGTTGAGTAGTGGTTGGGCCTGTTGCAACGTGGTGTAACGTTGGACAGTGTTGTGGTATTTTACAACTGTTATCTTACTTATGCTTTACTGTATTCAATTACCTTTGTTCTTTTAATCTCTGTTATTTGTTTAACTGCTGCTTTAGTGCAACTAACCTAGCCTGCCCTCGTTAATCCCTATGCATCATTTACTTTCCCCCTTGTCCGTGTCACTTGTTGAGTACGGTGGTTTGTACTCAGCCTTGCTTAACTTTCCCACCCCAGAGCTAGAAGTTGAGTCCGATGGAGGTGCCTCTCAGGAGTGAGCTGTTCCGCCGTCGAAGCGTTGCCTGTGGACTGGAGCCGTACCCGCTGGAGCTAGTCTACCCCTTTGGTTTTCTTTCCGCTGCATTTTCACAAGAATAAGTGTAATTTTCAGTTGTTTCTAAGAACGATGGTTATGTAATCAACATTGTCTTTTTGTGTACCCTGGCTGGTCCTGGATAGGGATTTAATACACAATTAAGTTCAGGAATTCGTGTGAGGAATTTCTGGGCGTGACAAGTTGGTATCAGAGCCTCCTTTGACCGTAGGATCAGCCCAATGGAAGCCCTAAGAGCCCTCTGCTTTTCATGTTTGTGCATAGTTTGCGAAAGTTTGAGTGTTTTGAAAATGGGTTGGTGTTTTTCAAAAGCGTGAGTGATTTAAAAAGACAAAACCCCTTTGGTTGAAAAGCATGAGTAAATCGATTTACGGGTAAAACTTTATTTACTTTCTTTCTTTTATGATTTATTTATCTTGAAATAAAATTTTGCATCTATTGATTCCAAATCCTTGTGTTCTTTAGATGGCCAACCACCCCTTGTACCATCGTGGAAACGGGATGGCTGGATTCGTGGCAGAGTTGGCAAGAGTCTCGTTCACAGCAGGATACCCCTATGAGCTGGAGTACACCACGATTCACCCTCTTGAAGACGAGTTCCCTTACCGGGTCAGATTGGAGCTACATGGGATCCCCGGTTTCCTCCCTAACTTAGAAGCAGAAGGAGCCGGAGGCACGCATGAGCATGCCTGCCAGGAAGCTGCCTACAGTCTGATGACAACGCTCAGGGCCAGGCATGATCTGACGTTTCGGCATTCGGCTTACCGGTATCACCCTGGTCGTGGACCCAATTCCATGGTCAGTAGGTTTCGGTCTGCTCGAAGTGAGCAAGACCCTACCTTTGGTAGGATGTGTACGGTGCTGCAGGGTCTCGACCAGATGCATCATGATCTCCACGAAGCGTCCAAGGCCCTGAACGACGCCAAGCTCACCCAGATCATCCGTCTGCAAGATGAGGTCGACCGCTTGAAGATGGAGAACGCCAGGCTTAAAGGACTCCCAGAGCCCGGAGGTGCAAGGTGTCGCACTACGGCAAGGAAGCGCACCCGTGGGCCGCCCAGAGTTCAGTCTTACCCCGGTGCCCCGGATGAACCAAGACCACTGATGCAGATGGTGCCAACCTCTCCGACCCCAGTGCCCGAGGAAGGTGTCTCCCCGTTCAACGCTGCAAGGAACCGCAATAGGATCGTCACGGTCTCTAGCAGCAGCGAGTCCGCTTCTGGTGAAGATGAAGATGATCTCCCCAGCAACTCAAGCATCCGCTCTGAAGACGAGGAAGAAGACCCGTCTCCCGTCGTCGATCGTCGCTCTCCTTCCGTGCCCTAGACGCCGCCCTTAGCTTCGTTTTAGTTGTTGTGTGCTAGTTTTGGTGTGTTAGGTTTGCTTCGCTTGGGGCTAGTGGTGAACCATAACAGTAGTGGGGTTATGGTTGTGCCGCCAGGAGTTGTGTGGTTTTTAAGTGTGTTTCTTAAGCAAGACAATTACAGTTCACTAATTAAATAAAGCCCCTGTTTGCTTAGTCGTTTCTTTTTCTTCTTTCTCTTTCTGTTCCTCCCGCCCCCGTAGATGGTGAACACCCGTCACCACAACCGCGACACCGACCAGTCCAGCACCGGAGGACCGCCCCCGCCGCCTCCACCAGAGAACCCGTCGCTTGCCCAGATTCTTGCTAGCCAGACGCAGATGCTCTCTTGGATGATGCAGCAGACGCAACAGCAACAGCAGCAACACCAACAAGTGCTACAGCAGCTTCTAAATCAGAACCAGAACAACCAGCAACAGCATGGACCACCCCCTGTGCAGTCCAAGTTACTAGAGTTTCTCCGTGTTCGTCCCCCAACCTTCTCAAGCACAACTAACCCCATGGAGGCAAGTGATTGGCCCCATGCCATCGAGAAGAAACTCAACCTATTGCAGTGCACTGACCAAGAGAAAGTCTCCTTTGCCGCACACCAACTGATGGGTCCCGCCTCTGCTTGGTGGGACAATTTCCCGATGGGATAGTCACACAGAAGAAGCGTGAGTTCCACGCTCTGCAGCAAGGTACCAAGACAGTGACAGAGTACCTTCATGAGTTCAATCGCCTAGCGCGATACGCCCCCGAGGATGTTCGCACCGACGCCGAAAGACAAGAAAAGTTCCTCGGAGGCTTGGATGATGAACTGAAGAAGCAGTTGCTTTCGGGCGACTATGCCGACTTTAAGAAACTAGTGGATAAGGCCATCCGTCAGGAGGACCAGCACCTCCAGATGGACAAGAAGAGGAAGGCTCCCCAGTTCAGGTCTAACCAGCCACCTCCTCAGAAGCCCCGATTCCACACCGGCCCCTATCCTTCGAATCAGCAGCACGGGCAATCAACCTTCATTATCCGCCAACATCGTCCTTACAACCCCAGCAACTTCTCCAGTGGCTCATCCCAGCGTGCTCCACCTCAACGCGCTCTCCCTGCACCAGCTCCCCGGCACCAGAATGCTCCTCCACCAACAGCTCAACCTCCTCCAGTCAGGAAGGATGCAGGTGCAAAGCCTGGGGTGTGCTACAACTGTGGCGACCCAGGTCACTTTGCTGACAAGTGCCCGAAGCCGAAGTGCAGTGGGCAAAGGTTCGTGCAAGCTCGCGTGAATCACGTCACCGCCGAAGAAGCACAGGCTGCGCTAGAAGTAATACTGGGTACGTTTCCTGTCAACTCCGTACCTGCTACAGTACTTTTTGATTTTTGTGCTACACACTCTTTTATTTCAAGAAAGTTTGTGGGATTGCTTGGGTTAGAAAGGGAAAAGCTAAGAAACCCGATGCGGGTTAATACTCCAGGGCATAGTATGCTATCAGACCTTTATAGCCCTGATGTACCCATAGAAATCCAAGGGATACCCTTTCTAGCCAATCTCATCCTTCTCGAATCTAAAGACCTAGACGTCATTTTGGGAATGGACTGGCTTACCAAGCATCAAGGAGTGATTGATTGTGCCAAGCGTACAATCACCTTGACCAGTGAAGAAGGTAAAGTGGTGACTTATCAGTCGCTGGAGTCAGTGACAACCAGGACTTGTTTGAATCAGATGGAAGCCGAAGAGCAGCCCTCGGAAAAAGCCAAAGACCCAAAGAAGTTGGAAGACATACCAGTGGTTTGTGAGTACCCGGAGGTGTTTCCAGACGATCTCACAACAATCCCGCCAGCAAGAGAGATCGAGTTCCGTATCGACTTGGTACCCGGAACCGCACCGATCTATAAGTGACCCTACAGGATGGCAGCTAATGAGATGGCAGAAGTGAAGAAGCAAGTGGATGAACAGCTCCAGAAAGGTTATATCCGACCGAGTACCTCGCCTTGGGGTGCCCCGGTTATTTTTGTTGAGAAGAAGGACAAAACTAAGAGAATGTGTGTGGACTATCGTGCTTTGAACGATGTCACTATCAAGAATAAGTATCCTCTGCCAAGGATTGATGACCTATTTGATCAGTTGAAGGGAGCCAAAGTTTTCTCCATGATCGATTTGAGATCAGGGTATCACCAGTTGAGAATTCGGGAAGAAGATATCCCTAAGACGGCATTCACTACTCGCTATGGCTTGTATGAGTGTACGGTAATGTCGTTTGGACTTACTAATGCCCCGGCATTCTTCATGAATCTCATGAATATGGTGTTCATGGAATACCTGGATAAGTTTGTGGTTGTCTTCATCGACGACATTCTTATCTACTCCAAGTCAGAAGAAGAGCACGAGCAACATTTGCGGATTGTGCTAGAGAAGCTAAGAGAACACCAGTTGTATGCCAAGTTCAGCAAGTGTGATTTTTGGCTGCATGAAGTGAAGTTCCTTGGCCATGTGAACAATGCCCAAGGTGTAGCAGTGGACCCCAGTAACGTGGAGTCAGTGATCAAGTGGACCCCGCCTAAGACGTTTTCCCAAATCAGGAGTTTCTTAGGACTTGCGGGCTATTACCGCCAGTTCATTGAGAATTTCTCGAAGATAGCCAAGCCAATGACACAGTTGTTGAAAAAGGAAGAGAAGTTCAAGTGGTCAAGTGAGTGCGATAGGAGTTTTGAAGAGCTCAAGCAAAGGTTGGTTTCGGCACCCGTGTTGGTTTTGCCGGATCAAACGAAGGACTTCCAGGTTTACTGTGACGCCTCCAGATCAGGACTGGGATGTGTGCTAATGCAAGAAGGAAAGGTGGTTGCTTACGCCTCTCATCAGTTGAGACCACATGAGGGTAACTATCCGACTCATGATTTGGAACTAGCAGCTGTGGTGCATGCCCTAAAGATTTGGCGACACTACTTGATCGGTAATAAGTGTGAAGTATATACGGATCATAAGAGTTTAAAATATATCTTTACACAACCGGATTTGAATCTCCGCCAGCGAAGATGGTTGGAATTGATCAAGAATTATGATTTAAGTATCCATTATCATCCAGACAAAGCAAATGTAGTTGCAGATGCTTTGAGCCGGAAGAATTACTACAATGCTGCGGTAACAACAGAAGTTTGTGAGAAGTTACAACAGGAGTTTGAACGACTAAATTTGGGTTTAGTCGAAGAAGGCTTTGTGGCAGCCCTAAAAGCGCAGCCCACTTTGGTGGATCAAGTTCGCCAATCCCAAGCAAATGATCCGGAGATAGCCGAGCTAAAGAAAAACATGCGAGTCGGTAAGGCCCGAGATTTTTCAGAAGATGAACATGGAACAATCTGGATGGGAAACAGGTTGTGCGTACCAGATAACAGGGAGTTGAAGGAGCTAATACTCCAAGAAGCTCATCAAACCCAGTACTCTATTCACCCCGGGAGTACTAAGATGTATCAGGATCTCAAAGAAAAGTTTTGGTGGGTTAGTATGAAGAGAGAAATAGCAGAATATGTTGCCTTGTGCGATGTTTGTCAACGAGTCAAAGCAGAACACCAAAGGCCAGCAGGACTATTGCAACCTCTCCGGATTCCAGAATGGAAGTGGGAAGAAATCGGGATGGATTTCATCACTGGTTTACCAAGGACTGCTGCCAGTCATGACTCGATTTGGGTAATTGTTGATCGATTGTCGAAGGTCGCCCATTTCATACCAGTTCACACTACCTACTCAGGGAAAAGATTAGCCGAGATTTACTTGGCTAGGATCATGTGTCTACATGGAGTACCGAAGAAGATCGTTTCTGACCGAGGAAGTCAGTTTACCTCAAAGTTTTGGCATAAGCTGCAGGAAGAATTGGGAACCCGACTGAATTTCAGTACGGCTTATCACCCACAGATAGATGGTCAGACAGAGAGGGTAAATCAGATTCTTGAGGACATGCTCAGAGCTTGCGCTCTCGACTTTGGTGGAACTTGGGATAAGAATCTACCGTATGCAGAGTTCTCATACAACAACAGCTATCAAGCCAGTCTGCAGATGGCACCTTTTGAAGCATTGTATGGGCGAAAGTGTCGTACACCCCTCTTCTGGGATCAAACAGGAGAATGTCAAGTTTTTGGGACTGAAGTTCTAAGCCAGGCCGAAGAGAAGGTCAGAATAATCCGCGAAAGGTTGAAAACAGCTCAAACCAAACAGAAGAGTTATGCAGATAATCGTCGAAGGTACTTAGCCTTCGAAACAGGAGACTATGTGTACCTCCGCGTCACACCTTTGCGAGGAGTACACCGGTTTCAGACCAAAGGAAAGTTGGCACCACGTTTCGTGGGACTATACCGGATAGTGGAACGCAGGGAAGAAGTTGCGTATCAGTTGGAACTCCCCGCTAACATGGCCGGAATCCATGACGTGTTCCATGTGTCGCAGCTCAAGAAGTGCCTACGTGTGCCTGAAGAACAGACCAACTCCGAACACATCGATCTACAGGAAGATCTAACGTATGTGGAGAAGCCAGCACGGATTCTAGAAACCAGTGAAAGGAAGACTCGGAACCGTGTGATCAGATTCTGCAGAGTTCAGTGGAGTCACCACTCAGAAGAAGAAGCGACATGGGAAAGAGAAGATGAGCTCAAGGCCGCCCATCCGCACCTCTTCGCCAGTGCCTCCGAATCTCGGGGTCGAGATTCCGTTTAAGGGAGGGTAGGTTTGTCACACCCGGAGTTTTGTCCTAAGCCTAAATCGTAAAAAGAAATTCGTAAGCAACAATTGGCTAAATTAACTCAGGGAGAATCCCTCTAAAAAAACCTAATTCAACTAAATCGAGGCTCGCAAATCGACTAACTGGATTTAAATTCAAATTGCAGAAGTATAAAATTTGACCAAACGAATTAATTTAAAACTCGGCAAAAGTGGGGTTTTCCTTTTTCCCTCCTTTTTCCTTTCTTTTTCCCTTCCTTCTCAAATTGGGCCGAAGTCCAATTTTCCTCCCTCTCTCTTTTTCTTTTTCTTATTCTTTTCCTTCCCGGGCCGGCCCAGCCGAGCCAGCCCACAGCCAGCCTCCTCCTCGGCCGGCCCAGCCGACCGGCCTCCCTCCGCCTGGGCCGCGGCTTCGGCCCAGCCCCCGCGCTCGCCCGCTCGCCCGCGCCGCGAGTCCGCACCGCCTTCCTCCTCTCTCTCGCGCCACTGACAGGTGGGGTCCACCTGTCAGTGACCGTTTCGCCATCCCACGCCCGCGCCCGCGCCGGCCGAGTCCGAGTCCGCCGCCGCGCCGCAACCGCCGCCGCCGAGACCGCGTCGTCCCTGACTCGGTCTCCAACCTCCGCCCGCCCTAGCCGGTGCCACCACCCTATAAATCCCGAGCCGCCGCAAGCCGTCGCCCACTTTCCGCCGTCACTCGTGTCGCCGCCGCCGCGCAATCTTGCCGTCGGACGCCGGTCGCCGCCGCTTTGTTGCGTCACCACCTCCGTCCCGCTGTCGCCGACCGGTTGCCACCCTCGTCGTCACCGGTGAGCGTCCCCGCGCCGTGCATTCCTCCGTCGCGCCGTCGCCGTCGCGCCCGGTCGCCCCACCGCCGCCAATCGATCTACGCCGCGACCGCCGATCTTCCGCTCTCACCCGCGTCGCCACCATCGCCTCGATCTCGCCGACCCGCCCGCGCTCTCGCCGCCGCCGGTAAGCACCCGCATCCTCCTCCCCTCTCTCTCCCCCCTTCCGGCCGACCGCCGCCGAGTCGCGCACCGTCGCCGGACGAGTGCGAAGCTCGCCCCTCCCGCCGGCCGCCGTGGTCGTCGTCGCCTCCGCGTCGCCGACGTCTGGCCGCCGTCGCTTGCGCCCGCGCGTGCCGCGCCGTCGCCGCTCGCCAGTCGCCGTCGCCGCTATTCTGCCGGGTTGCGCCCGTGCGTCGCCGCCCCGGCCGTCGTCGCCGTCGCGCCGTCGCCGCTCGCCGGTCGTCGCCGTCGCGCCGTCACCGTCGCGCCGCCGTCGCCGTGCGCCGCTGCCACCGCGTCACCCGCAGCTCCCGCCGGTCGCCGCCGTCCGCCCGAGCCGCACTCTGCTCCCCTCCTCTCTGTTCGCCTCTCGCTGACGAGTGGGCCCCACCCGTCAGCCGTTCCCCGCGCCCGCCTCCTCTCTCTCTCCTCCCCGGGCCTGCGTGTCAGTCTCTCCCTCCTCCTCTCTCTCACCGACAGGTGGTCCCCACCTGTCAGCCGTCAGCTTCCTCTCTCCTCGCTGATGTCAGCAGCCCCATTAATTGCGCAATAATTGATTTAGGACTTTTCTGTTTAGCTTAAAAACCCAGAAAACTTCTAAAATTCATAAGTAATTCATCTAATCTCCGTTTAGGTCCATTCAAATTTCATTAAATTCATAAAATTGTCAAGAATCCATTAAAAATAGTTGCTATTTCAGTAGAGTTTGTGCCTGTTTTATTTATTTTTGTGCTTTGTCGCTTAGATTCGGACCCCGCCGAAGAGCCGGTTTACTTCGAGATCGTCGCCGAAGTTCCCCAAGGGTCAAAGCAAGGCAAGTGACACTCATCCTTGAACATATTGAACCCATTATTGCAAATTCCCCGCTTATTTACTTCAAATATGCATTGTTTTAATCAAAGTACTTACCTTATTATTACGCCGTTGTTTATTACGCCGTTGTTTATCCAACCTTATTTATTGCTGGACCAGGGGTAACTTGATTAGAGTTAGGCCTAGGTTAATGCTTAGCCTTGCTTAGAACAAATAGCTCATGGGATCACATTTAATCATGCTTAGTTCTGTTTAGCTAAGATACTGATTCACTACCCGGTTCGGGTTAATGTCAACTAAAATATTGATAATGGTGGGCTGTCGGCGCATGGTTTTGAGAGTCGCACCCATGGCAATTAAGGACCGGTTCACGGGAAACCCTGGAAGTAAATAAGTGCTAACCACATGCCGAAATGGGTAAGGTGGGATCTGAAGCATGACTTCGAACTATTTGACATACCCAGGCAAGGGTAGACGTGATGGAGTATGGACGGGCAATCGTGGTGTAACGAAAGCTTCTCCTGCTTCCGGATCTACCAAGGCACAAGAGGGGACTGCCCGACTTGGTGTAAAGGAGGGGGTGAAACCTGAAGTGTGGTGCGATTAAATAGGAAGGGTTGTGTAACGGGTCCTATCACGGTCTCCTTTCCGGTATACCATGGTGGTATGTCGGCGCACGTTCAAGTGTAGTGGAGTCGTGTCTTGTGGGTACAGTAGTACACCTCTGATCAGAGTATAAACTATTCGAATAGCCGTGCCCACGGTTACGGGCGAACTCCCAGCTTTACTGTGATTAGTGAACCTCTAATAACTTGATTAAATTGGTTATCACTCGGGACTACTGCAACGTGGTGTAACGTTGAGTAGTGGTTGGGCCTGTTGCAACGTGGTGTAACGTTGAACAGTGTTGTGGTATTTATACAACTGTTATTTATTTATGCTTTACTGTACTTAATTACCTTAATTCTTTTAAGCTCTGTTATTTGTTTAAACTGCTGCTTTACTGCAACTAACCCTAGCCTGTCCTTGTTAATCCCATTGCATCATTTATTTCCCCCTTGTCCGTGTTACTTGTTGAGTCTGGTGGTTTGTACTCAGCCTTGCTTAACTTTCCCACCCCAGAGCTAGAAGTCGAGTCCGATGGAGGTGCCTCTCAGGAGTGAGCTGTTCCGCCGTCAAAGCGTTGCCTGTGGACTGGAGCCGTACCCGCTGGAGCTAGTCTACCCCTTTGTTTTTCTTTCCGCTGCATTTCCGCTAGAATAAGTGTAATTTTCAGTTGTTTCTAAGAACAATGGTTATGTAATCATCATTGTCTTTTTGTGTACCCTGGCTGGTCCTGGACAGGGATTTAATACACAATTAAGTTCAGAAATTCGTCTGAGGAATTTCTGGGCGTGACACGGCGGAAAGTGGGCGACGGCGTGCGGCGGCTCGGGATTTATAGGGTGGCGGCTCCGGCTAGGGCGGGCGGAGGTTGGAGACCGAGTCGGGGACGACGCGGTCTCGGTGGCGGCGGTTGCGGCGGCGGTGGTTGCGGCGGCGGTGCAGAGTCAGACTCGGCGCGGAGACAGCGCAGCGCGGGCTGGCGCGGGGCGGCGAAATGGTCACTGACAGGTGGGGAGGAGGGAGGCGGCGCGGACTCGCGGCGCGGGCGCGGCGCGGGAGCTGGGCCAAGGCAGCGGCCCAGGCGGGGGCGCGCGCGGGCGGAGGGGAGGGAAAAAAGAGAGGAAAAAGGAGGGAAAAAGGGAAAACCCCACTTTTGCCGAGTTTTAAATTAATTTGTTTGGCCAAATTTTATACTTCTGCAATTTAAATTTAAATCCAGTTAGTCCATTTGCGAGCCTCGATTTAATTGAATTAATTCCATTTAGAGGGATTTTTCCTGAGTTAATTAAGCCAATTGTTATTTACGAATTTCTTTTTACGATTTAGGCTTGGGACGAAACTCCGAGTGTGACAAACCTACCCCCCTTAAACGGAATCTCGACCCGAGATTCGGAGGCACTGGCGAAGAGGTGCGGATGGGCGGCCTTGAGCTCATCTTCTCTTTCCCATGTTGCTTCTTCTTCTGAGTGGTGACTCCACTGAACTCTGCAGAATCTGATCACACGGTTCCGAGTCATCCTTTCACTGGTTTCTAGAATCCATGCTGGCTTCTCCACATACGTTAGATCTTCCTGTAGATCGATGTGCTTGGAGTTGGTCTGTTCTTCAGACACACGTAGGCACTTCTTGAGCTGCGACACATGGAACACGTCATGGATTCCAGCCATGTTAGCGGGGAGTTCTAACTGATACGCAACTTCTCCCCTGCGTTCCACTATCCGGTATGGTCCCACAAAACGTGGTGCCAATTTTCCTTTGGTCTGAAACCGGTGTACTCCTCGCAAAGGTGTGACGCGGAGGTACACATAGTCTCCTGCTTCGAAGACTAAGTCCCTTCGACGATTATCTGCATAACTCTTTTGTCTGGTTTGAGCTGTTCTCAACCTTTCACGAATTATTCTGACCTTCTCTTTGGCCTGACTTAGAACTTCAGTCCCAAAAACTTGACGTTCTCCTGTTTGATCCCAGAAGAGGGGTGTACGACACTTCGGCCCATACAAAGCTTCAAAAGGTGCCATCTGCAAACTGGCTTGATAACTGTTGTTGTATGAGAACTCTGCATAGGGTAGATTCTTATCCCAAGTTCCACCAAAGTCGAGGGCGCAAGCTCTGAGCATATCTTTAAGAATCTGATTTACCCTTTTCGTCTGACCATCTGTCTGTGGATGATAAGCCGCACTGAAATTCAGTCGGGTTCCCAGTTCTTCCTGTAGCTTCTGCCAAAACTTTGAAGTAAACTGACTTCCTCGGTCAGAAATGATCTTCTTTGGTACTCCATGTAGACACATGATCCTAGCCAAGTAAATCTTGGCTAATCTTTTCCCCGAGCAGGTAGTATGTACTGGTATGAAATGGGCGACTTTTGTCAGTCGATCAACAATTACCCAAATCGAGTCATGACCGGCAGCGGTCCTTGGCAAACCAGTGATGAAATCCATCCCGATTTCTTCCCATTTCCATTCCGGAATCTGGAGAGGTTGCAACAATCCTGCTGGCCTTTGGTGTTCTGCTTTGACTCGTTGACAAACATCGCACATGGCGACATATTCTGCAATTTCCCTCTTCATACTAACCCACCAAAACTTTTCCTTGAGGTCTTGATACATCTTGGTACTCCCGGGGTGAATAGAGTACTGGGTCTGATGAGCTTCTCGGAGTATCAACTCCTTCAACTCCTTGTTATCTGGTACACACAACCTGTTTCCCATCCAGATTGTTCCATGTTCATCTTCTGAAAAATCTCGAGCTTTACCAACTCGCATATTTTTCTTTAGCTCAGCTATCTCCGGATCATTTGCTTGGGATTGGCGAACTTGATCCACCAAGGTGGGCTGCACTTCTAGGGCTGCCACAAAACCTTCTTCGACTAACCCCAAATTTAGTCGTTCAAACTCCTGTTGTAACTGCTCACAAACTTCTGTTGACACCGTAGCGTTGCAGTAATTTTTCTGGCTCAAGGCATCTGCAACTACATTTGCTTTGCCTGGATGGTAATGGATACTTAGATCATAATCCTTGATCAACTCCAACCATCTTCGCTGACGGAGGTTCAAATCCGGTTGTGTAAAGATATACTTTAAACTCTTATGATCCGTATATACCTCACACTTATTACCAATTTAGTAGTGTCGCCAAATCTTTAGGGCATGCACCACAGCTGCTAGTTCCAAATCATGAGTCGGATAGTTACCCTCATGTGGTCTTAGCTGGCGAGAGGCGTAAGCAACCACCTTTCCTTCTTGCATTAGCACACATCCCAGTCCTGATCTGGATGCGTCACAGTAAACCTGGAAGTCCTTCGTTTGATCCGGCAAAACCAATACGGGTGCCGAAACCAACCTTTGCTTGAGCTCTTCAAAACTCCTATCGCACTCACTGGACCACTTGAACTTCTCTTCCTTTTTCAACAACTGTGTCATTGGCTTGGCTATCTTCGAGAAATTCTCAATGAACCGGCGGTAATAGCCCGCAAGTCCTAAGAAACTCCCGATTTGGGAAACCGTCTTAGGCGGGGTCCACTTGATCACTGACTCCACATTACTGGGGTCCACTGCTACACCTTGGGCATTGATCACATGGCCAAGGAACTTCACTTCGTGCAGCCAAAAATCACACTTGCTGAACTTGGCATACAACTGGTGTTCTCTTAGCTTCTCTAGCACAATCCGCAAATGTTGCTCGTGCTTCTTCTGACTTGGAGTAAATAAGGATGTCATCAATGAAGACAACCACAAACTTATCCAGGTATTCCATGAACACCTTATTCATGAGATTCATGAAGAATGCTGGGGCATTGGTAAGTCCAAACGACATTACCGTACATTCATACAAGCCGTAGCGAGTAGTGAATGCCGTCTTGGGAATATCTTCTTCCCGAATTCTTAACTGATGATACCCTGATCTCAAATCGATCTTGGAGAAAACTTTGGCTCCCTTCAACTGATCAAACAGATCATCAATCCTTGGCAAAGGATACTTATTCTTGATAGTAACATCGTTCAAAGCACGATAGTCCACACACATTCTCTTAGTTTTGTCCTTCTTCTCAACAAAAATAACCGGGGCACCCCAAGGCGAGGTACTCGGTCGGATGTAACCTTTTTGAAGCTGTTCATCCACTTGCTTCTTCACTTCTGCCATCTCATTGGCGGCCATCCTGTAGGGTCTCTTATAGATTGGTGCGGTTCCTGGTACCAAGTCGATACGGAACTCGATCTCTCTTTCTGGCGTCATTGTTGTGAGATCATCTGGAAACACCTCCGGATACTCACGAACCACTGGTATGTCTTCCAACTTCTTCGAATCTTTGACTGTTTCTGAGGGTTGCTCTTCAGCTTCCATCTGATTCAAACAAATCCTGATTGACACTGACTCCGGCGACTGATAAGTCACCACTTCACCTTCTTCACTGGTCAAGGTGATTGTACGCTTGGCACAATCAATCACTCCTTGATGCTTGGTAAGCCAGTCCATTCCCAAAATGACATCTAGGTCTTTAGATTCGAGACGGATGAGATTATCTAGAAAGGGTGTCCCTTGGATTTCTACGGGCACGTCAGGGCTATAAAGGTCCGAAAACATACTATGCCCTGGAGTACTAACCCGCATCTGGTTTCTTAACTTTTCCCTTCTTAACCCAAGCAATCCCACAAACTTTCTTGAAATAAAAGAGTGTGTAGCACCAGAATCAAAAAGTACTGTAGCAGGTACGGAGTTGACAGGAAACGTACCCAGTATTACTTCTGGCACAGCCTGTGCTTCTTCGGCGGTGACATGATTCACACGAGCTTGCACGAATCTCTGCCCGCTGCGCTTCGGCTTCGGGCACTTGTCGGCAAAGTGACCTGGGCCGCCACAGTTGTAGCACACCCCAGGCTTTGCACCTGCATCCTTCCTGACTGGAGGAGGTTGAGCTGTCGGCGGAGGAGCATTCTGTTGCCGGGGAGCTGGTGCAGGGGGAGCGCGTTGAGGTGGAGCACGCTAGGATGAACCACTGGAAAAGTTGCTGGGGTTGTATGGACGATGTTGGCGGACAATGAAGGTTGATTGCCCGTGTTGCTGATTCTGAGGATAGGGGCCGAGGTGGAATCGGGGCTTCTGAGGAGGCGGCTGGTTAGACCTGAACTGGGAAGCCTTCCTCTTCCTATCCATCTGGAGGTGCTGGTCCTCCTGACGGATGGCTTTATCCACTAGCTTCTCAAAGTCAGCATAGTCGCCCGAAAGCAACTGCTTCTTCAGCTCATCATCCAAACCTCCAAGGAATTTTTCTTGCCTATCGGCGTCAGTGCGGACATCCTCGGGAGCATATCGCGCTAGGCGATTGAACTCATGAAGGTACTCTATCGCCGTCTTGGTACCTTGCTGCAAAGCGTGGAACTCACGCTTCTTCTGTGTGACTATCCCATCAGGGATATGGACAGTGTTGTGGTATTTTACAACTGTTATTTTACTTATGCTTTACTGTATTCAATTACCTTTGTTCTTTTAATCTCTGTTATTTGTTTAACTACTGCTTTTTTGCAACTAACCTTAGCCTGCCCTCGTTAATCCCTATGCATCATATACTTTCTCCTTTTCCGTGTCACTTGTTGAGTACGGTGGTTTGTACTCAGCCTTGCTTAACTTTCCCCACCAGAGCTAGAAGCTGAGTCCGATGGAGGTGCCTCTCAGGAGTGAGTTGTTCCGCCGTCGAAGCGTTGCCTGTGGACTGGAGCCGTATCCGCTGGAGCTAGTCTACCTTTTTCTTTCCGCTGCATTTTCGCTAGAATAAGTGTAATTTTCAGTTGTTTCTAAGAACGATGGTTACGTAATCAACATTGTCTTTTTGTGTACCCTGGCTGGTCCTGGACAGGGATTTAATACACAATTAAGTTCAGGAATTCGTGTGAGGAATTTCTGGGCGTGACACGGCGGCGCACGCGGCGCAGCCGGGCAAAGCGGCGGCGACGGACTGGCGCGGCGATGATGACCGGGCGACGAGCGCGGGCGCGGACGGGCGCGGGTGGCGGCGGCTTGACGACGGTGTCGCGACGGCGACGACGACAGCAGCGGGCGGCGGCGACGACGAGTTCCGCACACGTCCGGCCACGGCGTGCAGCTCGGTGGCGGTCGGCCGAGAAGGAAAAGAGAGAGGGGAGGAGGAAGGAGACGCTCACCGGCGGCGGCGACCGTGCGGGTGAGTCGGCGAGGTCGAGGCGGAGGTGGTGACGCGGGTAGGCGCAGTCGATCGGCGATGGCCGCGGAGATCGATCGGCGACGGTGAGGAGGTCGGGCGCGGCGGCGACCGGGTGGCGAGAGAATGCGCGGCACTGGGATGCCCGCCTGTGACGATCGGGGTGGCAGCAAGTCGGTCACGGTGAGGCGGAGGTGATGACGCGGCTGGACGGCGGCGAAGGGCGTCCGGCAGCGAGATCGAACGGCAGTGACGACGGGGCAGCGCGGCGGTGGCTCGGGCGGAGAGGAAAAAGGTGAGCGGCGGCGTGGCGGCGGTCGAGATTTATAGTGCGGGGAGGCCGGCTAGGGCGGGGCGGTGGTTGGAGACCGAGTCGGGCGGCGGCGAGGACTCGGCGGCGGCGGCGGTTGCAACGCGGCGGCGGCGCGGCGCGGGCTCGGATTCAGCCGGCGCGGGCGCGCGAGCTGGCGAGGGCTCGGTCACTGACATTTGGGCCCCGCCTGTCAGTGGCGCGAGGGAGGAGGGTGGCGGCAACGGACTTCGCTGGCGCAGCGCGAGCGAGCTGGGCCAGCTGCCAGCGGCCCAAGCAGAGGGGAGGCGCGCGCGGGCGAGCGAGGCTGGCTCGGCTGGGCCGGCCTAGAGGGAGAGGTGGGCCGGCTCGGCTGGGCCGGCCCGGGAAGGAGGAGAGGAAAAAGAGAAAAGGAAAAAGAAAAGGAAAGGGAGGAAAATTGGACTTCGGCCCAATTTGAGAAGGAAGGGAAAAAGAAAGGAAAAAGGAGGGAAAAAGAAAAGCCCCACTTTTGCCGAGTTTTAAATTAATTTGTTTGGCCAAATTTTATACTTCTGCAATTTGAGTTTAAATCCTGCTAATTGATTTGCGAACCTTGATTTAATTAAATTAATTTTTTTAGAGGGATTTTTCCTGAGTTCATTAAGCCAATTGTTATTTACGGATTTCTTTTACGATTTTAGGCTTAGGACAAAACTCCGGGTGTGACAAAGACTCTCAGGGGTGAGCTGGTCTACCGTCGAAGCTTTGCCTGTGGATTGGAGCCGTACCCGCTGGAGCTAGTCTACCTTTCTTTCCGCTGCATTTTCGTTAGATTAAGTGTTATTTTCTGTTGTTTCTACGAACGATGGTTATGTAATCAACATTGTCTTTTTGTGTACCCTAGCTGGTCCTGGACAGGGATTTTAATACACAATTAAGTTCAGAAATTCGTGTGAGGAATTTCTGGGCGTGACAGGCCTCGGCCTGTCTTCGGGTCCTATGTCTATCTCTACTAGCTTATCGGCCGACATAAACCCTTGACCAAATTTTCCGTCTAAGTCGTTGACTGCCCCGGTCAGGGTGTTTACTAGGACTCGTGATCGCGATCGGCTGGATCCCAGTGTCCGATACGCTCAGGAATTCCCCCGACCAGGGTTTTCCAGAGATAGACTCGTAGCCTTTCGATTCCCATGTGGGGAGGTCGGTTGTGGCTACGTTAACCGACTGGTCGGCTGCGACCACTTCCACCTGGTCTCCATGCCATTGTATCAGACTTTGATGCATGGTGGATGGGATGTAGGAGTTGGCGTGGATCCAATCCCTTCCAAGGAGCAGGCTCTAAGACCCCTTGTCGTCGATGACAAAGAAGGTAGTCTGCAGCGTTTTGCTTCTGACTATGAGTTCAATGTTGAGGCACCCCTTAGCTTCTGACGAGTTGCCCCCGAAATCTTTTAGCATCATGTTGGTCTTGATGAGATCTTCGGGAGCCTTGCCCAACTTTCTGTAGGTGGAGTACGACATCAGGTTGACCACCGTACCTCCGTCGACCAGCATCTTGGCCATCGGCTTCCCATCGACGTACCCTTGGATGTATAGCGGTCAAAGGTGCCAATGGTCCTTTTCTGCCGGCTTCTCAAAGATGGCCGGTTGTTGTGGTAGTACAAGCTAGGTGGTTGCCTACTGCACCGCGTCATCAAACCAATCGGCCCTATACTCTACCGGGAGTATGACGACCATGTTCATGCTGGCCGCTGGCTTGTGAACTTTTGACTTGACGCGCCACTCTTTACGCGTCCTCTTGGGTGCTGGTGGCTGCTCTTCGTCCTGCTGCTGCTATAGTTCTGTTAACGCCAGATTTTGGCGAATAGTCGTTATTGAGTGAAACACGGTTAAAAGATTGAATCGGATAAGAAGGCTCGAATCAACTGGGACACGAAGCTGGACGCAAAGGGATTGCAGCCGATAGAGTCCAAATCGAACAAGAATGGGAGTCCGATTGGGTCCGTAGCTTGGAGATAGGTTCGGTGTTTAATTGTGAGTCCGTGTAAATTAATTAGGATTTATCTCGAAGTTTGTTTAGGATTCTGTTATTTAATTAGCGTCCGGATAGTGTAAAGTTAGGTAATAGCGGAGTCTTATCCGGTTAGTTGTTTCCCGCGGGCTATAAATATAAGTGCCTGGGGCCCTTGTAAATTATCTTAAGATCAACTCAACTTGGCGCATCGCCTTAAATCTTCGACTTGCTTGAGCTTTTGGCGCGGAGTTTGTCAGCTTCGCAATGTAAGGTCTAGTTTGTCAAAACCCGTTGATCAACTAAGACAGAACTGTCTCGATTAAGTCCGATCTTCTGCCTGGATGATCGGCAGGCTAGGTTCTACTATTATTTTAATCTGTTTTCAGCTTAAGGTAATGGTGGTTCTCGATCAAGTCCTCGTGTGTTCCTCTGTCCAATCTGTTCACATGAGTCGGGTTGATCTGATTCTGTCTCGGTTCGGTTCGATCAATTGGGTTTGGGTTTGCTAATTTCATGTCCGATCAATTGTGAGGGTTTATTGCTGGAGTTCTAGCCAGCATTATCTCAAATAGTCTATTGATTAGTATATTAGCCTCATCGATCTTAATATTCTTGTGGTCATATCGTACTAGATTGCATACTGTCTCGGTTAGGTCTGATCTATGTATGTTTGGTGCGATCTGTCTATAGGAGTATCTCCGATCGGCTGAGGTTAATGACTTAGTCGATGGATTACGCTGCTTTGCTATCTCGTTATTTGCATGCTATAATATTCATCTGACATCATGCGTGGTTATATTTAGATCTGTACTGTCTCGGTTAGATCCGATCTTCTAGGTCTGGATTGGGCACGTATGTTATTGGTGTTTATTGTTTTATGCTAGTAATTAGTGTAGCATTCCAGTTTACGTATTATTCCATGATTTGTCTAATGTCGGCTAATTATTTCGCGTGCGATAAGTACTGGAGCAGTCCGATCGGCTGATTAATCTTCAGGCTGTCTCGGTTAGGTCCGATCTGTTAAAATTAATTTGCTGGGGAGATTATTTAGTGTTTATCTTACCTCTGACCTAGCCGATTGGACATGTTTATCATTATAATCATGAAATTCCTGTAAAGCCGATCGTCTAGTCTATCGGCTAGGGTCCTGGAACTGTATCGACTGTTCGGCCGATAGCGATTTTAGGGTTAACAGTTTTCTATGTTATATCTTGTCAGTTACATGATCAAACTGACTGGCACGCCTAGTATTTCTAAGAATTAGGTCCTGCACTAGAATGGTCTAAGATTGATTCCCAGGCCTACGTGTGTGATCGTTGATTGTTATTTTCAGCGTCAACACATTTTTTGCCACACCCGGTGGGACCGTTAGCTCAAGAACCCAGCTCAGCCGCAAGCCAGCCAAGCGCACGCTAGGACGAGACAACATCAAGGGTTGCAAAGGACGTGAGTGCTGAGAATATTCTCCCTATCACCTGGGAGAGCCTCACTGACGAACAATGGGCCCTGGTGCAGCGCCACATGGACAAGTTCCAGAAGCTATGCCTTGAGTCCTTCAGCATGACTCAGGGTGGCCCAGTGCAGAAATCTCAGCTTCCGTAGCAGAGTTCAGAGCAACGAAAAGGGGGTGACGCAGGAAAAGGCAGTGATCCTTCCCTGGAAAATCAGCCGAATCTATAGGACATGGTAGATTCGGCAGTACACCATGCCCTCATCAACCAATCGGGGGTGCCGGTGAATACTCTGTCGGGATTGATTCGGTAGGTGGCCGACGGAGCTCCTGATGGAGAATCACACCAGAGGGGGCCTAGAAACTTCCCAGATGGGGAAAGGCCTAAGTATCGGCAGTACAAAGATGAAAGAGATCCGAGGGAGGAAGAACCAATACCGCAACATCCCCATGTCCACTTGGAAGAGATACTAGAGAGACCAAGGCAACCCTACCAGGAGAGGACTCCACCAAGGAACGCTCGGCACGCCGATCTGTACTATCGGGATAACCAGCAGTACCAACCACCCCCAGCATGGCTACATCGTCAAGAGCCAATCTACGAGAATCAATTCCGTCAACCTGACCCAGCGCCCAGGGGGCAGTTCGGGGATGAGGATTGGACGGACCACATAGTGGAGGTCATGCAACAGCGCTTCGGCCTAAGGCCGAAAGGACAAACAACCATGTATTAGCGCCCATACCCAGAGTGGTTTGAGAGGGTGCCGTTGCCGCACCGGTACAGGGTACCAGACTTCTCTAAATTCTCGGGACAAGACAACACATCAACTATCAAGCACGTTAGCCGATTCCTAGCCAGTGTGGAGAAGCATCGGCTGAAGACGCCCTCTTAAAGTGCGTTTCTTCCCACTCTCACTATCTTGATCAGCCTTCACTTGGTTCTCGTTTCTACCTCCAAATTCGGTTTGGAACTGGGCCGATCTTGAAAAACTGTTCCACAAATATTTCTTCGCAGGTGTGCAGGAGATGACACTGACCGATCTCACCACAGTCAAACAAAACATAGATGAATTGGTCCATGACTATGTCCAAAGGTTCCGCAACGTGAGAAGCTGATGCTATCGGCTAAACTTAAGCGATCGACAGCTCGCCGAGCTAGCCTTCCAAGGCCTGCTCGGCCAAATCAGGGAAAAATTCTCGGCACAAGAATTCCAGAGTTTAGCCCATCTCGTGCAGCAAGTGTCGGCCCATGAGGTCCAATACCAAGAGGCCAGGAAGGATAAATTCCAACGCCGCATCGCCTACCTAGCTAAATAGTCGTTGGTCTCCGATGTCGAGGAATCTGACATAGGACTGGCAGAGTGGACAAGGAAAAAAAAGCCGGTGAATTGCCCTTGGGTCAAGGGGGCAAAGGAGACAGAGAAGTTTGACTTCGACGTCAACAAGACCGACAAAATCTTTGACCTCCTACTACAAGAAAAGCACATTCACCTACCAGCGGGACATGTCATACCATCGGCTGAAGAAGTAAAAAAGAAGAAGTACTGCAAATGGCATAACTTTGTCGCTCACCACACGAACGACTGCCAGATTTTCCAGCGGCAAATCCAAGTGTCGGTCGAACAAGGTCGCATCAAGTTCGAGGAGACCAAGAAGCCGATGAAGATTGACGAACATTCGTTCCCCGTCAACATGGTCCAGCCTGGGTTCGGCTATGGGTCGAACAGCAGGTCAAGGAGACATCCAGGTACCAACGACATCACCTCCACTTCAATGATGAACAGGTACCATGGGGGCTTTGAAAGGAGCCGAAGGCCCAACAGGCTATCCCGATACGATGATCATTGGGACTGCCCGTTCTTCCAATACTGCTGGGAGGAAAGGATATGGTTGCTGTCCAAAAGAGACTGCCCAGAATGCAACCCCGAAGAGCGGGATTACACCAGCCAACAACCACGTCATAGGAGATCAAGAACCCCACCGCGGTCGACACGGGGCCATGTGACAGTACACGACAGGTTGGGTCCTCGGGAGCAGGACTAGACTGATTTTAGTTGTCAATGATTCATTACCCTGTCAGGGTTAATTCTAACTAAAATAGTAATAATGATGGGTCGTGGGTGCATGGTTTTGAGAGTCACACCCATGACAATTAAGGGCCGGTCCACGGGAAACCCTGGAAGTAATTTAGTGCTAACCACAAATTGAGTATGGGCAAGGTGGGAATTGAAGCGTAGCTTCGAACTATTTGACGTACCAAGGAAAGGGTGGATGTGATAGAGTATGAATGGGAGTCGTGGTGTAGCGATGACCTATGCTGCTTTCGGATTCACCAAGGCACAAGAGGGGACTGTCCGACTTGGTGTAAAGGAGGGGGTGAAACCTGAAGTGCAGTGTGATTAAATAGGGAGGGTTACGTGATGGGTCCTATCACGGTCTCCTTTCCGATGTGTCATGGTGGCACATCGGCGCACGTTCAAGTGTAATGGAGTCATGTCTTGTGTGTATAGTAGTACACCTCTGATCAGAGTAAAACTATTCGAATAGTCATGCCCACGGTCACGGGCAGACTGCCCAATTCACTATGATTAGTTGAACCTTTAGTAACCTGAGTAAACTGGCTTTGACATGGGACTACTGCAACGTGGTGTAACGTTGAGTAGTGGTTGGGCCTGTTGCAACGTGGTGTAACGTTAACCAGTGTGGAGATGCTTTATTTAAATGTTTTACTTATTTATTTAAATCCTGTTATTCGATTTAAATCTCTGTTCTACTTAATTGCTGCTTTTGTGCAACTAACCCTAGCCCTTCCTTGAACTTTATCTGCATTCATTTATTACCCATTTTTCTGTGTTGCTTGTTAAGTACGTGGTTGTACTCAGCCTTGCATAATTTCCCCCTTCAGAGGTAGAATACAATTCAGATGCAGGCAACTCTGAGGTTTGAAGCTTGTCCGCCGTCATTGTGTTGCCTGTGGATTAGAGCCAGCTGCGTTGGAGCCCGACGTCCTTTATTTTACTTACCGCTGCATTGTCGTTAGACTTCAATTGTCATTTATGGTTGTTCCTAAGAACGCTGGTGATGTAATCGACTTTGTTTATTGGTGTAACCCGGCTGGTCCTAGACCGGGATTTAATACACAATAAAGTTTAAAAATTCGTGTAAGGAATTACTGGGCGTGACAGCCCCCTAAGGGGCATGTCATATTCAAACCGGGTCAGTGTTGATTTGTTCACCATCAAATACAATATCCAACCAGAAGTAGGGCATTATCTTGCATACTAAGAGCCTGAACCTAGGTAACCCCTTGTCGACTTCTTAATTTGTGTCTCGTTAGGCACCCCGTAGTATTATTATCGACCCATATCATCGACAGGAAAACAAATAAGGATAAGTACAACCAATGTACTTAGCAAGCCGCCAACAAATGCAAGACAAATGAATAAGCGTGTACAAAGGAAAACTGGCTTAAGGCTCATTTTTGGAAAAATAACAATTAAAAACAATTACTTTAGCAAAAGCAAACACAATAGTTAAAATAAACAGTGATTAAGTAATATTATTAAACGAACCACTAGTCAGTGCTAAACCACACCGTAGCAGGCCCAACACTAATATTTTACTAAAGCACATAATACTAGTGCTCACATTAATACCATGTTAAACCATATAGTACTAACTCAACTATGTTAGCAAGTTTTGCCATATTCATGTAATTATAAAAATGATGAAAGATCGTCCAATACCCATGGGCACGTGAATCCAATCCAATCTATAGATTGCATTACCGCTTAGGTTTTTGGCAAGTTGTTTAATGGATATTCTATCTACAGTTTGAATTCTCTATTTTGTGCGTGTAATTTGATCTTTCATTAAAACTATTAACGAGTTGTTAAATTTTAATTAATTGGGTCGTTAAACCTAGTCCTTAACAAGCCGTAAATCTTGTCGTTAACGAGTCGTTAATCCTGTTGGTAACCCTATCGTTATTTTCGGCCATACGTTCACAACCTGTGTTTTGGTACTGATTCATCGTGTGAATCCGTGATTGGTGGATGTTTCTGTCATGTCATGCCTATTCGTGTTCCATCTGGTGTTTTCCATCCCGTCATTAACGAGTTCTTCATACGAATCTATGATTCGGCACGATTCATTAGACAGACTTCCGTTTTGTTTTTCAAGGTTGTTTCCTTGCTTTGTTCAGGTTGCCATTAAAAAAACGTTAACTCGTTTTGCAAGTTAAGCAAGAAAACAACGGAACTTCTAAAATTCATAACTAATTGATCCAAAATCCATTAAAGCCCATTCAAATTGCAGTGGATTAATAATTATCAAGAATTCGTTAAAATAGTTTCTTTAATGTTTAATTGGATCATTTTACTATTTTGAATGTTTTGATTGCTTGTTCTAGATTTCAACGAAACCCAGGGTCCGGTATACTACAAAGTGGTAGCCCAAGTTTTTCCAAAGTTGCAAGGCGAGTCGCTTTCTTAGCAATTCACTGCTAAATCCTTGAGCATGTTGATCTCAATTTTTAAAATTGTTATCACACTGTTATATTCAAATATACATTGTATGTGCAATTACATGCTTATGAGTTCATTTGTACCACACTTTCGAGGCAATTTTTATTGTTGGGATTTATTATTTTATTTTAGCTTATTTTCTTAGCTGTACTTAGTGTCAACTTCACTTAATTTGGCTTGGGTCACTATATTTATTCTCATTCAATTAAGTCTGCACTTTGTGTTGCAATGGTAATAGTTGTGGTTATGTGTTTTCCCTAAACAAATAAAACATGAGTAATGGTGGACTGTGAGTGCAGTGGTTTTGCAAGTGGTGCCAATGGTAATTAAGGTTTGGTTTAGAGCAATCCCTCATAAGACGTATCCGTACTTATTGCAAGTCAGCATGAGCATCGGCTGGACTTGATATATAGCTCATGGATTGATCGACTCCTGGATCTGTTGTGGCACAATGGGGGTACTCTTGTCAACCCGAGTTAGGGTATGGGAGATGCAACCTCAGGTGGTGTGGATGGTTAGCAGTGGGTAATGTGAAGGATTCTATCACAACCTCTTCGTGAGATATCATGGTGACATGCCGGCATGCAGGTACATACGTGGGGTGTGTCTTACCTTAGAAGAATTGCAACTAGCACTAGGTAAGCGGAGGCACTTACCTCTTGATAGGAATTGAGGAACTTGTCCATTAGTTGTGTATGTTACCTCTGATGGTCGGTCACCCATCAAAGGTGACTAGGACTCAGAAGTGACCACTTTTCTCTGAGCAGACCCAAACCCATCAAAGGTGAGGGTTTGGGGTCGTCAGAGGTGACTTGATCTAGTGTAGTGCAAAAGAGAGGTGTGTGACCCTTAGTTTCATACAACGTCTCAAAAGGTGTCATCTACGTACTGACTTGATAATTGTTGTTGTATGAGAACTATATATACGGTAGACTCTTATCCTATGTTCATCCAAAATCGAGTCACATGCTCTAAACATGTCTTTCAAAATTTGATTTTTTTTAGAGAAGGGTATTTTTACCTGGCCTCTATATCCAGCTATTTTTATTTTGAGAACTTTGGAAACTTAGCCCAAGTAGAGAACTTAGCCTCTCAAATACCCAAATCTGAAATTCATGCTCCTATGAAGATTTGAACCCAGGACCTTGGGTGTTACTCAGGTCACTGCAACCACTACACTACATGCCCTTTCACTTCAAAATTTGATTAACTCGTTTTGGTTGTTCACTAGTCTGAGAATGATATCTAGATAGAATTTTTTTTCAAAAACCTATATTTGATTTCTAGCTCGGGCAAATGTGTGTCTTAATGGCAATATACAGTCAAGTTTAGAAGCATAAGCTAAACGAAATTACTAGTCCCCCCTTCCCCCATGACAATGAACCAGCTAATTTGGCACTTCACACGTTAGTCAGACAGCCTCTCGTGAACACCATGTGACATTTGTAGCCAACCTCACAAGAGAACTTTTCCCCCTCTCGAAGAACAAAATAATCTTATATCATACGGCAAAGCCTCACTTTGCCTCGACGAATTACATGTATTCGACCCGTCTGGATCTAGTTCTCAATCGACATCGACATGATGGAAAGACGTAACATACACAATCACTATTTTATCGTTGTTTTGTTGTCTAAAAAAACTATTCAACTGTTGTTAACTTTTCATAAATGGCACAAGACGAAGTCTTTATGAACAAGCAGCCAGATGCAAAAGTTTGTGAAATACAGAAGCTGGGTAAAAAAAGAAAAGAATATGAAAGCATGTTTTCCTAATATTAAAATTTGTATCACCACAAAACCAAAGTTAGGAATGAAGGGATATGACAATATACCAAATATACCAACTGGAGTGATTTTATTTTTGCCGTGCTGTAAAGGCCCACTGGATCACTGGACTATACTGCATACTTGTTAGCCTACATATTTGCTAAGCTGCACATATGCACGTGAACACTGCTAGCTAGGACCATATAGGTACGTCTGCTGACTGACTACAGCAACAGGACACTGTGGCCAGCAATGACGAAATTAAGGCGATGTCATTGCCACAAATTGCCTCACCATGCCAGAGATAATGTGCTGTTTGTTTCGATAAGTTGTAGGACTAAAAATTAGTCCTAAAACTAAAATATAAGTCTCTTTTAATTCTACCCTACTTGTTTGGAGGGATTAAAAGAGACTAAAATTTCATTAAATGACATATTCAATAGTACACATCACACACATAGCTATAGACCTAGAGTAGTAGAATAGGTGTACTATAGGCTTTTAGTCCCTTTTAGCACCTCCCCTAGGAACTTATGGACATAGATAGTTTTAGTTCCTTTTAGTCCTTTCTGTTTGGTATTTTAAGGGCTAAAAGGGCCTAAATTAGAGGGACTTATGGATTAGTCCCTCAAAACAAACAGTCCCTAAGAGCATCCCCAAGAGCTCTTTTATCCCATCATCTATCCTAAAAATAGAGGATGGAGAATAAAAATAGTGCTCTAATAGAACATATATTTCATCCTCTATTTTTAGATGTCCTCTATATCAGGAGAGAGAACATCTATATTTAGACATTCTCTATCCATCATCTAAATCTCAATTGTCCCCACTTTGGCCATTATAAAACAAAAAACAAATGCATGCTAGCTACATGTATCAATAAAATATAATAGACTAGAATATGGATGCTCTAATATGGATGATCTATTGGAGCACACAAATATATAGAGAATGAAACTGTTTTAGATGACCATCCAAACTCAGATATAGAGGACCAAATTTAGATGAGCTGTTGGGGATGCTCTAAGTTAGGCAACTTTGATGGAGTTAGGCCGTGTTCGGCTATAGTTGCCTTACCCCCATATTGTCTCGTTTTCTGTGCGCACACTTTCCAAACTATTACACGGTGTACTTTTTGCGCAAATTTTCTATGTGAAAGTTGTTTAAAAAATCATATTAATTTATTTTACATTTTTTTATAATTTATAGTTAATTAATCATGTACTAATCTATTACTACGTTTTCCGCGTCGGATAACTAACCCCAATCAAACTCGTGCCGAAGATGGCCTTACACATCCATTTAGTTCATGCTGCACTTGTGGCAAGATTTTTTATTATTATAAGGGTCCTAAACATTATTGACTTATAAAAGTGTGACATGTTACACTATTCTGGCTAAAGTGTGGCTTCAATTTTATTGGCCAAAAGTTTGATATGTTAGCTTAGAAATATATGATAACCTTAGGCAATTTAAGTATCGCATCCAAACAACCCAAAGGTTTAAGGTTTGGTAGTTGGTTCATGAAAATAAGTTATGATGGAAGCATCACTTTTCCATAAATTTTACAGATCTAATTAAATTCACATGCATAATAATAAAATAGTAATTATTTTTGAGGCAAAAATCTTGTTTATTTCAGGTGCATAACTAAATTATGATGGTAAATTATTTGCTATGTATATATAAAAATATTTTTGTCAAAAAAAATCTAATAAGCTATCCTTCCATTTTTTTATAACCACACAATTGACTTTTAGACGTACATTTCATCATTCGTCTTATTAAAATTAATATATTCAAATATGTAATAAATAAATCATGCTTAAAATATCTTTAATGCTAAAACATATCATGACAATCATATTATTTTGAATAATATGAATGATCAAATATATATTTAACTTTTTTCAAGTAATATGAAAGGTCAAACCTATATTTAACAGTCAGTGGCATCGTAGATCAAAGATGGAGATTGCACTACTTTAATTCCTCCTCCATTTCACGTTGCGAGACTTTTTAGACTTCTTCACATTAATTCATTCATTAATGCATGTAATATATATATATATATATATATATATATATATATATATATATATATATATACACATTAGCACATATATGAATTCGAGTAAGGCCAGAAAGGCTTATATTATTAGTTACTACTTAGATATTTTGGACTTGTATTATTAAGGCTACATTTTTTTAATTTGACATGTTTTACGTTTGACCATTAATCGTGTTTAAATAATTTTTATAATTATCATTATTTTATTATGACCTGATTTATTACTAACTAAACTTTAAAACATGGCTTATAATTTTATACATTTACATTAAAATTTTCAATAAGAATAATTCTATATCCAAAAATGAACAACATCAAATAAAATGAGAACTGGAGGGAGTAAAGCAGTATACTCTCATTTGTCATCAAGTTGACCGACGAGAAAACTGTGAGCAGTCGCGCCGTCTCTTAGAGAGTACTTCCATTTCGAGAAATTCTTGCATCGATCCAAACCCGCGATGCAAACACGTTTATTAGAGCAATCTCATCCAAATCCACTGGACTGCATTTGTGACCGTTATTTTAGCAATTTGCTTATATTTAGCCTTATAACCCACAATTTAAATTATTAACCTTAATTTTGAAGATGATTTATGATATTTTCATCGTGTTTTTTTAACCATGGCTCTTTTAGATCGTCAACAACGTATATAAAAATTTTATTTACCAATTGTTTTACATTTGTAAATATATAGTTTACCTTTCTAGAGAAAAATCCAACCAATAAACGATTAGGAATATAGAACTTGCCGTTTGAGCAAGTTTGACAGTGGAGCTGATTACTAGCCGTATGTTCATTTTAGAGCAAACATATACAATTGAATAGCTATAAGGTTGACCCTAATATTTTTTGTTGTCTCTTTATGTTACTTAGGTGTATAATATGTTTATCTTGAAGCATGTTTAGAGTTAGCTCTTGTACGAGAGCTAACTCTATTTATCATTTTATCTCTCCTCTGTGTAATACTCTCTCCATCCTACTCTCTTTTTCATAACGTAAGAATTTCTAATCTTGTCTAGATTCGTATAGATGCTAATAAATCTAGACATATATATAAATTATATACATTCATCAATTGATGAATTTAGGCAAGATTAGAAAGTCTTACGATATAAAAGGAGGTAGTATAATATAAGGCGTAACCGTCACTAACATAAAGATCAAGAAAACGTTACAATCATGCTCCTTGTTTAGATTTCCTAGGTACATGTATGTATATATATAATGTGGTTAGACGTTTTGATGGTGAAAAATTTAAAATAAATAAAATTTAGAGAAAATATATGTGCTATTTAGTGTATGTTTGCATGCATGTGTTGTATTAGGGGACAAAGAAAAACATTAGTTATGATTATACTATGGGATGGATGAAGCAGTTAGCTTACCGTGTACTACTATACTTGCTTTTATAGCTCTTCCCTTGTTTTCTAAAAGCAAGTTCAATAGTATAGCCAGCTACTAGCTCCAATTCATCTATAGGCAATCTAATAGCCAATTCATATAATAGTTACCTACAAAACATCAATACATCCCACATACCATACACACATTTTGTCTTGGAATCCGTGTGCAGCTGGCTACAAATTAGTAGGTCACCTCCCTTCCCTCTCCTCTCTTTATCTCTTTAAAATATGTTTAGAGCTAGCTTATAGCCTACTATTGTATCTGCTCTAATATGTTGCTTCCAATCTATGAGATGCAACACAATTAAGGGCCCGTTTAGTTTTCAAAATTTTTTCAAAAAACATCACATCGAATCTTTGGACAGATAAATGGAGCATTAAATATGTTGAGAGTAAAACACAAAAATTAGGCTAAAGATGAAAGCTGAATTAAGAACAGGTTATCTCCTGAGATAATCTGAACAAAACAGAACAAGATTTTGCTTGCTGAAAATAAGCTACATACAGAAGCTCCTCCTATGCACTCATTAATCCTCAAAGACAACAGTAAAGCATGTCTTTATATATTCACAAGACAAAACTCAACTTATTCAGATTACTTGACAATAGGAAAGAATGCAGTTCACACAATTGCTACACCAAAAACTTAATAGCAAATTATTTGCATAGCTAAACATGCAAGAAATCTTAACTCAGAATTGGTCTGCTCCCAGAACAAGAACTAAACAGAAAGCTGGAGAACTTTCTACTGCATGATCTCACAAACAAAGTGCTGAACTCATCAGATGCAGGCACAAAACATGTACGGCATAAATTAACTTTAGAATAAAACAATCAAAAGTTAATTATACCACTAGAAATTCAGAATATATCTCTGAACCAAAGATCACAATAACTCAAAAACACATTGGTACTGGTAAACTAGTACCACAAAACTAATTACCAAACAAATTTGTTCTAGTTTAACAAAGAAGAGAGTTAGCGTAGTGTTCTCACGATGCAACGAACAAGCTCGTCGACAGTGGTGAAGCGCGTCAAGGACGCTGTCCCAGAGAAAATCACAGCCCGCCTATGGCTCGGGTCTCCTCCCGTGTTTTCCCGGAGATACGACACCAACTCAGCGAACGCAGCAAGGCGAACGATGAGCTGAGGCGTGGGGAATGCAGCAAAGCAACTCGAAAGACACAAGAACTAAGCAAGATCAAAATGTTAGAGCCATTGGCTACAGCTGCTTCCCAAGATGGAGACGATCTCTTCTTATATATGCACCCAACCCAGCCATAACCCACGATAAATCCGCCATGAACCACTCAACGACGTGAGTCGTGGACGCCAAAAACGGATCAAGGTTGCGGCTGTTGTGCATAGCGGATGGATCGGCCCTCAAGTTTCTAGCTTTCTGTTGAGATTGGATAGAGCAGTGAAGAGAAGGAAACACGGAGAAGATGAACAGACTCCTGGAGAAAGCAGGAGAACGTTTTCCACTCCCAGCCACGTGCACACCTCCTCACCTTATCTCTTCATTCTCCTAATGACAGGTGGACCCCACTGCTAGTTTATTTCCTCTTTATTTTTCTAAAGAAAAATCTCAAAATTGGAAATTTCCACCGAACTCCAACAAAATATAGATGGAAAAAAACACTAATTACACAGGTACGTGAGAAATCATTAGACGAATCTTTTGAGTCTAATTAGACCATGATTAGCCATAAGTGCTACAATAACCAACATGTGCTAATGACGGATTAATTAGGCTCAAAAAATTCGTCTCGCAGTTTCTTAGCTTATGTAATTTATTTTTTATTTATGTCCGAAAACCACTTCCGATATCTAGTCAAATATGTGACGTGACATCTCTTGCAAAATTTTTTACAATCTAAACGCTGCCTAAGTATATGGACTTTACCATTGGTGGTAGACTTCATATAAGTTTTTTGGTACTTATCAGATAGTGGCCTAGTGCCACCCTGTCGTAATTTGTAGACTCTGAAAGTATGAAGTGGCCCATGTGCACACCACGATGTGCAGCTACTGCGCCCGATGCCAATGGAATCTGAATATCTAATGATGTCAATAGCCCATGGAAAAGATGTAACCTAAACTTCACCAATAGTCAGTTTGCTCTTTTGCAGTCACTGCCACCCTTTCTTCCCATTCCATGCCCTGCAGCCTCTTCCGTTCAAGGTCAGCTCTTTTACTCTGGCTGGTGGAGATCTGTCCACAGCATCAACCTTTTTGTGTTTATTTCAAGCCTTCTTTGGTATTGCTTTCAGTGAAAAGTATTTCACAAATTCATTCCTGCTGCTGCAAAAGAGAAACACTAATCTCACAACACAGTATCTTCTTCATACGATAGAGAAAAGGAGCTTAATTGTAGAATTGGGGAAAGATGAACTGGGGATTTTCATGCGCCTTTTCTTGGTCGTAGTACACAAAATCAAATTTTTTACATGATATTGTAGCTGAATTCAAGGAGTTCTCTTGCAAATATGCTGACCTTCATTTCTATTTTCTCCCTTGGGGGACAAAATTTAGAGCAGTTGATTTCTGCAAGCAAGAAACAGGTCCTTCTGTTACAAATCTCAGAATAGTATAACTTTTTACGCAGAAATTAAGTCGCATTTTCTCAGACAATGCTAGCAATGCGGCCGGTGGATGACAAGGAGTGCTACAGCCACAGCAGCCATGGCCATGGCGAGTCGAATGGGCGGCTGCAGCGCAAGAACAATCCGGCATCAAGGCCGAAGCCAATGCCGTCCAAGTGGGACGACGCGCAGAAGTGGCTCGTCAGCCTGTCCAACGGCGGCGGCGTGGACGGGATCCACGGCGGCAAGGTGAAGCCAAGGAACTCCAACGCCGACGACCGGCGCCTGCTGAGCTCGTCCTCCCAGAACGGCCGCGTGTCCTGCAGCAGCGTGGAAGGCGCGCTGGAGTACAACATGGTGGCCGCTCCCCCCACGCCGCCACAGCTGAGCGAGTCCGCCGACGACGTGAGCGAGACGAAGAAGATCGACTACTGCATGGGCTTGCCGCACCACGGTTCTCCCGTGGCGGTGCTCCGGTCGGTGTGCCTGAGGGACATGGGCACGGAGATGACCCCCATCGCCAGCAAGGAGCCGTCCAGGTCCGCCACACCGCTGAGGGCGTCGACGCCCGTGTCGCGCAGCCCCATACCGTCGCGGCCGTCCACGCCCGGCGGGCGGCGGGACGACGTGGCCGTGGGCATTACCGCCGTCGAGGCCCGTACGGCTGAGCCCGTGGCCGGAGACAGAGTTGACGGTGGCAGCGGCTGTCCCGTGGAGGAGAGTAGCGGCGGGTTCGGCATTCATGCGCCAAGCTCGACAAACGCGCTCGAGTCCCGCGCCGCAGCCTGGGACGAGGCCGAGCGGGCCAAATTCACGGCGAGGTGCGAACGGATCTTGCCTTGTTTCTAGTGTTTGACTGTTCTCTTAAGATCTGGTAGATTTGATTCGTCCATCTTTTCTATTTCAGATACAAGCGTGAAGAGATGAAGATACAGGCATGGGAGAACCATGAGAAGAGAAAAGCTGAGCTGGAAATGAAGAAAATAGAGGTGTGGTTTTGCGTATCCATTACTGTTCCCAGTCCTTTCTAAAATTTGGTACGTTTTTTTAAATTTTTGTGCGTATAAACTACTTGAATCGCACCAAGATTTTGATCTCCTAGCAAGCCAGCAGTAAAAGTGTCAGGACGTCAGTGCTGCCCAGAGCCCCAGACCACTTTAATTTCACCTTACCAGTAATTGTGTCCGACATTGCTTGGAACGTCGTCAGAACTAGTTTACCTTTGCAGCAGACGTCATAAATTTGCGAATGTACTGTCATCGATTAATTCTTTTTTAGTTTGCTAATTATTAGGGCTTCCGTTTCACGCGGTAAGGTCTTGTCTAAATTTATTTATTGATTTATATATACAATTTATACGTGTCTAAATTCATTAGCATCCATATGAATCTAACTAAAACGACAAAGTTTTACATTGTGAAACGGAGGGAGTAATTGATTAGTAGTATGTTTTGCAATTTTGTTTTTCAATAAAAATCACAATAAAAAGATGATATTACCCCTACAAATTTGTACTGCACCTTTAGATTCCTACTATAAAAATAATCAACGGTGTCGATTAAATTGTACTGCCAAAATGCACCGGAGATGAACCTATTTGCGAATACTCTCATTTGTTGTACAATTGTACTACAAGCACTTTGAGTCTTTGAGATTGTCTTATTTATCAACATTTGAAAGAAAATTGAGATCGATGTCTAATTAAATATTCCTGTAGCATTATTGTTTCAAATTCGTCTGACCAGACTTCAAACAAAAACCTTCCAGATGAAGGCGGAACAGATGAAAGCACGGGCGCAAGAGAAGCTGGCGAACAAACTGGCGGCCGCGCGGAGGATGGCCGAGGAGAAGCGGGCGAGCGCGGAGGCTAAGCTTAACGAGCACGCGGCCAGAACCACGCAGCAGGCAGACTACATCAGAAGGACCGGGCACATGCCCTCGTTCTTCTCCTTCAAGATGCCCTCCCTGTGCGGCTGATACCACCAAACTAGCTGAATTTTCGTGGCTATATCTTTCCAACGCATTATTTTTGTTGTCCTAGGATGGGTGACCTCCTGGGAAGTCCTTGTGTTGCATCCCTCCTTTTAGCCGTTTTGGGTTCTTGGTCGAGACATTCGTTCATTTTTGCCGTTTTGGGTCCTCGGTCGAGCCATTCGTTCATTTTTACCGTTTTCGGTACTTGCCGGAGCCATTCGTTTGGCCTACGTGTTTATCGCTCGTGACGCGCGTGTCTGCCGACGCCGTCGTTCGTTCCACCTTCCGTCCAGGACAGACGTCCCGCCGTTCGCTCGGGGTACACGTATCTTACTTTTCGCTCTCATGAGACCCTACCGTTCGTCCGCGGTACAAGTCAGCCGCTTATTCGCTCCTACGACAGCATGGTTCGCCCCGGGCGGACGAGTAAGGGCCACGCACGGGGAGCATAAAGGGGCAGGCGGTGCGAGACATGCTGGATGCGATCATACTAGCACTAAAGCACCGGATCCCATCAGAACTCCGAAGTTAAGAGGTGACCTCCTGGGAAGTCCTCGTGTTGCATCCCTCCTTTTAGCCGTTTTGGGTTCTTGGTCGAGACATTCGTTCATTTTTGCCGTTTTGGGTCCACGGTCGAGCCATTCGTTCAGTTTTACCGTTTTCGGTACTTGCCGGAGCCATTCATTCGGCCTACGCGTTTATCACGCGTGTCTGGCGACGCCGTCGTTCGTTCCACCTTTCGTCCGGGATAGACGTCCCGCTGTTCGCTCTGGGTACACGTATCTCGCTTTTCGCTCTGGGTACACGTATCTCGCTTTTCGCTCTCATAAGAAGACCCTGTTGTTCGTCCGCGGTACGAGTCGGCCGCTTATTCGCTCCTACGACGGCACGGTTCGTCCCGGGCGGACAGGTAAGGGTCACGCTGTCACACCCGGAGTTTTGTCCTAAGCCTAAAATCGTAAAAAGAAATTCGTAAATGACAATTGGCTTAATTAACTCAGGAAAAATCCCTCTAAAAAAACTTAATTTAATTAAATCGATATTCACAAATCAATTAACTGGACTTAAACTCAAATTGCAGAAGTATAAAATTTGGCCAAACAAATTAATTTAAAACTCGGCAAAAGTGGGGCTTTCCTTTTTCCCTCCTTTTTCCTTCCATTTACCCTTCCTTCTCAAATTGGGCCGAAGTCCAATTTTTCTCCCCTTCCTTTTCATTTTCCTTTTTGTTTTTCCTCTCGTTCTTCCCGGGCCGGCCCAGCCGAGTCGGCCCATCTCCCCGCTCGGCCGGCCCAGCCGACCGGCCTCCTCTCCTCGCACGCGCGCCTCCCCTCCGCTTGGGCCGCCGCCTTGGCCCAGCTCGCTCGCGCTGCGCCCGCGAAGTCCGTTGCCGCCTCCCTCCTCCCTCGCGCCACTGACAGGTGGGGCCCACCTGTCAGTGACCGCGCCCGCGCCGGCCGAGTCCGAGCAAGACTCGGTCTCCACCTGCCGCCCCGCCCTAGCCGGCCTCCCCGCACTATAAATCCTCACCGCCGCCGCTCACCTTTTCCCTCTCTGCCCGAAGCTCCCGCCGCCGCCGCTCCTCGCCGCCACCGTTCGATCACGTCGCCGGACGCCCTTCGCCGCCGTCCAGCCGCGTCACCACCTCCGCCCCGTCGTCGCTGACTGGTTGTCGCCCCTGTCGTCGCCGGTGAGCATCCCCAGCGCCGCGCATTCTCTCGCCACCCGGTCGCCGCCGCGACCGACCTCCTCATCGTCGCCGATCGATCTCCGCCGCCATCGCCGATCGACTGCGCCTACCCGCGTCACCACCTCCGCCTCGACCTCGCCGACTCACCCGCACGGTCGTCGCCGCCGGTGAGCGTCTCCTTCCTCCTCCCCTCTCTCTTTTCCTTCCCGGCCGACCGCCACCGAGCCGCACGCCGTCGCCGGACGTGTGCGCAGCTCGTCGTCGCCACCGCCCGCTGCTGTCGTCGTCGCCTTCACGACGCCGTCATCAAGCCGCCGCCACCCGCGCCCGCGCTCGTCGCCCGGTCGTCGTCGCCGCGCTAGTCCGTCGTCGCCGCTTTGCCCGGCTGCGCCGCGTGCGCCTCCGCCTCGGTCGTGCGCCGCGCGTCGTCGCCGGACGCCGGTCGTCGCCGTCGCGCCGTCACCGCCGTGCCGCGCACCGTCGCCGAGCGCCGCCGCTGTCGTCGCCGCCGGCTGCCGCCGTCGGCCGAGCCGCTCTCCCCGCTCCCCTGCTCTCGCTCCCTCTGACCGACGGGTCCCACCCGTCAGCCGCCGCCTCGCCCCTCCTCCCTCTCTCATCCCGTGGGACCCAGCTGTCAGCCTCTCCTCTCCCCTCTCTCCCACCGACAGGTGGCCCCCACCCGTCAGCGCCTCCTCTCTCCTCGCTGACGTCAGCAGCCCCATTAATTGCGCAATAATTGATTTAGGACTTTTCTGTTTAGTTAAAAAAACCCAGAAAACTTCTAAAATTCATAAGTAATTCATCTAGTCTCCGTTAGGTCCATTCAAATTTCATTAAATTCATAAAATTGTCAAGAATCCATTAAAAATACTTTCTTTTGCTGTTTCAGTAGAGTTTGTGCCTGTTTTATTTATTTTTGTGCTTTGTTGCTTAGATTCGGACTCCGCCGAAGAGCCGATTTACTTCGAGATCGTCGCCGAAGTACCCCAGGGGCCAGAGCAAGGCAAGTGGCACTCATCTTTGATCATATTGAACCCATTATTGCAAAGTTCCCACTTTCTTTATTCAAATATGCATTGTTTTAATTAAAGTATTTTCTGTATTTATTTTCTTCGGGTAAACCTTATTATTATGCCGTTGTTTATCCAACTTTATTCATTGCTAGACCAGGGGTAACTTGATTTGAGTTAGGCTTAGGTTAATGCTTAGCCGTGCTTAGAACAAGTAGCTCATGGGATCACCTTTAATCATGCTTAGTTCTGAATAGCGGTAATAATGATTCATCACCCAGTTTGGGTTAATGTCAACTAAAATATTGATAATGGTGGGCTGTGGGTGCATGGTTTTGAGAGTCGTACCCATGGCAATTAAGGACCGGTTCAAGGGAAACCCTGGAAGTAATTAAGTGCTAACCACATACCGAAATGGGTAAGGTGGGATTTGAAGCATGGCTTCGAACTATTTGACGTACCGAGGCAAGGGTAGGCGTGATGTAGTATGGACGGGCAATCGTGGTGTAACGAGAGCCTCTGCTGCTTCCGGATCTACCAAGGCACAAGAGGGGACTGCCCGACTTGGTGTAAAGGAGGGGGTGAAACCTGAAGTGCGGTGCGATTAAATAGGGAGGGTAATATGACGGGTCCTATCACGGTCTCCTTTTCGGTATACCATGATGGTATGTCGGCGCACGTTCAAGTGTAGTGGAGTCGTGTCTTGTGGGTATCGTAGTACACCTCTGATCAGAGTATAACCTATTCGAATAGCCGTGCCCACGGTCACGGGCGAACTCCCAGCTTCACTGTGATTAGTGAACCTTTAATAACTTGAGTAAACTAGTTTTCACTTGGGACTACTGCAACGTGGTGTAACGTTGAGTAGTGGTTGGGCCTGTTGCAACGTGGTGTGACGTTGGACAGTGTTGTTGTATTTTACAACTATTATTTACTTACCCTTTACTGTATTCAATTATCTTTATTCATTTTAATCTCTGTTATTTGTTTAACTCCTGCTTTATTGCAACCAACCCTAGCCTGCCCTTGATGATCCCTATGCATCATGTATTATCCTCTTTTCCGTGTTACTTGTTGAGTACGGTGGTTTCTACTCAGCCTTGCCTAACTTTCTCCTCCAGAGCTGGAAGTCGAGTCCGATGGAGGTGTCTCTCAGGAGTGAGCTGGTCTACCCTCGAAGCTTTGCCTGTGGACTGGAGCCGTACCCGCTAGATTTTGTCTACCGTTTCTTTCCGCTGCATTTCCGCTAGAATAAGTGTTATTTTCAGTTGTTTCTAAGAACGATGGTTATGTAATCTACATTGTCTTTTGTATACCCTGGCTGGTCCTGGATAGGGATTTAATACACAATTAAGTTCAGAAATTTGTGTGAGGAATTTCTGGGCGTGACAAGTTGGTATCAGAGCCACCTTTGACCGTAGGATTAGCCCAATGGAAACCCTAAGAGCCCTCTGCTTTTCATGTTTGTGCATCGTTTGCGAAAGTTAGAGTGTTTTGAAAATGGGTTAGTACTTTTCAAAAGCGTGAGTCATTTAAAAAGACAAAACCCCTTTGGTTGAAAAGCGTGAGTAGATCGATTTACGGGTAAAACTTTATTTACTTTGTTTCTTTTATGATTTATTTATCTTGAAACAAAATTTTGCATCTATTGATTCCAAATCCTTGTGTTCTTTAGATGGCTGACCACCCCTTGTATCACCGTGGAAACGGAATGGCTGGATTCGTGGCAGAGTTGGCAAGAGTCTCATTCACGGCAGGATACCCCTATGAGCCAGAGTACACCACGATCCAACCTCTTGAAGGCGAGTTTCCCCATCGTGTCAGGTTGGAGCTACATGGAATCCCCGGTTACCTTCCTAACTTGGAAGCAGAAGGAGCCGGAGGCTCGCATGAGCATGCCTGCCAGGAGGCTGCTTACAGTCTGATGACAACGCTCAGGGCCAGGCACAACCTGACGTTTCAGCATTCGGCTTACCGGTATCACCCTGGTCGTGGACCGAATTCCATGGTCAGTAGGTTTCGGTCTGCCCGAAGTGAGCAAGACCCTACCTTCGGTAGGATGTGCACGGTGCTGCAGGGCCTCGACCAGATGCATCACGACCTCCATGAAGCGTCCAAGGCCTTGAACGACGCCAAGCTCACTCAGATCGTCCATCTGCAGGATGAGATCGACCGTTTGAAGAAGGAGAACGCTAGGCTTAAAGGACTCCCAGAGCCCGGTGGTGCAAGGCTTCGCACCATGGCAAGGAAGCGAACCCGTGGGCCGCCAAGAGTTCAATCTTACCCTGGTGCCCCGGATGAACCAAGACCACTGATGCAGATGGTACCAACCTCTCCGACCCCCGTGCCCGAGGAAGGTGTCTCCCCTTTCAACGCTGCAAGAAGCCGCAACGGGACCGTCACAGTCTCTAGCAAGAGTGAGTCCGCTTCTGGTGAAGGTGAAGATGGTCTCCCCGGCAACTCTAGGAGCCGTTCCGAAGACGAGGAAGAAGATCCCCTGTCGTCGATCATCGCTCTCCTTGCGTGCCCTAGACGTCACCTTTAGCTTCGTTCTTAGTCGTTGTGTGCTAGTTTTGGTGTGTTAGGTTTGCTTCGCTTGGGGCTAGTGGTGAACCATAGCAGTAGTGGGGTTATGGTTGTACCGCCAGGAGTTATGTGGTTTTTAAGTGTGTTTCTTAAGCAAGACAATTACAGTTCATTAATTAAATAAAGCCATGTTTGCTTAGCCATTTCTTTTTCTTCTTTCTCTTTCTGTTCCCTCCTGCCCCTGCAGATGGTGAACACTCGCCACGGCAACCGTGACACCGACCAGTCCAGCACCGGAGGACCGCCCCCACCGCCTCCACCAGAGAACCCGTCACTCGCTCAGATTCTTGCTAGCCAGACCCAAATGCTCGCTTGGATGATGCAGCAGATGCAACAACAGCAACAACAACACCAGCAAGTGCTACAGCAGCTCTTAAACCAGAATCAGAACAACCAACAGCATGGACCACCCCCACTGCAGTCCAAGTTGCCAGAGTTCCTCCGTGTTCGTCCCCCGACCTTCTCAAGCACCACCAACCCCATGGAGGCAAGTGATTGGCTCCATGCCATCGAAAAGAAGCTCAACGTACTGCAGTGCACCGACCAAGAGAAAGTCTCCTTCACCGCACATCAACTGATGGGTCCCGCCTCTGCTTGGTGGGATAATTTCCTGGTTACCCGCACCGCTACCATAGAAGTGACCTGGGTGGAGTTCTGTCTTAACTTCCGCAAGGCCCATATCCCTGATGGGATAGTCACCCAGAAGAAGCGTGAGTTCCGCGCTTTGCAACAAGGTACCAAGACAGTGACAGAGTACCTTCATGAGTTTAATCGCCTAGCGCGATATGCCCCCAAGGATGTTCGCACTGACGCCGAAAGACAAGAAAAATTCCTCGGAGGTTTGGATGATGAGTTGAAGAAGCAGTTGCTTTCGGGCGACTATGCTGACTTTGAGAGGCTGGTCGACAAGGCCATCCGTCAAGAGGACCAGCACCTCCAGATGGATAAGAAGAGGAAGGCCTCCCAGTTCAGGTCCAACCAGCCGCCTCCTCAGAAGCCCCGGTTCCACACCGGCCCCCATCCTCAGAATCAGCAGCACGGGCAATCGACCTTTATTGTCCGCCAACACCGTCCCTGCAACCCCAACAACTTCTACAGTGGTGGCTCGTCCCAGCGTGCTCCACCTCAACGTGCTCTTCCAGCACCAACTCCCCGACAATAGAACGCTCCTCCACCAACAGCTCAACCTCCTCCAACCAGGAAGGATGCAGGCGCAAAGCCTGGAGTGTGCTACAACTGTGGCGACCCAGGTCACTTTGCCGACAAGTGCCCGAAACCGAAGCGCAGCGAGCAGAGATTCGTGCAAGCTCGTGTGAACCATGTCACCGCAGAAGAAGCACAGGCTACGCCAGAAGTAATACTGGGTACGTTTCCTGTCAACTCCGTACCTGCTATAGTACTTTTTGATTCTTGTGCTACACACTCTTTTATTTCAAGAAAGTTTGTGAGAATGCTTGGGTTAAGAAGGGAAAAGTTAAGAAACCCGATGCGGGTTAGTACTCCAGGGCATAGCATGTTTTTGGACCTTTATAGCCCTAATGTGCCCATCGAAATCCAAGGGACATCCTTTCTAGACAATCACATCCTTCTCGAATCTAACGACCTATATGTCATTTTGGGAATGGACTGGCTTACCAAGCATCAAGGAGTGATTGATTGTGCCAAGCGTACAGTCACCTTGACCAGTGAAGATGGTGAAGTAGTGACATATCAGTCACCGGAGTCAGTAACAATTAGGACATGGTTGAATCAGATGGAAGCCGAAGAGCAACCCTCAGAAACAGTCAAAGATCCGAAGAAGTTGGAAGACATACTAGTGGTTTGTGAGTATCCGGAGGTGTTTCCAGATGATCTCACAACGATGCCGCCAGAAAGAGAGATCGAGTTCCATATCGACTTGGTACCAGGAACTGCACCAATCTATAAGAGACCCTACAGGATGGTAGCTAATGAGATGGCAGAAGTGAAGAAGCAAGTGGATGAACAGCTCCAGAAAGGTTACATCCGACCGAGTACCTCGCCTTGGGGTGCCCCGGTTATTTTTGTTGAGAAGAAGGACAAAACAAAGAGAATGTGTGTGGACTATCGTGCTTTGAACGATGTCACCATCAAGAATAAGTATCCTCTGCCAAGGATTGATGATCTATTTGATCAGTTGAAGGGAGCCAAAGTTTTCTCCAAGATCGATTTGAGATCAGGGTATCACCAGTTGAGAATTCGGGAAGAAGATATTCCCAAGACGGCATTCACTACTCGCTACGGCTTGTATGAATGTACAGTAATGTCGTTCGGACTTACTAATGTCCCGGCATTCTAAATGAATCTCATGAATAAGGTGTTCATGGAATACCTGGATAAGTTTGTGGTTGTCTTCATCGATGACATTCTTATCTACTCCAAAACAGAAGAAGAGCACGAGCAACATTTGCGGATTGTGCTAGAGAAGCTAAGAGAACATCAGTTGTATGCCAAGTTCAGTAAGTGTGATTTCTGGCTGCGTGAGGTGAAGTTCCTTGGCCATGTGATTAATGCGCAAGGTGTAGCAGTAGACCCCAGTAATGTGGAGTCAGTAATCAAGTGGACCCCACCTAAGTCGGTTTCCCAGGTCAGAAGTTTCTTAGGACTTGCGGGCTATTACCGCCGGTTCATTGAGAATTTCTCGAAGATAGCCAAGCCAATGACACAGTTGTTGAAAAAGGAAGAGAAGTTCAGATGGTCAAATGAGTGTGATAAGAGTTTTGAAGAGCTCAAGCAAAGATTGGTGTCAGCACCCGTGTTGATTTTGCCAGATCAGATGAAAGACTTCCAGGTTTACTGTGATGCATCCAGATCAGGACTTGGATGTGTGCTAATGCAAGAAGGAAAGGTGGTTGCTTATGTCTCTCGTCAGTTGAGACCACATGAGGGTAACTACCCGACTCATGATTTGGAACTAGCAGCTGTGGTGCATGCCCTAAAAATCTAGCGACACTACTTAGTTGGTAACAAGTGTGAAGTGTATACGGATCATAAGAGTGTAAAGTATATCTTTACACAACCGGATTTGAACCTCCGCCAGCAAAGATGGTTGGAATTGATCAAGGATTATGATTTAAGTATCCATTACCACCTAGGCAAAGCGAATGTAGTTGCAGATGCTTTGAGCCGGAAGAATTACTGCAATGCTGCGGTATCAACGGAAGTTTGTGAGCAGTTACAGCAAGAGTTTGAACGACTAAATTTGGGTTTAGGCGAAGAAGGTTTTGTGGCAGCCCTAGAATCGCAGCCGACATTGGTGGATCAAGTTCGCCAATCCAAAGCAAATGATCCGGAGATAGCCGAGCTAAAGAAAAATATGCGAGTTGGTAAAGCTCGAGATTTTTCAGAAGATGAACATGGAACAATCTGGATGGGAAACAGGTTGTGTGTACCAGATAACAAGGAGTTAAAGGAGTTGATACTCCAAGAAGCTTATCAAACCTAGTACTCTATTCACCCCGGGAGTACCAAGATGTATCAGGATCTCAAAGAAAAGTTTTGGTGGGTCAGTATGAAGAGAGAAATTGCAAAGTATGTCGCCTTGTGCGATGTTTGTCAACGAGTCAAAGCAGAACACCAAAGGCCAGCTAGACTGTTACAAGCTCTCCAGATTCCAGAATGGAAATGGGAAGAAATCGGGATGGATTTCATCACTGGTTTACCGAGGACCGCTGCCGGTCATGACTCGATTTGGGAAATCGTTGATCGATTGACGAAGGTCGCCCATTTCATACCAGTTCACACTACCTACTCAGGGAAAAGACTAGCTGAGATTTACTTGGCTAGGATCATGTGTCTACATGGAGTACCTAAAAAGATCGTTTCTAACCGAGGAAGTCAGTTTACTTCAAAGTTTTGGCAGAAGCTACAGGAAGAATTGGGAACCCGACTGAATTTCAGTACAGCTTATCATCCGCAGACAGATGGTCAGACGGAAAGGGTAAACCATATTCTTGAAGACATGCTCAGAGCTTGCGCTCTCGACTTTGGTGGAACTTGGGATAAGAATTTACCGTATGCAGAGTTCTCATACAACAACAGTTATTAAGCCAGTTTGCAGATGGCACCTTTTGAAGCGTTGTATGGGCGAAAGTGTCATACACCCCTCTTTTGGGATCAAACAGGAGAACGTCAAGTTTTTGGGACTGAAGTTTTAAGTCAGGCGGAAGAAAAAGTCAGAATAATCCGTGAAAGGTTGAAAACAGCCCAAACTAAACAGAAAAGTTATGCAGATAATCGTTGAAGGGACTTAGCCTTCGAAGCAGGAGACTATGTGTACCTCCGCATCACACCTTTGTGAGGAGTACACCGGTTTCAGACCAAAGGAAAGTTGGCACCACGTTTCGTGGGACCATACCGGATAGTGGAACGCAGGGGAGAAGTTGCGTATCAGTTAGAACTCCCTGCTAACATGGCCGGAATCTATGACGTGTTCCATGTGTCGCAGCTCAAAAAATGTCTACGTGTGCCTGAAGAACAGACCAACTCCGAGTACATCGATCTATAGGAAGATCTGACTTATGTGGAGAAACCAGCACGGATTCTAGAAACTAGTGAAAGGAAGACTCGGAACCGTGTGATCAGATTCTGCAGAGTTCAGTGGAGTCACCACTCAGAAGAAGAAGCGACATGGGAAAGAGAAGATGAGCTCAAGGCCGCCCATCTGCACCTCTTCGCCAGTACCTCCGAATCTCGGGGTCGAGATTCCGTTTAAGGGGGGTAGGTTTGTCACACCCGTAGTTTTGTCCTAAGCCTAAAATCGTAAAAGAAATCCGTAAATAACAATTGGCTTAATTAACTCAGGAAAAATCCCTCTAAAAGAACCTAATTTAATTAAATCGAGGCTCGCAAATCGACTAACTGGATTTAAATTCAAATTGCAGAAGTATAAAATTTGGCCAAACAAATTGATTTAAAACTCGGCAAAAGTGGGGCTTTCCTTTTTTCCTCCCTTTTCCTTTTTTTTGCCTTCTTTCTCAAATTTGGACGAAATCCAATTTTCCTCCCTTTCTTTTCTTTTTCCTTTTTCTTTTTCCTCTCCTCCTTCACGGGTCGGCCCAGCCGAGCCGGCCCATCTCCCCGCTCGGCCGGCCCAGCCGACCAGCCTCCTCTCCTCGCGCGCGCGCCTCCCCTCCGCCTGGGCCACCGCCTCGGCCCAGCTCGCCCGCGTCGCGCCGCGAAGTCCGTTGCCGCCTCCCTCCTGCCTCGCGCCACTGACAGGTGGGCCCCACCTGTCAGCGACCGCGCTCGCCTCCGCGCCCGCGCCGGCCGAGTCCGAACCCGTGTCGCAACCGCCGCGCCGCAACCGCCGCCGCCGAGTCCTCGCCGCGCCTGACTCGGTCTCCAACCACCGCCCCGCCCTAGCCGGCCTCCCCGCGCTATAAATCCCCACCGCCGTCGCGCCGTCGCTCACTTTTCCCTCTCCGCCCGAAGCTCCCGCAGCCGCCGCACCTCGCCGCCGCCGTTCGATCTCGCTGCCGGACGCCCTTCGCCGCCGTCCAGCCGCGTCACCATCTCCGCCTCGCCGTCGCCGACTTGCCACCACCTTCGTCGTCAACGGCGGGCACCCCCAGCGCCCTCGCTTCCTCTCGCCACCCGTTCGCCGCCGCGCCCGATCTCGCCACCGCCACCTCGACCCCATCGCCCGGTCGTGGCCGTCCACGCCGTCGGACGTCGCCACCTGTCCCGCCACCTTGCCGACCCGTTGCCGTCGTTCCCATCGCCGGTGAGCCTCTCCGCTCCCCTCCTCCCCTCTTTTCCTCTCCGCGGGATGCCACCGAGGCCGCCGCTGCCGCCGTGCGCGTGCGCGCCTGGGACGTTGCCGTCGTCTCTCCGCTTGCCGTCGCCCCCGCCTCGCCGTCGCCGCTCTCCGCCGGCGTCGCTCGTTCCCGCCGTTCGCCGCACCGCCGCGCTTGTCGCGCCGTCGTTGCCTCCCCGAGCCGCCTGGCGTCCCCGTTGTGCCGTCGCGGTGCGACGCATCTGCCGCCGGCCATCGTTCCGCGCCGTTGCTGCCGGTCGCGTCGTCGCCGCCGAGTCCACCGCCGTCGCCACCGCCGGGTCACGCCGCCGCCGCGTCGCCCGAGTCGTTCGCCGCCGGCCACGCTCTCCTCCCCCTCTCTGTTTCCCTCTCACCGGCCGGCAGGCCCCACCCGCCAGACTTCTCCTCCCTCTCTCCTTCCGGGCCCACCCGTCAGCCTCTCCTCTTCCCTCTCTCCCACCGATAGGTGGCCCCCACCCGTCAGCGCCTCCTCTCTCCTCGCTGATGTCAGCAGCCCCATTAATTGCACAATAATTGATTTAGGACTTTTCTGTTTAGTTAAAAACCCAGAAAACTTCTAAAATTCATAAGTAATTCATCTAGTCTCCGTTTAGGTCCATTCAAATTTCATTAAATTCATAAAATTGTCAAGAATCCATTAAAAATACTTTCTTTTGCTGTTTCAGTAGAGTTTGTGTATGTTTTATTTATTTTTGTGCTTTGTCGCTTAGATTCGGACCCCGCCGAAGAGCCGGTTTACTTTGAGATCGTCGCCGAAGTTCTCCAGAGGCCAGAGCAAGGCAAGTGACACTCATATTTGATCATATTGAACCTATTATTGCAAACTCCCTACTTTCTTTATTCAAATATGCATTGTTTTAATTAAAATATTTACTGGATGTTATTTTTCGGGTAAACCTTATTATTATGCCGTTGATTATCCAACTTTATTCATTGCTAGACCAGGAGTAACTTGATTAGAGTTAGGCCTAGGTTAATGCTTAGCCGTGCTTAGAACAAGTAGCTCATGGGATCACCTTTAATCATGCTTAGTTCTGAATAGCTGTAACATTGATTCATCACTCGGTTCGGGTTATTGTCAACTAAAACATTGATAATGGTGGGTTGTGGGTGCATGGTTTTGAGAGTCGCACCCATGGCAATTAAGGACCGGTTTACGGGAAACCCTGGAAGTACTTAAGTGCTAACCACATGCCGAAATGGGTAAGGTGGGATTTAAAGCATGGCTTCGAACTATTTGACATACCAAGGCAAGGGTAGGCGTGATGGAGTATGGAAGGGAAATCGTGGTGTAACGAAAGCCTCTGCTGCTTCCGGATCTACCAAGGCATAAGAGAGGACTGCCCAACCTGGTGTAAAGGAGGAGGTGAAACCTGAAGTGCGGTGCGATTAAATAGGGAGGGTTGTGTGACGGGTTCTATCACGGTCTCCTTTCCGGTATACCATGGTGGTATGTCGGTGCACGTTCAAGTGTAGTGGAGTCGTGTCTTGTGGGTACAGTAGTACACCTCTGATCAGAGTATAACCTATTCGAATAGCCGTGCCCATGGTTACGGGCGAGCTCCCAGCTTCACTGTGATTAGTGAACCTTTAATAACTTGAGTAAACTGGTTTTCACTCGGGACTACTGCAACGTGGTGTAACGTTGAGTAGTGGTTGGCCTGTTGCAACGTGGCGTAACGTTGGACAGTGTTGTGGTATTTTACAACTGTGATTTACTTATCCTTTACTGTATTCAATTACCGTTATTCATTTTGATCTCTGTTATTTGTTTAACTGCTGCTTTATTGCAACTAACCCTAGCCTGCCCTTGATAATCCCTATGCATCATTTATTACCCTCTTTTCCGTGTCACTTGTTGATTACGGTGGTTTGTACTCAGCCTTGCCCAACTTTTTCCCCCTTCAGAGCTAGAAGTTGAGTCCGTTGGAGGTGTCTCTCAGGAGTGAGCTGATCTACCGTCGAAGCTTTGCCTGTGGACTAGAGCCATACCCGCTGGAGCTAGTCGACCTTTTCCTTCCGCTGCATTTCCGCTAGAATAAGTGTTATTTTCAATTGTTTCTAAGAACGATGGTTATGTAATCAACATTGTCTTTTTGTGTACCCTGGCTAGTCCTGGACAGGGATTTAATACACAATTAAGTTCAGAAATTCGTGTGAGGAATTTCTGAGCGTGACATTAGTGGCTGCCGGCATAGGCGCGGAGGAGGGGGGAGGTTGTTAGCGTCGGCGCGGATTGCGGCAAGTGGTTGCGGGCACGGGGCCAATGCGGCGCGGATGCGCTAGCGGCTGACAGCGACGCCACGCAGGCACGCGATGACCCGAGGGCGGCGAGCTCGCACGAGGAGGCGGTGGTGCAGGAACGGTGACGCACCACCAAGCTGACACGGCTAATAAAGGCGATGCGGCGGCAGTGAGTCGGCTAGCAGCGGCGACAGAGGGTAGTGGCGCGGCGGCTAGGTGTGGTGGCTAATAAATTGAAAAATCTAAGCAATTACACGGTACATCGAAATTAGATTGATTCGCATGTGTAAAACGTATGCGAACCTGAGATTCGGTGGAGAGAAACCAGCCGACGATGTGCTGCCCTGCTGCTCGCTGCTGGACAGGAGGCGGCAGGAGGTGCACGGGAGAGGGAGACGAGGAAAAAGAGGCAAGGCTCTAGGGGGTATTTATAGGAGAGAGCTAGAGATAAATCTAGTTATCTATCTCCTATTAAAAAGGAATAAATAAGGTTTCAAAGGGATAAAAATTAAAGTCCAATTTAATTGGAATTGATTTTACCGTGAGAAGGAGGGAGGAGGGGCTGATCACGGCTATTGAGGGGGAGAGGACGTGCGGCACACAGGGAGAGGTGGGAGAGATGGAGTACGACCAGGGAGGATTAGGGGTGATCGTACATGCTGAGGGGGAGGGAGTTGGCTTTGGCCAGGAGAGGAGAGGAGAGATGGGCCGTGGCCTTTTGGGCCCAAAACGCGAGCGAAACAAAGAACGAAAGGATGACCGGGTGAAGGGAAAGAAAAGGGAGGAGGAAAAAAAGAAATCGCCTCCAATTTTTCTGATTTTTAATAAGTTTATTAGAGCAAATTTTATTGTCTGAAATTCAAGTTTAAATCTTGTTAATAATTTAAAACGCTCTCGCGACATTTTAGAACATTCCGAAAAGCTTTCAATTAAATTAAATTAAATTACACAGGGTTTCCTTCTTGAACTTTAATTAGACAAATTAGTTTTAATACATTATTTAATTAATTCTTGGCTTGGGTAAAACTCAGGACATGACATGTGTGTCTGCTTTTCATCAGACTCTAGTTCACTGTAATGATACCTACTTAGTTTTCTTTTTCCTGGAAATCAGGTACATCTGCATTTCATCTGTGGAATTCCTGCTTTCCAAATCAGAAATCTCTACCATGCCGACATGTCAGACCTTTCAAAATCTGATAGAAACGAATAATTGAACTATGATTTGATTCAAAGTTTAGTGGTCGCCGCAAGACTAGAAAACTAGGGTTCTAGATAAAAGAGAATGAACTAAAGATAATTTGGGAATATGCTTGATTCCATTCCAGAGCCCATCTGGTCAATATAAAGTTTTACAAGCAAGTTATCTGCTGTTTTTTTACAGCTGGCAAAGTGAAAGTAAAAGTTTGAAAGTAAATTCAGATAGACGACAAAAACTAGACAGCTACATGTCTTTTATTTTTCTTCTCCACCATACCATTGTCCTCTATTTTTCTCCAGCTTGATCAGGGCCATTGCATCTTCATAATTATAAAGAGTGAATCGTTACCCTCTAACTCAGAATTTACTCTGTTCTCATATTCTCTGAACTTTCAGTCTTAGTTCTTCGGTTCATTTCATCTTAGAATCCTGACACCACATCCTTTTGGTCTAAAAAAATCCTTGTGACAATTGTCATGCAGTACTAGTTCTGTGATCTTTCAGCTTTAGTATTTGCAATATGCATAGCTAATTATTAATTTAGTTGCTTCCATATATTTTTTAGAACTGGTAGAAATGGAGGGAGGAGGATTCTACACTAATACGATGAATGATGGCAATTATTCCTTTGATTGGGATGGTTTTAGTAGCCAGCCAGAGGAGCAACACTCATCCATTGTGGATGGTTCTAGTACCCAGCCTAAGGAGCAACGTTCACCCATTGTGGATAGCACTCCCTCATGTAGACCAAACCGAAAAGGAACAAAGAATTTTAGTGAGGAGGAAGATGTACTACTTGTGTCAGCGTGGCTGAATACAAGTATGCATTCAATGATAGGTATGAATCAAAATCGCGGTGCATATTGGAAGAGAATTTATGATTACTACAACGAAAACAAGAAAGTCTCAATAGATCGCAGCCAAAATTCAATCATGCATCGCTGGAAAACTATTCATGAGAATGTCAATAAGTTTTATGGATGTCTCAGCCAAATAAATGGTAGAAGGCAAAACGGAACCATTATACAGGATAAGGTAATTCAAAACCATTTAGCATCTTTTACTTGTCTTCTACCATGTTTCCTACTATATTTATCTAACCACACTTATGCAACTTTCACAGACGATGGCTTTGTTTAAAAGCGAAGAGAAGAGGACTTTCCAATTTATACATTGTTGAGTCTGTTGCGGACACAACCCAGTGACATGATGAGCTAAAGAAAAAAGAATCCCATAAGGCATGTTCCAACAAAAAACAAAAAACAAACTTTCAGACAGGTACAAGTATGGCTACTCCTACAAATGATGAAACAATAAATCTTGATGCTATAGCTAATGAAACCACTGAGAGTGAAGTACCCAAGAGACCGATAGGCAAGAAAAAAGGCAAAAGACCAACGGAAGCGTGGTAGAGGTGATACATGCACAGTGGTGATAGAGAATCTTTAGGGAAAGAAAAATGAGTCGGACATGGAAAAGGAGAAGAAGAAATATGAGAGGTATAAACTATCTTATGCATTAGATGTGGCGAGGTTTGAGTTAGAGGAAAAAATGGTTGCAGGTGAACTTGTTATGGCTCAAACTGAACAGGCAAGGGCTACAAAGGAGTCAGATGAATTGCAGCTTAAGAAGATGTTAGAGGAAGAGAGAATTATGACATTAGACATTGCTTCCATGCCTCTCATTCAGTAGCAATACTACAAAAGTCTACAAAATGAGATCATCGCTCGTCGCGCGAACAACCTAGATTGACATGTAAGTGTTCTTATTAGATGTGAATTCTATATTCTGCTATTTTGTTTAACTTTGAAATATATATGTTGCATGAACAATTTAAGACATGTCAAATATTGTGCTAGGGTTGATTGTATATTTGGTTGACATCCAATCTTTTTTATAACAAGGTTTAGGCAATGTCTGACATAGCACAAAAAAACTGTAGGTAGTACAATGTGTGTCAATCCATTTGGATAATTCTTGGTGTTGTAGAATTCCTTTCCTTCTTGAGACATTGATGAAGGATAGCTCTAGGGACAGTTTCAGGCTCGTAATGGTTCCAGCTAACTTATCATAATGGTTACCGAGTAGTTGAGTAACTAATGTCAAAGTGAGGCTGCAGTTGTGATTATGAACTCTAGTATGAATTGAGACTGGATACAGGAGATATTGGTGCCAATTTGTCTTTCTAGCTGAAACTTGAAAGGGGCCCATAGAACTAAAATGTTTTATCACATTGTTAGCCTGTAACTGCATTAATTAATGTTTTGTACATCATCGTCAGCATCCAAGCCTTCCTCACGCTCGATATCAATTACCGAGACATTTTTCTCACCAGTTGTCTATGTTGTTTTTATCTTACTTGAGAAAACCATCCATGGCAATCAGGGCAAAATATTAGTTGCAAAAACATAGCATAGATTGTCGTCGAACTGCTGTGGCTACCATCCTCTCGAGTTCCTGCTTCTTGCTGTACAACATTACTAGGAGCTTTTCGTAAGTTTTCTATTCGGTTTATACTATAAATCTTCTACATTCTGTTGCTGTTGACAAACACATCGGATGCTGGGAAACATTCTGTTCCTGTTGTGTATCCATCCATATATAATTACGCGCTTATACTTTGTTTCCATCTCACTCCATTTTGGGAAGTCTGTAGATAATTGTGGAAATGGGGAGAACTATCTTTTGAATTCTGTAGTTATTTTGCTCCAAGATTATGTAGGTTTCTATCTTTAGTTATTTTGCTCCAAGATTCTGTAGTTATGTATACTTTGATTCCATATATATGTAGGTTCATTATCTTAAAAATGTTTTGTTTCTGGATTTTCAGGTTCCGTGAGTTGAGATGCTCCAATGCACACGCAGTGCATTGGAAGTTGCACAAGTATATGGAAAGATCATTTGGCAATCACTTTTGTCCATTCATATATTAAATTATTTACTGTCCAAAAATGTCTAACATCCTTTCTGGTGGTATCTCATGTCATGTACCTAAACTTAGAATTCTATTGTTGAACGTTTGCCAATTTATATTCTAAAATTATCCTTAGATATAATATATATTTTTGAATTATGAATAAGTTGCCAATATTATTATGTTTGACTCGTGCATATGCTGGAATGGTTGTTGCAAAGTACCACGATGATGAATTGGCATATTTAAAATTTTTGGAACTATATTTTTAGGCACCTCTTGGAGATGGGATGTTTTTGAGCCCAAAATTTATTGGCTAGCCCCTAATTCATGATTTTTGGGACTATATTTTTATAGACACCTCTTGGAGATGCTCTTAGATGGCAAAATTTTTTGGGAAGAGGTCACATCAAACATTTAAACGGATGTCGGAAGGAGTTTTTGTATACGAATGAAAAAACAAATTTTATAGCTCGGCCGGAAACCGTGAGATGAATTTTTTAAGCCTAATTAAGCCATCATTACCACATGTAACTTATGGCTAATCATGGACTAATTAAGCGCAAAAGATTCGTCTTAAGATTTCTCTGCAATTAGTTTTTGTTTCATGGATGTTTAATGCTTTATTTAAATGTCCAAAAATTCGATGTGATGTTTTTAGGAAAAATTTTCAGAAACTAAGGGGCTATTTAGTTTCAAAAATTTGCACCCAAAAACATCATATCGAATCTTTGGACACCTAAATAGAGTATTAAACATAGACAAAACGTTTAACTAATTGCACAGTTATGTGAGAAATCGTGAGACGAATCTTTTGAGCCTAATTAGTACGTGATTAGCCATAAGTTCTACAGTAACCAACATACGCTAATGACGGATTAATTAGGCTCAAAAAATTCGTCTCGCGGTTTACAGGCCAGCCGTGAAATTCGTTTTTTCATTCGTGTCCGAAAACTCTTGCGATATCCGGTCAAACGTCTGATGTGACCTTCCCTCCAAAAATTTTTGCCATCGCCTGGTAAATCAAAAGAAACGATTTCTTTTCTTTACGTGAATAAAAAAAAAGAATGTCCGACCTAAATTCAACCACAAAATAAAAAAAAAATACCCCTGTCTTTTATTAAAAATTACCCACAATTCATATACCGCTTCAATCCTCAGCATCTGTTGCGTTCTAGGGTTAGGGCGGAGCGCTGCCGCCGCTGTCTGCCGAGCGTCGCCGGAGCCATCTCTCTCGTCCCGCCGCCGACGACCCACGTCTCTCCCGCGAGGCGCCGTCGGCCCCGTCCCTCCCTCCTCCCGCGCAGCGCCGTCGACCCACGTCCCTCCCGCGCAGCGCCGTCAGCCCCCGTCCCTCCCTCCTCCCGCACAGCGCCGTCGACCCACGTCCCTCCCGCGCAGCGCCGTCGGCCCCCGTCCCTCCCTCCTCCCGCGCGGCGCCGCCGGCCCAGTCCCTCTCGCGCGGCGTCGCCGGCGCCGTCTCTTACGCCCGCCACCGAAAACTCTTGCAGTCCGCCGCCGGCCAGGCTTCTCCCGGGTGCCTTTGACCCCTGTCCCTCCCGCCGGCCAGGCTTCTCTTCGGCCCGCCGCCGACAACTCTCGCTGCCTCTGTACAGAAGACAGTGTCGCCGCCGCCGCCGTTTGTGCAGAGGGCCGCCGCCGCCGTTTGTTGAAAGCACGAGCGCCAGCTCCGTTGTCTGCCCCACGAGAGGTACTGTCAATACAGATTTCCCCCTTTTGTGTTTGCCTGCCTATTGAACATATGAACAATGGATATAGCACTAGTTGGAAACAAGATTTTTCTGTTTGGTTGTGTATAAAAACAATATATTATCTTTTTGGCACATTATAATTGAAATCTTCACTTGATAAATGGGGTTGTGAACTGTTAAATGAAATTTGCAGGAATAGAATAATGAAATTGAACTAATCAACACAGTGGGTTATGAAATATGGTTTCCATATCAGATTAGGAGTTTTCCTATTGGTATATGATTCGAATATTTTCATCTGGGTCATGAAACATTATATCAACCAGTATAGCAAAGTTCAGATGATAATCGAAACTATCAGTGCCTTCTTATGCAAATCCAGTCACATTAATACAGTGATGCACCATTGTGCTCTTGAGATTTGCACTAGTCCTTGACTTACTAGTTTCCAGTATAGTGCAGGGTGTCTACCTACTAACAAAATGCATGGCATGCAGGGCGCTTACTACTACCTCCGTTTTATAATGTAAGATGTTTGACTTTTTTAGTTGCAACGTTTGACCATTCGTCTTATTCAAAAATTTAGTACAAATATAAAAAATGACAAGTCGTGTTTAAAGTTCTTTTGATAATAAAGTAAGTTACAAGCAAAATAAATGATATTTTCATAATTTTTTAAATAAGACAAATGGTCAAACATTGCAAGCAAAAAAGTCAAACGTCTTACATTATGAAACAGGGGAGTAGTTTCTAGTATAATCAATTACTTGAACATGGTACTTATGTTCATTAAATGTAAAAACATGGTTGACATCGTGTGCTGATTATAGGAAAAACATGCATGGAAGCTTACCTTTATTTTAATAGGAGAAATAATGGAAGATTACTTGCTTTTGCTATGATATTCAACAGTAGTGGAATATTCCTTATAGATGTAAGCATATATGTGTGTGTGTGTGTGTGTGTATATATATAGTATGTACATATTTATTCTTTGAAATAAAAGCTACTAATTAAACTGATCATATCCTCTTCCATGCAATGTTTGGTTCATTTTTTATTATTGTTGGACTTAGTTTGTACTAGAAAAGCATACACAAATATTTTAACCATAGAAGTGGTATTGTCTATATGGGTAGTAGTAGCTTATTACTATTGACAGACAAATAATAAAAATACAAGTTGGATCTACTGTAGACTGCATACTAGTACTGTAGACTGCATACTAGCATACTCTTGTTGTAGATTATTTTTAAGACTTGGCTTATCGCTAAGAACATATATATAAACAAGGTGGGGGTGTAGTTGGTGCGTGCTAAGAACAATATTGTTTATATAGATGGCGGATACATCAGTAGAGGAGCTGAATGGAACAAACATTGCTGAATGGACAGATGAGAATACTAGGATAGTTTGTGAGTTGTTTGCACAAGAAGTTAGGGATGGAAAGCGCTCTAAATTAGGATGATGGCTATATTAGGATGAGATATGCCTATAGACAGTGTGCCAATGTGTTCCAAAATAGTCAACTACATTTCAACTTGGGATTAATCCTAACAATAACATCAAATAAATATCTGGTAAATAGGGATGAGTGTTATGGGCTGGTACTATATTATGATAGCTAAAATAATTGAATCCTTTGATCTGTCCAATATTAAATCACTGCTGGCAATGCTAAAATTGCTCCTGAGCCTCCAATGAAAAGCAATGAAGCGAGATCGTGCACCTCTCCAGATAATAATGAACGAAAAAACACAATCAGTGAAAACATGATAGTTAATTTTACTTTGCCAAACATTTGTGGTATACTTTTTTAGCTAAGAGAACTCATGTGATAAATTTTTTGCTTTTAACCACACAGAAATTTTAGGTGTTAGAATTATACATTATTTGAGAGTTGCATGGTTGTTTTGTCCATTTCATATGACTCACAAAACTATTTAATTTTAATGTGCATTATTTATTGGTTTTAACATGTACTCTTCCTACTATTACTTCAATTTTAACTTTTCAGTGTCTTAATGCATACTATTATAATATATAATGTCAATCAGTCCATTTCTTAATCAATTGTTGATATACTCGGATCAATCAAGACAATGTGTATGACATTGTAGCATTAGCACGTGCACTTTACTAGTATGTATAGGATTGCATTGTATCCTTGTATTCCTTTTATACTCTGATTGAGGATGTTGTGGTCTCAACCCCCCCACCCCCCCCACCCCCCCACCTCCCCAGATGCAATTATGTGGAAAGCACCGAAAATGCACAAATTGCACCGCAGTAAATTCCTTTTGCCTATTGCCTTCCTCATTCTCCAACAGCAAGAGTGCTAAAAAAAGGCAAAGCGTTGCTTGAGGACAAATAGTATGGCAAGCCACGAGAGCTCTTGAGCAAATTTCAACAGATTGATGAAAGCAAATTCCATCTTAAAAACCTGCTGCAAGATTGTCTTGTCCAACTTTTTTTTTTTGTGGATTTTAGGAACTACACATGAAATTCCAAGACTATTGTACACAAAGACAACTAATATACACCTAAATATAAGGGAGGAATGGTGTTCTTACATGCTGCATAAACTATAACTAGCTCTCTCTGCTCCCTCCATGGCTTTCCTTGCTCCTTGGTTGGGCATCGCTCAAGTCCCTCAATCAAGAAGTCGATGAGTCCTCTATTCCAACATGCCAGATCGCACCAGAAGATGGGCACAACGCCAACGGAACAGCAGCAAGTTGAAGAAATGGAAGGAATTGGATATTGTGACAAGCTTTACCTCAAAGGATGTTCTTTTGTATTAAAATTTGCTATACACGTGGTTTTATTAAAGATGTACCGCAAAACCTAAGGTTTTGAGACATTTAGTTTTTCTTACCAAAGCATAATTATACATACTAAAGTTTTCTTACAAACATCGCACTGACAAAGATATCGATTGTTTGATTTAATTAGATGGAAGTCATAAAAAAATCAAAGTTCAGCCATAACATGATACATTAGCATTAATTTGTAAGAAGCTTGTAAAAAAGTGCACATATATCTTATTTTTTGTCCAGTTATATCTCATTTCACTTAAAGGAAAATGATCAAACTTACAGATTAATGTTACACTTTCTGCCATTCAATCACTAAATTGGTTAAATTTGTGGGAATCGATCACAAATCATTACTAACCACTACTGCCTGTGTGTTAATCAGCGTATCCAGATTTACAACAAAGTTGTGAAATCATTCTCGTAACTGTGATCTTTATTGGGAGAAAAACCTCCTTGAAGTGAATAAAAATGTGAGTGTCTGCTGCATCTAGTTTTGCACACCATGTTCAGTGAAATTATAGCAACAGATTTCAGTTTCAGAGCAAGTTCTAGCAAGAGAATGTGAGAGCAAGACTAACAAACGTCCTTGAACTTTATAGTAACTAAGTTTCGCAAAATCATAATAGAACAAGATTCATATTAATCATTGCCAGTTTGCCACGGATTAATACAAAACTGGGTAAAAAGGGTTCAGAGAAATACCTCTCTGTTTTAATGGGGATTCGACTGGAGAGAGGCTGCTGCCGCCATCACCTGCAGTGTGCCGCCATCTGCTGCAGAACAGCCTGGCACCACTGCCTCTTGATATGGAGCTGCCGCTCGAGGTACGGGTGAGTTGCGCCACCGCTCACCCCCCCTCCGTCCGCCGGCGGCGGAAGCTCCTATTCGCGCAGTGAAATTTCCCTCAGTTATAAAAATATCGTTCTCAGATGAACTTTTAAAATAACATATTTTCCCATGGTTTTTAATAATATACCTTTGAAAAAATAAAAAAATATATACACGTGTCGTCGCCAGTGCTGCCACAACCAATGATAACACTGCCATGTGTCGAGTGACAATCCAGTGGGGTAGCTGTGTGCCGTGACACTTGTCTCCACACATTTATATTTTTATACTGCTCCTATTTAGTGGAGTTAGACAACGTTCTGAGCTGGCATGCATATGACCTTTTTGAGGAACATTCCTTAATTGCTATATTTCATTTGAAGATATAGAAGTGGATGGTTCAAATGAAACCTTGGAACCACTTGTGATGCTCATTTTCTTCATCTGCTAGGTCTATACATTTTCCATGGCGCTAGTTGTAATGTGTGGTCAGCCTTGCAGTGGCAAGTCAGCAGCTGCAGCTTGCCTCGCTGCTGTTCTCTGCTCTGCCACATCTGACCTCACTGTCCGTATCATTGACGAGTCGTCACTCCATCTTGGACGCAATGATAGCTACAAAGGTATTAGCCATATCTTGTGCTTACTATTTATTCTATGTTATGTCCAACTCTGTTGTTCAGCTTTGTTATGTATTAATCATGGGTTCATTTCATCTGGACTAATTTTATGCATTTTATTTCCTTGTTAGATATGATTGTGGAGAAAAACTTGAGAGGAGTTCTTAGATCAGAAGTTGATAGGTCTGTATCACGAGACAGCATAATCATTGTGGACTCTTTGAACAATATTAAGGTGAGAACAATGTTTTCTATTCTATAATTTAAAATTACTGATAGAGGCCATCACTTTATTAGTTTCATCATCGAACTTGGTTTATTCTTATCACTTATCAGGACCAGGAAACTGTTAGCTATTTAACTGCTCGTTTTACTGTCTCTGGAACACTCTGCCTCTTCATAGAGGAGCATTTTGAGTCACTTGAATTGAAAATTGTTTGAGCCACTTGGCTTGATCCTCTCAAATTTTGAATTCGCTCAGTGGGATAATTATCATGCATGAAATCATTTATGGTAACTTTGAGAATTTCTTTGGTACAAAAACTATGTCCACCATAAATTTTCCAACTCTGATAATGATTGGATTGCCACTATAAATAGTAGAATTTTCTGTAAATTGGTATCAAGGTTTTGCTTAGCGTGTTAAGTTGGAAAAATAAGAAATATTTTCAAAGTATGAGTATAATCATTGTTAGGGCAGCAAGAGAATGCAAACCATGTAGAGGATGTGAATATGTGATGAACCCACATTTTTTTTTTATCTTTCTGCTTTAAGCTCAACCCTCACCATTCACCAAATAGGTCTATAGAAGTTCTTATTTCATTCAGTTACAGTTTGCATCACTTCCAATGTTGCCACAAGTGAACAAGTGGTATGTGAAGCCACACTTGACTCAACTTAGTTATGGAAAAGTTAGTTGAAACCAATGCTGAATGATGCCACAATAAGTATTTAGTGAATTATGCCTTTCAAACTACCAGCCTGTTTTACATGTGTATTTCATGAATAAGCTAGGTGGCAATCTAGTTTGTACATCGATGTTGCCTTCTGTAATCATTTTTATTATCAGTACTACATACCGACATGCATTACAAATTCTCATGCAAAATGTTGATATGTAGTAAATTCTCTGATTTGTTTGGCATATGTTAATTCATGATGCTTCATATGAAACATGATATTGAGATGTTATTGTGCATTTGTTACCTTATTTTGATATAATAAGTTCATGTTCACCTATAATATGCAGGGATATCGGTATGAACTGTGGTGTCTTGCACGCGCATCTGGAATAAGATATTGTGTGGTAACTGCTCTCTGCCTTGTTTGTATTATTTTCACTCAAAGACTAGCATAGAATTATAAAAATCATGTGGCATGAAAGTATGTATTTTAGTTAATAGTACTAGTTAGATACAAAAGCAATCTGGAAGAAACAAATCATGTATGATAAATGACAATAACAAGAGAACTAACTAAAATGGTGTGAAAGTAAATGTGTGATAATCTTATTCTGGTTAAGACCCGCAAATTACAATGGCAGTTGAGAAGTAAAGTAATATATGACAGAGCTTAATATAAAAATGAGATCAGAAAGGGAGGGGAATTTCCACCTTATCTGAATACATGCGCTGATGGAGAATTAACCAGAAAGGATGATGTTTCATTACCATCTACATATCTGGTTTTGATCTGTTAACGTGACTTTGTTGTACTCACTAAAATTCTTTGCTCCCTTTTGCTGCTTCCTTCAACACTAGATACTCAGTAAATTTGTCATGGGCATGCGTGCTATTGCTAGCTGCTTCGCTGGCAGTGCACAACAGGTTGTAATTGAGTTAGGGATGAGAGATTAATTTGGTTTGGAGATATTTTTCTAGGATTAGTTGAGTTGCATTGATGGTCAAGTATTGGATAGTAGACATGTTACATACGAACAGTTATTGTAAGTGGTTGTGGTGGGGTGACTAATTCTCTCCTGGCATCAAACACAAGGTTAAATCTCTCTCTCCCCTCCTGCACATAGCAGAACACTTTACTTGAACTGATCATAATTAACAGACACGACGCTGTTCTGTGATGCAGTAGCCTTGGTAGATTCGTTCTCATAAGGTGACTCCAAAGCACTCAGAAGGCAATTCATGTGCCTTTATCCCTTTACTAAATCAAGGCTGAGAATCTGCTTATTTTCAACTGAGGATCACGTTGGTCATCCTTTATGGCTGCATGGAGTCTCTTTTTTTGTCTATATTGTTTGTGTGTGTGGAATAAAAACTTGTAAAAGAATTTCAAATTTACTATGATTTCACACCATTCAATATAGCAATAAACCATATAATAGACAGTGATATCCTTCCTGCTTCTATTTTATTTCAGCTTTTCTGTGATACAGAAGTGGACCAGTGTAGGGAATGGAATACCAAGCGTCAGGAGAAAGGAGATCCTGCATATGATAATTATATGTATGTGAGAAGTTTAATATTTTTGGATCTTCTTAGACGTATTAAATTCAAATGAGGAAAATGTTGCATAATTTCTCAGTTCTTTTACATTGATTCCACAAACTACAGATATGCGGCATGTAGTTGTTATGGTCTAGACATTGGGTAATCATGGAAGGAGTGTGGCTTTTGCCCTAAGCCTCGTCAGCCATGTGTCTCTGATGGGCGGTTAGGACAGAAGATGTATGCTCATGGGGGAAGGGTTGCATTGCAGGGAATAGAAAGGAAAGGTATGGATGTGTAGATAAATTGATAATCCTTGCTTACCCTATTTGTCACTCGCTGAACCTTAATAATCCAGCTCCTAACAACCAATTTATAATATGATAACAAAAGAATATAAACTAATGCAACAAACTGAAATGGTAATATTGCCCCACAGGCCTTGCAGCTGGTTTGCCACACCAATTCAGATTTTTCACACCTCTGAGCTAGGCTTGGCAAAAAGACCGAGACCAAGAGACCGAACCGAATAGACCGAGACTCAGACCGAAAAGACTGAGACCGAGAAATTCGGTCCCGATCTTGGGTGGAGGCGAAAGACTGAAAAATTCGGTCCAGTCTTCGGGTACAGGTCTCGGGTAACCGAAATACCCGAAAAGACCAAATTCCGCCGCCTCCCCTCCGCCGCCTCGTCCCGCCCGCCTCCTCCCGCCGGCCTCCGGGTAACCGAAATTTCGAGCACTTCGGTTAGGACTGAGACCGAACAAGACCGAGACCGAATTTCTCAGTCTTGCGTTTTTTCAAGACCGATCGGACCCGAGTTCTGGAAGACCTAATTTTCTCTGGAGACCGAAGACCGAGACCAAACAGAAGACTGAACGCCCCGGCCTACTCTGAGCATATGCAACGGACTCCCTAAATCTCTAAATAGGGAGCTCCCTAAAAGGATTCATTCCCTATATTTCTTTGCTATCCAACCCATTTTATTGATTTACTACAAAATATCTTGATTTTTTATAGCTATATTTTGGATATAGCTATTGCCCATGGGTAGTGTGTGTGTGTGGGGTGTTGGGGGGGGGGGGGAGGGCTGGTGGTATTCTAAAAATCTAAAAGAACAAAACCCCAGCTATGATAGGGTTTGATTTTTGAAGGTCCTGAAATCAACGAAGAGGAGGGGATGGTGGCAGGCAGGAGTGTGGAGGGGTACCATAAAACAGGCCGGCGGATGAGTGGCGGCAAAAGCCGGTGGTGAAACGGAGGGGCAATGGCGGCGGCGGGTGAATGGTGTGCAGTGGGTGACAGGCCAATTGATGAGCTAGCAGTGGGCATAATTTTGTGAGAGCGATATGGGCTTCCTAAATTTAGGGAGTGGGATAGGAGTCCATTGAACATGCTCAAGTTGGCATTCTTGACCCATTGAAGTATTTATAAGCTATGAGATCCATTGTTGTTTTTCAGATCCTGAGGAATATAATGAAGCATGTATCCAGTGGCTGGCAATTAATTGCTATGCATAACTTGATACTATTGCCTGCTTACCATATTTTTCTGTTGTGACAGATTTGATGATCTGGTAAGGAGATTTGAGAAGCCGGATAGGCGCAATCGTTGGGATTCTCCTCTTTTTGAATTGTTTCCATCTAGAGGTAATCACTCTGTCTATATTAGTTTCTAGGATAGATACGTATGGTGCCCTATGCAATGTTAAATCTGATATTATACTATATTGAATAGATGGAATAGTGGAATCATCTCCTGTTATTGCTGAAGCTATATCATATTTGACTAAGAAAGTGGACTCTAAGACAAGAGATGTTAAAGTTCTCCAACCGACAATAGCCACTCAGACTGTAAGTGTAATATTTTATTGAAAAACTGCTGCATGATTTTCTATATTTCCCTTCATAAATTTGGGCTGCATGATTTCTATATTTTCCCTTCATAAATTCGGCTTGGTATTATGATGATTCTTTTTATTTTTTAAACATTTTTAATAAATAATTTTATTACAACCTCAAAAGAAAATATTTTCACCGTATGAACTTTTTGGTTATGGTGGCAAGACATGCTGCCATGTAGAGTGTTTGGCGTAGTGTTGGTGGTGTGGCAAGCCTGACGCGGCCAACCAGCTTGCCTGGCAGTGTTATCTTGCCACACCATCACCAATATTGGTGTAGCCAAAAGATTCGTACGATAAAATTATTTATTAAAAGGTTTAAAAAATAAAAAAAAGTCTATTATGTTATTATATGGATGCGTAGTTCCTTGCGCATTGTTGTACCTGTAGCAAACAATTTCTGTCAAAGACTTGAAAAATAACTATGTGCTATAATCAAAAGAATCAACGCCTTGGTCAGTTTCTGCAGATACTATGTGCTATATTTGTGATGCTGGAACTGTAGTAGTATCCCATTTATTCTAGTACCTAGCTGTTGGAGCTGAATCCTGACTTGGTGATATTTTAGTCTCGGACAACGGAGGCTAATTCCCTTTATGAGATGAACAAAGCAACACAGGTAATGAACGGTGATTTTGATTGATAGCTGATATTTTATTTTGATTGTGGAGGATCACTTTAACAGACAAGCCTTTTGAGTTGATTTGCAGGAGGTGGTCAATGCAATTGTTGAAGCACAGTCTTGTGGTCTTGGGCTTGCCATAAATAAGATTTCTCTTGGTCCTGATCTACCAACTATATCCTTTGAGCCAAAATTTTGCATGCTGTATAGATATTAGTTTAAACAAATATACTCTTAAGCTCGGCGTGTCCAATGACTGTTTTTATGTATTGCAACACCAGTATGAACATCTAGAAATCATAACTGGCTAGTTCAAACTAATCTTCTGATCTTGCACATGCTCTCTCGTATATAAGTTAATTTCTTTCAGCTTGCGACAACTGTTTGCAAACAAGTCCTTAACTGACCGTTACATTTTTCTTCAAAGAACAGTTGGGCTGCCTGAGCTCCGAAGCCTGCGACGTACTTTCATTAAGTTGGCAGGGCAGTACAGCTTGAGTGGACCTCCCCCACCAAGAGACGCTGATAGTGCAAAGAGAATGTTTATTGACTATTTGAACAGGGAAATCAGTTCCTGATCGTAATTTCTGATGGATCGACCCTATATGTAAACCCTACGTCTTGTGCGAGAAAGACATCGAAAGTGCTTATTGAGCCTAGAGATAAATCCTTCCCCCGTTGGACTTCTACACATTGTCACTGTCACAACATATAAACTGCGCAATTTTAAAACATCGTCTAATTTTCTCAGTGCGATTTATAACGATATATTATGAGGTTGAAAAGTTGCTTGAATATTTTGTTCGTGCTGCCTCGCTCGGTTCCTTTTATATTTACCACTATGTGCTACCTCACTTGAGGTTTATCATGACTTATATTTTTTTAGGTTTGATCAAATTAATGGAAGTAAACGATATATTATGAGGTTGAAAAGTTGCTTGAATATTTTGTTCGTGCTGCCTCGCTCGATTCTTTTTATATTTACCATTATGTACTACCTCACTTGGGATTTATCATGAGTTATATTTTTTTCAGGTCTGATCAAATTAATGGAAGAATATATTAACATCTTTAAAACAAAATATATACGCTATAGAAATATATTCAATAGTCAAAATAGAAAAACTAATTTGGCATTGTGAATGGTAGTACTCTTTATTATAAACCTAGTAAACCATGAAGATATTTGACATAGGATGAATTCAATGTGATTTAGGCAGTATGGGTCATCTTTTTGGTTTTTAAAGAAAAAGCCAAGCGATATATTTGCAATTAAGAAATTATTTGTGAATAGAACTTACATATGCGTTCTTAGTGATCTAAAAGTAAATACTGAAAAATAAATTGCAATGAAAAAACTCTAAAATCAATTTTAAATTTAAGGTTAAAAATTCAAAATTGGTTAACAAGCAAAAATGAAAAGATGAATGAAAAGATGAGAATGTTATAATATGAAATTACAGGAGTACTTCCTTTTTGGGAGGCTCATGCCTTTTCTATGGGTTGACGTCAAAATGAGATTCAATGGCGTGCTACACATGAAGGTTTAGGATCCGATGATGTGTCATATATGAAGATCTAGGATCCGATGATGTGTCATATACGAAGGTTTGGGAGTCACTTCTTAGAACGCTATAGTGCAGGACCTAATTTCTTAAAAAGTGCGCGGGCGTGCTAGTCAGTTTGATCCTACAACTAACAACATAAACAGTAAAACGAGTCGATCGGCTATCAAGTCGATAGGTGACTGAGAAACCAGTCAATCTGACGTTGATGTAACAGCATTTAGCCAATAGGCTGATCGATTGGCTGTTGGAAGTTTGAATCGGCTGAGAATCTGATACATGTACACTCAAATAGTTTAAATAAGCAATGAATCATTTGTTACGCTCGGCCAAAATCAATTAACATGTAAATCTCGTAAGCCGATGCAACATAAATAACTACGGATCTAAATAAATCAACCCGATTGGTATAAACATAATGCAATAAGGCAATCAGCTACTCTATTGATGGAAATATGATAAGCATATAGATCGGCAAAGATCATCGGCTATAAACAACTGATAAATGATCAAGATCTATAAAATATCTAGACTAGATTACTAAGAATAATCATAGAAGATTGAACCAAACCAAGACAGTTCAAGATTACACCTAGCAATGCTAGGATAGACACTAAACAGATCTAGATTGCTATCACGTCGATGTGCCGATGACTAATAACTTATCGGCTGGTATCCCGACAAAACAATGAGCAAGATACGTTAGCATGATATAAACTATTTGATAAATGCAATCTAATAGATCAGACCGAATCGGGACAGTATCAAATTGAATATGTCAAATAGCAAACATCAAACCAATGTAAATCACTCAAAGTGGTCGACCAGATCAACCCAGGATACAAAAGTAGCCTAAGTTGAAACTGATACTATAACTAGCAATCGTGCAACCAAATTATAAGATCGGACCGAACCGAGACAGTTCTAATCTAGTCGATACGATAACCTTGGCGGGCAGAACGTAGGGTTTACCCCTCCGTCGGAGATCGATACGATGCAGCTCCGCGTCAGGTGCCACGTTCCGCTGGAGTTGAAACCTCGGTGAGGAGGGTGGCGATGCACCGAGAGTAATTAATCTATATTATTGAGAAGTAGATGATTTATAATAATCCCAGGCATACATATTTATACCCACGGTAGATAGTAGTGCATGCCAGACATGACACACGACTCCTAATAGATAAAAAGAAATAACAAACTCTATTTGGACTCTATCTCTAATCCTATTGAATACGACACGGTTTCCTACTAGATAAAATAAAAACAAACAAGTCTCGATCGGACTCTAACTCTCTTAGAGATAAAGAAAAAATCCTAAAGTAACTCTCATTAATAGATAAAATTATGCCGCCATACCCTGGTCTTCACGATTCCCTGTTGGATTCGAACTCCTCCGGATAAAATTTCCATCTATGATTGCACATTTTCTTATCCGAATCCAATAAGAAATTTTACTAAATTTTGGTGTTAACGCTATGTTAGTTACTTTTTTTGTTTCATGTTAATATAATGGGGTACTCCATTCTTTTTCACGGCGTAGAACTTTCTAGCATTTAGCATGTTCAAGAGCACTTTTTGCACTAAAAATATCTACTCCTATGTTTCATATCGTAAGACGTTTTTGCTATGTTTGGATTTATCTATTGATCAATGTATATTGTTCAAATATGTCTAAATTCATTATTGTTTATATGAATTTAGCAAATATTAGAAAGTCTTACATCACGAAGCAAACGTAGCATTTCGCACCACAGTTGTCGAATGGTAAACTCCTCGAGTGGGAAGCCGCGGGCCCCTCTTTGGGTTCGGACCGGGGGTGCGGGCGAAAGCGTAAGGATTGAGGGGGAAATGAGAGAGAGATGGAGGGGGTCCCCCTTGGGAGCTATGCGGACACACTCGAGTTATACAAGTTCGGCCGCTAAGAAGCATAATACCTTACTCTTGTGTGTGGCTGCTTGGCCGCCATCGCCTCGCCCTCGTCGTGCCGTCACTACCGACGCCCGCCACCGCCTCCGGCCGTCATGCGTTGTCGCTGTCCTGGGCACCGAAGCCACCGCCTCCTCCTAAGTCCCGTCGCCATCGCGCCTCTCCTTGTCATGCCACCTCCATGTCGTCGCGTCGGCGCGAGCGCAGTCGCCGTGGCCTGCCTGTTGCGCTGCCTCCCTCTTCACGGCCGTGCCGGCCGTCGCCGGGCACCGCCGGCCGAGCCGCCTCTCCCTCCCTCTCTATTTCCTCCCACTGACCGGCGGGTCCCACCCGTCGGTCACTCCCTCACCGCCCCCTCTATCTCCTTTCCCCGGCAGGTCCACCCGTCGGCCTCTCCCCTCTCCCCACCGCCTCCTCTCTCCTCCCGGTCCCACCTGTCAGCCACTCTTTTCCCCTCGCTAACGTCAGCGCCTCACTTAATAGAACAATAAATGATTTAAGGTTTTTCTGTTTAGTTTAAAAACACAGTTAAACTTGTAAAATTCATAACTAATTCATCCGGTCTCCGTTTAAGTTCATTAAAATTTCATTAAATTCATAAAAATGCCAAGAATCAATTAAAAATACTTTCTTGTGCTATTTCAGTAGAGTTTGTGTCTGTTTTATTTATTTTTGTGCTTTGTCTCTTAGATTCGGAGCCCGTTGACGCGTCGATTTACTTCGAAATCATTGCCGAAGTACCCCAGGAAGTAGAACAAGGCAACTGACATTCATCTTTGTCTATATTGATCCTATTATTGCAAAACCCATGCTTTATTTATTCAAACGTGCATGGTTTTATTTAAAGTATTTACTATATTTATTTTACGGGTAACCTATTATTATGCAATTGTTTATCCTTCTTTATTCATGTTAACCAGGGGTAATTTGAGTAGAGTTAGGCCTAGGTAAAGCTTAGCTTTGCTTACAACAAGTAGCTTATGGGATCACACATTAATCATTACTAGTTCTGAATAGCTGATGATGATGATTTTATACCCGGTGCGGGTTAATGCCAACTAAAATATTGATAATGGTGGGTCGTGGGTGCATGGTTTTGAGAGTCGTACCCATGGCAATTAAGGACCGGTTCATAGGAAACCCTGCAGTTTTAGTGCTAACCACAAGCCAGAGTGGGCAACAGTGAGATCCGTAGTCTAGCTTGTCGATGTACCCAGGCTAGGGTGAGCGTGATGGAGTACGGATGGGAATCGTGGTAGACTATGGGCTATGCTGCTTTCGGATTGGCCTAGGCACAAGAGGGGCTGCCCGACTTGGTGTAAAGGCGGGGGCGAAACCTGAAGAATGGTGTGATTGTCTAGGAAGGGTTAGGTGAAAGGTCATATTATGGTTTTCGTACTGAGGTATCGTGGTGATACGTTGGGGCGTGGTAACATGGTGGGGAGCCATGTCTTGTGGGTAAAGTTGTACACCTCTAATCAGAGTAAACCTATTTGAATAGTCGTGCTCGTGGTTATGGGGCAAACTGCCAGATTCACTGTGATTAGTCGAACCATTAATAACTTGATTAATCTGGTACTTGTTTGGGACTACTGCAACATGGTGTAACATTGAGTAGTGGTTAGGCCAATCACAACGTGGTGTAACGTTGGAAAGTGATGTTGGCACTTTACAAATGTTATTTACTTATTTATGCTTTTCTAATTAAATCTCGGTTATTTATTAAATGCTGCTTTATGCAATTAACATTAGCCTATTCCTTGTGATCCATTGCATCATTTATTCTTCTGTTCCTTGCTACTTATTGAGTATGGTGGTTTATACTCAACCTTGCATAATTTCCCCTTCAGAGTTTAGATGTTAAATCCGATGGAGGTGACTCTCAGGAGTAAGCTATCCGCCATCAAGCCGTTGCCTGTGGACTGAAGCCGTGCTACGCTAGAGCTAGTCTACTTTATCTTTTCGCTGCATTTTTTAGTTTAAATATTATTTTAAGTTGTTTCTAAGAATGATGCTTATATAATTAACATTGTCTATTTGTGTACCCTGACTGGTTCTAGAAAGAGATTTTAATACACATTTAAGTTCAGAAATTCATGTGAGAAATTTCTGGGCATGACACCCGGGGGCTATAAAAGGAGAGGACAAGCTCTGGAAGAGGGGGAGAAAAACAAGGGAAAGTAGAGCCTATTCTATAAACACCATGTTCTATCATATCAGAAAGAAACAGGACTAGAGCCTACTCTATAAACACCATGTATAAATCTCTTGTGCATTTTCTCGTAGAAGGTAGGACCTCGAAGTTTAGCCTTTCGACGTATCACCCTTACTTCCTGATCATTCCCTGAGCTAATCCTTTGGTTCACTAGTGGGAAGCGGTTTAGTGGCACACAACTGCATCTTGGTTTACTAGCTCGTGGACGAACCTCAGCAGGGGTCCGAGAGCATCCCTGTTGGGGAGTTTGCATCTCCCACAAACGGATACAGGCTAAAAAAGGTCCAATCAAACAACTCCTACCACTTAATAACTCTCAATACAATGTATTGGGGTTATCAAGAAAAATATTGGGTACATAAGATACCCGCTTGTTGACGCTGAAAATGACAATCAACAGTCACACACGAAGGCCTGGGAGTCAATCTTAGACAGCTCTAGCGCAGGATCTAAATTCTTAGAAGGTGCGCGGGCGTGCCAGTCAGTTTGATCCTGCAACTGACAGGATGAACGGTAAAACAAGCCGATCGGCTATCGAACCAATAGGTAACTACTAATCCAGCCGATCAGATGTTGATGTTGCAATGGTTAGCCGATAAGATGAACGATCGGCTGTAAAAAGTTTGGATCGGCTAGAAACTTGATAGAAATAGATTTGAATTAAATATTAGACCAACGTAATCCGTCGAGTTACCTATTAATCTTAGTTGATCGGACGAGCCCCTATAACCAGATCGAGCCAAACATACATAGATCGGACTTAACTGAGACAGTATGTAGTTGAGCACGATATAATTATAGGAAACATGAAGATCAATAAGGCTAATAAACAAACCAACGAATTACTTGGAATAAACAATGAATCATGTGTAAACTCATGGCAAAAGAATTTGTCTTTGATTGGTTCTAGTAGCCCTTCGAATGCAAGCTCTGCCAATTGTTTATCATTTAAGCTCAAATTATAGCATCGGTTGCGAACATTATGAATCTTTTGTATGTATTCCATAGCCGATTCCCCTTCCTGCTGCTTAACCAGAATTAAATCCGTAAGTCCCATATCATCCGCGCCAGCAAAGAAGTATCTGCGAACATTATGAGGCAGAGGGGAGGTGCTTCTGATAGAATTCAGAGGCAATGACGAAAACCATGTGAAAGCCGATACAGAAAGCAACAGTGGAAACAACCAAACCTTCAGGGTGTCATGAGCCAATGCCTCTCCAGATTGTGCTAGGAATCGGCTGACATGTTCAATAGTAGAAACATCATCTTGCCCCAAAAATCTAGAGAACTCTAGTACCCTATATCGGCGTGGCAATGGAACCCTATCAAACCACTCAGGATACGACCGCCGATACAGATCTATTTGCCTTTTTGGTCTGATCCCAAATTGTTCCATCATTATTTCAACAACTTTATCAACCAACTCATCTTCCCTTGCATTGTATTCACCATGCCAATATTGATCAGGTCCTTCTGGCCGATATTGCCCCCCGAGTCGAATTCCTTCAGCAGTGTAGTCATCTAGCATTGTCTTAATCAAATCTTGTAACATATTCATCAAAGCACGATGAATTGATTCATTAACCGTATCTTGAAGCGTTTCATCCATCAGCTTCCGGAGTTGATTATTTTGAGTAGACCCTTCTGGTGTCACGACGAAACATGGAAGACAACACCTTTGAAAATCCGCCAAGGATTGCTCCACCAGTTGCTTTTGCTCTTCCGTCAAATCCTCTATTGTCACCCAATTGATTTCTTCGGAAGACATCTCTGACTTCTGATCAGGCGATCGCTTGTGAGTAAAAATAGCACGTGTCCCACCAGGCGTGCCAAAAATGTGTTGACATCCAAGATGTGATCCGACGTGTCACATACGAAGGCATGGGAGTCAATCTTAGATAGCTCCAGTGCAGCACCTAAATCTTAGAATGCGCGGGCGTGCCAGTCAGTCTGTGTCACGCCCTGAGTTTTACCATAGCTAAAACTCAATTAAATAATGCATTAAAAATAATTTGTTAATTAAAGTTTAGGAGAAAACCTAGTGTATAAATTAATTTAATTTAATTGGAAGCTTTTCGGATATTCTAAAATATCCCGAAAGCATTTTAAATTATTAACAGGATTTAAATTTGAATTGCAGTCGATAAAATTTGCTCTAATAAACTTAATAAAAATTGGCAAAATAGGAGGTATTTTCCTTTTTTCCCTCCTTTCTTTTTCTTTCTTTTTCCCTTCTTTCTTTCTCCCCTTTTCCCTTTTCTTTTTCTCTTTTCCTTTTTTTCTCTCCTCCAGGCCGAACTCCTCCTCCCTTGTCGCACCTCCCCTGTGCCTCTCCCCCTGTACGATCTCCTCCTCCTCTCCCCTTTGTGCGTGCGTCCCTCCCTCTCCAAGCCGTGCAGCACCAACTCCCTCCCCCACGGCCAAACAACCAGCCCCATCTCTATCTCCACCCAAAACTAATTCCAATCAATTAGGACTCCAATTCTTATCCCTTTGAAACCTTATCATTTCCTTTTTAATAGGCGATGGATAACAAGATTTATCTCTAGCTCTCCCCTATAAATACCCCCTACACCCTTGCCTCTTTTCCCCGTCTCCCTCTCCCGTGCACCTCCTGCCACCTCCTGTCCAGCAGCAGTGCAGCCGTCCGCCGGTTTCCTTCCCCTGATCTTCAAGTTTGCATATATTTTATTCTTGCGAATCAATCTAAATTCATCTACCGTTTAATTGTTTAGGTTTTCTAGCCGAACAGCGAGGAACAACAGCAATTCGTTGCTGATCTCTCCACCAAATTTCAGGTTCGCATATGTTTTATTCTTATGAATCAATCTATTTTTGATCTACCGTGTTCTAATCTAATTAGCTAGCATGAGATTGATCTACAATATGAAATTCAATTTCATACATGGATTGGTTTTACGTTAAAGTCATATAGTTTCTGTTTAGCGAGTCATTAAACCTCAATTTAATGGGTCGTTCAATCCCGTCGTCTTCCCGCTAACAGTGCACAAGTTCGTGTTGCGGATCTGATTCGTGCATGTTTGAGTTCTGTTTTGCAAGTGCGTGTTCTGTTCACGCTTTTCCCGAGCTGGCCCAACCTGCGCTCAAAGTCCCCATCGCCTCCCTCGCCCAGTCTCCTCCCACTCCCTCCTTTCCTCCCTCTCTTTTCTCCTGGGCTGGCCCAACTCTCCTCTCTGGCCCACCGCAGCCCAGCTCGCCCCGCTCACATCTTGCTCTCTCCCTTTCCCATCTGGGCTGAACCAGGCTGCAGCCCAACACCCGTGCCGAGGTCCGGCTCACCTCCCCCCTCTCCCTCGGCCGTCGACAGGTGGGGCCCACCTGCCAGAGGCGTCCCCTTCCTCCAGCCGCCGCCTAGCCCGCACGTGCCGCGCCAGCTGCTCGCCGCGCCGGCCGCACCCGTGCTTGCCGTCATGCCTGCGTCGCGCACGTCGCGTCGCGTCCGAGCCACGTAGTCACCCCGCGCCCGTAGCCGCTGTGCCCTGGCCACCGAGCTGTGCCATCGCCTCGCCGTGTCGCCGCTCTGCGCTGCGTGCCTGCCTCGCCGTAGCGATGCGCCGAGGCGCGTCGCGCCGTCGCCTCGCCACCGGCCACTGCCTTGCCCACGTTGGCTACACTCGCGCTGGGCCGCGCATCCCGCCGCCATGCCACGTTGTGCCCGTGCGTTGGTGCTACGCTGGCACGTGCCGGTGATCCGCCGCCGCATCTCCCGTGCGCCTACCATGCCCGCGAGCCCGAGCTGTCAAGCCTAGAAATTTGCACCAAATTTGTGAACAATAGCATGCATTAATCTCGGTCTAGGAATCAGCCCGAGTATACACTATGACAAATTAATACAAAGTTCCACGACTTAAAAACAAAAATAAACAAGTATCTATCGAAATGCAGCGGAAAAAGAAAACAAAGTAAACCATCTAATCTTTAGCTTCAGCTGGCGATGACGGCTCCAAACCATAGGCATTCTCGATGGCGGACTGAACCTCACTTCAACCTTGGGAACAACCTTCTGACTCAGGCTCTGGCACTTGCTCTAGTGGGGGAAAAATTAAACAAGGCTGAGTACAAACCACCGTACTCAACAAGTAACACCCAAGAGAGGAGAATAATGAATGCAATAGGGTAACAAGGATAGGCTAAGGTTAAATTGGACAAAGCTACGGTAATTTAGCAAAATAGTAGATATAATAGACTGAAATAAAAGTAAAGTAAACATTTAAATTAATCATCCACTGTCCAACGTTACACCACGCTGCAACAGGCTGAAACCGCTGTCAAACGTTACACCACGTAGCGACAGGGCCAACCCTCTGCCCAACGTTACACCACGTTACGACAGACCCAAACCACTGCCAACGTTACACTACGTTGCGCAGGGTCAATCCAGTTCCAAGATTGATCAGGTTATTAATGGTTCAACTAATCCTAGTGAATCTGTCAGTTCGCCCAATAACCGCGGGCATGGCTATTCGAATAGTTTTACTCTGCAGAGGTGTACAACTTTACCCACAAGACATGGCTCTCAAGCATGTTACCATGCCCCAACGTATCACCACGATACCTCAGTATGGAAACCATGATAAGACCTTTCACCTAACCCTCCCTAGACAGTCGCACCGCACTTCAGTTTCATCCCCTCCTTTACACCAAGTCGGGCAGTCCCCTCTTGTGCCTTGGTGAATCCGGAAGCAGCAGAGACTTTCGTTACACCACGATTGCCCGTCCATACTCCATCATGCTCACCCTTGCCTTGGTACGTTGAATAGGGACAAGCTAGATTACGAGTCTCACCGTTGCCCATTCTGGCTTGTGGTTAGTACGTGTAAGACTTCCAGAGTTTTCCGAGAACCGGTTTGGAGAGTTGACCGAAATGAGCACTAAAGACTTTTCGAGAGATCTCCTCCAAATCACCGGTATGACTATCGAAATCGTGAGCATCAGCATGTAGGTTCCAGATCCAAGTGGTAGTATCAGGGCCCTTAGCTATTGTTCTTGAGAAATGAGGCATTCCACTAATTGCTGCAGCTTCCGTTATTGCTGCTGGATTGGCCGTAGGGCTTGCTTCTATTGGGCCTGGAGTTGGTCAAGGTACTGCTGCAGGACAAGTCCTTAATTGCCATGGGTGCGACTCTCAAAATCATGCACCCACAGCTCACCATAAGCAATATTTTAGTTATATTAATCCACATCGGGGAAATGAATAATGATCACAACCATTAAAGGTGTATCAAAGTGTAACAGATAATTAAATGATAATTGGTGAGCTAGTTGAACTAAGCATGGCTAAGCATTGCCTAACCCTAAGTCTAGTCAAATTAACCCTCGGATGACAATAATAATGAGTGGGAATGAACGGATATATTGGTAATTGCCCAATAGGTAAACAAAATAAATAGATTTGCATAAAACAATGCATGTTTGAATATAAAGCGGAGATTTTATAATGATGAGATCAATATGATCAAAGGAGGGTGCCATTTGCCTTATTCAGACCAACGAGGAACTTCGGCGACGACTTCGGGAACGAACGGCGCTGCGACGGGGTCAAAACCTACGACAAACAAGGCAAAACAAGCAAAACAGGCTATGAAACTACTGAAACAGAGAAAGAAACTATTTTTAATGGATTCTTGACATTTTTCTGGATTTAATGAAACTTGAATGGGCCTAAACGGAGACTAGACGAATTAGATATGAATTTGGAAGTTTTCTGGGTTTTTAAACTAAATAGAAAACCTTAATGCATTTATTGCGCAATTATTGGAGACGATGACGTCAGCAGGGAGAGAGAAGGGAGTGCTGACGGTTGGGTCCCACTGGGCAGCGGCACAGCCGAGAGAGAGGGGACATCAGCTAACACGTGGGGCCCGTGGGGAGAGAGAGAAAGGGAGAGAGAGGGGGATGCTGGCGTGCGGGCCCAGCATGGCAGAGAGCACAAACAAAGGGAGGAGGGGAGCTAGCCTGCTCGGCCTCGGTCGAGATAGAGGGACGGGCGGTGCCAGCCGGCGGTGAGCGACGTGGCAAGGGCGGCGACCGGTGGCGGCGGTGCACTGGGGGCGGAGACCAGCGGGCGGCACGGAGGACGGCGACCAGCGGGCGGCGGCACACGCAGGGTGGCGACCAGCGGGCGGCGCGGAGGACGGCGACTGGCGGGTGGCGGCGCACGGAGGGCGGTGACCAACGGGCGGCATGGAGGGGAGGACATCCGCCGACGACGCGGGGCAGAAACAGCGACGACTCGGCGAACACGGGCGCACCTTGGCAACGGCGGGGTCACGTCAGTGATGGTGAGGCGAGGGAGACGGCGCCGGGACGGACGATGGCGATGGCCAGAGCACGCGAGGGCACGACGGCGGCACTGACTCATCGTCCATGGGCGGAGAGGAAAAGAGAGGGAGAGGGAGGACGGCGACGGCTTACCAGCGACGTGGACGGCGGCGACAAGTCGGCGAGGCCGAGGACAAGTGGTGACGTCCGTCGGCGAGGTAGATGGGCGACGGCGGCGGAGATCGCTCGGTGGCGGAGACGGCCGGGCGGCGAGACAGAAGCGGGGCGACAGTGCGAGAGGGAGATGAGGAAGGGGAAGGAGAGCGGGAGCTCACCCGGCGAATGACAACAGCAGTGAGGGCGCGAAGATGACGATGTGCGGGCAGCGATCGACGTTTGGTGGCGCGGGGACAACGGCGCCAGGGCGAGCCGTGGTGGTCGGCGACGTCCCGAGGCGGCGACGGCGTCGGGAAGACGACGACGGCGTGCAGTGGGCGGTGTGGAGAGGAGCGACGGGGGCGACGTGAACACGGCACATGCGTAGGCATGGCGACGGCAGCGTGGCACGGCTGGCTCGGGGAGGTGGCGAAGCCGGCCGACAGCGGCGGCATCTGGCCAAGGGTGGCGAACGATGGGCGGTGACGACGACCGGTGGCAAGGAGGCAGCGGTGTTCGGGTGCGGGAGGAGGAAACCGGCGCCGGTGCAAAGGAAGGTGAACTATATTGCACCGGCTAGGGCGGGGAGGTGGTTAGCGGCGCGGCCGGGACGCGGCGCCAGGATGTGCGGGTGATGGTTGGCGGTGCCCGTGAAAAGCGGAAGGTGGTTGCGGCACTCATGGGCGGGGTGGCGAGGCGAGACAGAGGAGAGCGGCGGCGTGCAGTGCGAGCGTGACATGATGGCGAGACACGGCGTGGCGAGCGACTCGGGGGTGGTGCACACACGGCACGCCTTGGCGAGGAGGTGCACGAGTGTGGAGGGACGAGCACAAGGCGCGGCGAAGCACGAGCGCGCGGGTGGGGAGCGGCCGGCGCGAGGCAGAGCGTCGATGTGGGCAGGTGATCGCGGCGGTGACGTGGCGCACGAGCGAGTGCAAGCGCTGGCGCGACTTGGTCATGGGCGCGGCGAGGCAGGCACGCGGCGCAGCAGCGACATGGTGAGCGAGGCAGCTCGGCACGCACAAGGTGGCAAGCGGACGCGACGCGGAGAACTCACGGCAGCGGTTGCGATGCAGCCGGAAGGAGCGGCCCCGCGGTTGCGCACGACCGTGACGGGCGACGCGTGGTAGGTGGCAGTGGCATGGACATGAGGGCGCGACACGGCCGGGACAACATGGCGGTGCGGTGCGACGGGTGCGGCCGGCGCAGCGAGCAGCTGGCAGCGCGCGACACGGTGCGGCGACGTGCGGGCACGCGTAGGCGTGGGCGCCGGCTGGAGGAAGGGGACGAGCCTGATAGGTGTGGTCCACCTGTTGGTGTCTCGAGAGAGGAGGGAGGAGAGGACTTCAGGTGCGGGTGTGGCTGTGGGCTGTGGCCTGGTTCGGCCCGGGAGGAGAGGGAAAAGGAGGAGTGGGCCGAGGGAGATGATGGGGACTTTGAGGACGGGTTGGGCCGCAACTTGGGGAATTTGCAAACAGCGCAGTATTCGCATAACAAATCGAAAACATGCACGAATTAGAGATTCGTACGACGAATCAGATCCGAAACGCGAACCCGTGAACTGTTAGCGGAACAACGACAGGATTGAACGACCCGTTAATTGATGTTTAATGACTCGCTAACTGAAACTAAACGACTTTAACGTAAAATAAATCTACACGTACGAAATTTAATTTCATACTGTAGATCAATCTCACGCTAGCTAATTAGATTGGAAAATCTAAGCCATTACACGGTAGATAGAAAAAAATTGATTGATTCGCATGAGCAAAACGTATGCGAACCTGAGATTTGGTGGAGAGATTGGCGACGGACTGTTGCGTTTCCTCGCTGTTCGGCTAGGAAATCTAAACAATTAAACGGTAGATGAATTTAGATTGATTTGCAAGAATAAAACATATGCGAACCTGAAATTCAGTGGAGGAAAACCGTCGGCGACGTACTACTGCTCCGAACAGGGGCAGCCGGGGATCGATGAATTTTTGTGGGGGAATTATTCGGTGGCTGCTTGCTGTTTGGCATGGGCAAAACAGGGACGTGCAGCAGAGGATCAGCGGCAAGGAGCGCGGTGGCTGTTCGGCAGGGGAGGCGAATTGGTAGGGAGACGGCGCTGCTGAAAAAACAGGGAAAACGGTGGGGCTTGGGGGTCTATTTATAGGAGAGAAGGTAGAGATTAATGTAGGAATCCATCTCCTATTAAAAAGGAAATAGATAAAGTTTCAAAGAGATAAAAATTAGAGTCTAATAGATTGGAATTGATTTTACCGTGAGAGAGGGGAGAGTTGGGGTCACACCAGGAGGGGTGAAAGTGCATCTAGCCCCTAAACGAAGTTTTGGATGATTAATGACAATGCTAGCCAAGCATGTGTGCGCTAATGAGTTGTGATTGCAAAGAAGATGAGAGATCATTTTGATTGAAGGATTACTTGATCAAATTTAGAGCATGTGTGACCCGAAGCGACGGCTCTACGAAGACGAAGGCGCTTGAAGGCGTATTTTATTTTTCCTTTTTGAGTCGTAGGAACTCCGTACTACTAAGAGGGGTCACTAGAATCTCTGCATGCATCCTGGAGTAAGCATAAGCCGAGTGGAGTAAGTTTAGGTCCAGTTGTAGCCTATGCTGTTTTTCCTGAAGTAGGACAGGACGGTCCGGTCCTTGGTCCGGTGCTTGGTCCGATGATAGGACGGTCCGGTCCTTGGTCCGGTTTCTGCTTGGTCCGACCCTTTGTCCGGTGACAGGACGGTCCGGTCGTTGGGTCCGTTGACAGGACGGTCCGGACCCTGGTTCGGCCCTTGCTCTGAGTGAGTGAGTTAAGTGTCGGCCGGACGGTCCGGCCCCCTAGCCGGATAGTCTGGTTAGGTTTCTTTTCCAACGGCTAAGTGACGTCTGCCAGCCTATAAAAGGGGCTCTTGAGATCTAGCCGTTGGTGAGGCTATCTGTTCGAGTTTTCTGGTTGCTACGGTAAGTTTAGCACCACTGAAGCCTCCCCACTAACCCAATAGACCTCCTAGAGAGATTAATCGTTGGATCATGTCTTAGAGAGAGTGTTAAGGTTAGTGAGTGATAGAGTGTTCACTCTCGGGCGTTGATGGATGCATGTGGAGTCAAGGTGACCTATTACTCTTGGAGAATCTCTTAGACGGATAGGCATCGCCCGCGAGTCTCCGATTCGTGTGGATCGCCTAGGGGCAAGTTCTGAAGGTTGATGCCTAACCTCCGCAAGGGAATAGGTAAGATTGATAGTGGATTCTTGTGCTTTCTCATAGAAGGCTGTAGGGTAGAGCGAATTGCAATCTAGGGTTGGGCAAGCCGCCTTGATCTTGACCTTGGTAGTCGATCGAAGGGGTTGCTAGTCCCTAGTTATGAATTCGGAGACCCGTGTTGGCCTTGTGGGACGAAGCCAAGAGAGGGAAAGGATCAAGAGAGATCCCGCTCGCAGGAGCGCCTCAACGGAGAGTAGGATCGAAAGATCCAAACTTCGGGATAAATCTCTTGTGTCTTTATTCTTATGATTTCGTGTTCTGTTTGTTCCTGCGATCTTTCACCTGTTTTATTATACACATAATCACATCACGTTCCCAAGAACATCACCGAAAAGGTAGACTGTCAAGTCTGCACTTTTCACTGACCGGACGGTCTGGTGTTCTAACCAAGACGGTCCGGCCAGAGCTCTCGGCCCAACCCGAGAGTGCCGACCGGACGGTCCGGCCATAGGCCCGGACGGTCCGGCCCCTATACTGACCGTTGCGATTTGATAGATTTTTCAGGACACCTATTCACCCCTCCCTCCTCTAGGCTGTCTCTCTAGGACTTCAATTGGTATCAGAGCCTATTCTTCTGAAAAGGCTTAAAAGCTTGAAGTGATCCCAAATGGGAGACAAGACTAGCGACGTTTCCAACAACAACCGTAAAGATGAAGATGGTGGAGAAGGCTCTACCAAAAAGGGAGCCTCTTTTGAGTTTGATTACTCTAAACTCAATACTTCATCATCTAACATTTCTATCTCTTTCGGCCGTGCACCTTCCTTTGATGGTACTCACTATGGGGCATGGAAACATAAAATGAGACTTCATCTAATCTCCTTGCATCCAAGTGTTTGGAAAGTTGTGTGCATAGGTGTGAAGGATATGCCGGAAGATGAAGAAGATCTCACTCCGGCGCAAGAGCTCCTCATCCACCGCAATGCTCAAGCGGCTAGCGTGATTCTCAACTCCTTAAGCCCGAAGGAATTCAACAAGGTTGATCAAATTGATGAAGCCAAGGAGATTTGGGACACGCTCCGCATTGCTCATGAAGGATGAAGAGGGGTTCGAGAATCCAAGATTGAACTTCTTGAAGTGAAGCTAGGGAAGTTCGTGATGGAAGATGATGAAACACCTCAAGAGATTTATGACCAGATGATAGTCATAGTGAACAAGATCCGTGGCCTTGGGAGTGAAGACATGACGGATCATGTGATGGTGAAGCGCTCGCTCCGGGCAATTTCACCAAGAAATCCTACCTTGGTGTTTTTGATCCGTGAGTCAAGCGGTTTCAAGAGAATGACTCCAAGTGACGTGCTCTCAAGTATCATCTCGCATGAACTCTTAGGAAGAAGCTAAGGAAGTTAAGAAATACGCCACAAATGCCGCCCAAGCCAAGAACAAGGAGATTGCATTCAAGGAAAGAAGACTAGCTCCAAGCTTCAAGAAGAGAGCTCAAGTGACTCGGAGAGTGAGGATGAAGAACTCACTCTCTTGGTTCACAAATTCAAGAAATTCCTCCGCAAGAAGAGCTATGGGAGAACAAGTTCGCTAAGAACAAGGATGGCAAGGGCAAGACCAAGTATTTCAAGAAAAGGCCCGGGAGAGCTCACATCGGTGAAGAGTGGTTCTCAAGCGACAATGAGAGCGAAGAGGAGGAGCCCAAGTCAAGCGACTCCAAGAGCAAAGGCGTCGCTACCATGGCCATATCGTCATCAAGCACAGAGCGGCTCTTCTCCAACTTGAGCGACGACGACGGTGATCATACGCCATTGTGCCTCATGGCGCAAGGGCGCAAGGTATATCTAGCTCCCAAGCATCATGTTGACTCTAGTGATGATGATGATATAGACCATGATAATGATGATGCTTTGCTTAGAAATTTTAGCAAACCTGCTCTTATTCATATCGCTAGCAAAAGTTGGTTGATTTGTCTAAGGAGCTCATGCTAGCAAATCAAACCATAACCAATCTTAAGGATATCAATGAAATCCATGAGGAAACTATTGTGTCCATGAATGTAAGGCACAATGGTCTTGAGAATGAAATTGACAATCTTAAGCACAACCTCTCCAACTCTAAGGACAACACAATAGTCAATACTATTCTTGATTGTGAGAAATGCAAAACTATTGACTTAAGTGTTGTTGAGACTAACAATGCAGCTCTCAAAGAGTTGAAGAAAGAAAATGAGAGGTTGGAGACCTTGGTAAAGTTTGGATGCATTCGAACTTACCAATCCAAGGATGCTCTCTTCAAGACAATCACCTCTTATAACAACAAGGATAAGAGGGGTCTTGGATATTCCCCCAACTCAAATGCAAGCCCAAAAAGAGTAATGATCAATGGTAAACCATGTGTTGCATTTGTGAAGGAAAGGGAGTCAACTGCTAAAGAGGACACAAAAATCAGCCCTGAGGACAGACAGTTTGAACAGGGCCGGACAGTCCTGCCTGAGTCCTCTGTTCAACAGAGAAGGTAGGCCAGACGGTCCGGCCCCTCTGTTCAACCAAGAGGGTAGACCAGATAGTCTGGTCTGGGTCGGTCAGTCCGGTCAGGCTTCTCGGTCTGGCAGAAGGTTTCGGCCAGACGGTCCGGTCCCAATGACCGAACGGTCTGACCTAAGCTGTCTGCCTAGCAGAGAGTACCAGCCAGACAGTCTGGTCCTATGGGCCGAACAGTCCGACCCCAGCTGAGCAGAAAGGTTGACTTTGAGCTCTCCTTAGTTCATGAGGATCTAGCTTGAATCAGGCTTATCTATGGCTCTTATGTGATCATGAAGGACAACCGTGGACGTGTGGTTGCTATCTTCATTGGATCAAGTCAAGAGAAGCGAAGGCCAAGCATATGGATCCCAAAGGAGTTGATCACTATTGTTAAGGGACCCAAACTTAAACAAGTTTGGGTACCTAAATTGCATGCTTGACCTATTTCTTGTAGGCATACTCCTCTGGTGGCTCGAGTTGGGTGATCGATAGCGGATGCACTAATCATATGACCGGAGAAAGGAGTATGTTTATCTCACTCGACGAGAATGGAGGAAATTGCGACGACATTATCTTTGGAGATGACAACAAAGGAAAGATAATGGGCTTAGGTAAAATGTCACACCCGGAGTTTCTTCCCAAGCCTTAAATCGTAAAAAGGAATTCGTAAGTAACAATTGGCTTAATTAACTCAGGAAAAATGCCTCTAAAAGGAATTAATTCAATTAAATCGAGGCTCGCAAATCGACTAACAGGACTTAAACTTTAAACTGCAGAAGTATAAAATTTGGCCAAACAAATTAATTTAAAACTCGGCAAAAGTGGGGTTTTCCTTTTTCCCTCCTTTTTCCTTTCTTCTTTTTCCCTTCCTTCTCAAATTGGGCCGAAGTCCAATTTTCCTCCCTCTTTCTTTTCCCTTTTCTTTTTCTTTTTCTTTTTCTTCCCGGGCCGGCCCAACCGAGCCGGCCCAGCCGAGCCGGCCCACCGCCTTCCCCTCGGCCGGCCCAGCCGACCGGCCTTCCTCCCCCTCTTCGCGCGCGCCCCGCCTGGGCCACGGCTCCAGCCCAGCTCGCCCGCTCGCCCGCGCCGTGAAGTCCATCGCCGCTCCCTCCTCTCTCGCGCCACTGACAGGTGGGGCCCACCTGTCAATGACCGTTTCCCCAGCCCGCGCCCGCGCCGCGCCGGCCGAGTCTGACTCCGCGCCGCCGCCGCAACGGCCGTCGCCGAGACAGCGTCGTCCCCGACTCGGTCTCCAACCTCCGCCCGCCCTAACCGGTGCCGCCACCCTATAAATCCCGAGCCGCCGCGTGCCATCGCCCACTTTCCGCCGTCGCTCGTGTCGCCGCCGCGCTGCCGCCTCTCGCCTCCTCCGCCTCGACCTCGCCGATCTCCCGCTCCCACCCGCGTCGCCACCTCCGCCTCGACCTCGCCGACCCACCCGCACTCTCACCGCCGCCGGTGAGCACCCGCACCCTCCTCCCCTCTCTCTCCCCCTTTCCGGCCGACCGCCGCCGAGTCGCGCGCCGTCGCCGGACGAGTATGAAGCTCGCCCCAACCGCCGGCCGCCGTGGTCGTCGTCGCCTCCGCATCGCCGACGTCTGGCCGCCGTCGCTTGCGCCGCGCGTGCCGCGCCGTCGCCGTCGCCGCTGTTCTGCCGGGATGCGCCCGTGCGTCGCCGCCTCGGCCATCGTCGCCGTCGCGCCGTCGCCGCTCGCCGGTCGTCGCCGTCGCCGTCGCGCCGCCGTCGCCGTGTGCCGCCGCCGCCGCGTCGCCCGCCGCTCCCGCCGGTCGCCGCCGTCCGCCCGAGCCCGCATGCTCTGCTCCTCTCTGTTCCCCTCCTGCTGACGAGTGGGCCCCACTCGTCAGTCGTTCCCCGCGCCCGCCTCCTCTCTCTCCTCCCCGGGCCCGCGTGTCAGTCTCTTCCTCCCCCTCTCTCTCACCGACAGGTGGTCCCCACCTATCAGCCGTCAGCTTCCTCTCTCCTCGCTGACGTCAGCAGCCCCATTAATTGCGCAATAATTGATTTAGGACTTTTCTGTTTAGCTTAAAAACCCAGAAAACTTCTAAAATTCATAAGTAATTCATCTAGTCTCCCTTTAGGTCCATTCAAATTTCATTAAATTCATAAAATTGTCAAGAATCCATTAAAAATAGTTTCTTTTGCTGTTTTAGTAGAGTTTGTGCCTGTTTTATTTATTTTTGTGCTTTGTCGCTAAGTTTCGGACCCCGCCGAAGAGCCGGTTTACTTCGAGATCGTCGCCGAAGTTCCCCAAGGGCCAGAGCAAGGCAAGTGACACTCATCCTTGAACATATTGAACCCATTATTGCAAATTCCCCGCTTATTTATTTCAAATATGCATTGTTTTAACCAAAGTACTTACTTTATGTAATTTTCGGGTAAACCTTATTATTATGCCGTTGTTTATCCAACTTTATTCATTGCTGGACCAGGGATAACTTGACTAGAGATAGGCCTAGGTTAATGCTTAGCCATGCTTAGAACAAATAGCTCATGGGATCACATTTAATCATGCTTAGTTCTCGATAGCTGAGATAATGACTCATTACCCGGTTCGGGTTAATGTCAACTAAAATATTGATAATGGTGGGCTGTGGGTGCATGGTTTTGAGAGTCGCACCCATGGTGATTAAGGACCGGTTCACGGGAAACCATGGAAGTAAATAAGTGCTAACCACATGCCGAAATGGGTAAGGTGGGATTTGAAGCATGACTTCGAACTATTTGACGTACCCAGGCAAGGGTAGGCATGATGGAGTATGGACGGGCAATCGTGGTGTAACGAAAGCTTCTCCTGCTTCCGGATCTACCAAGGCACAAGAGGGTACTGCCCGACTTGGTGTAAAGGAGGGGGTGAAACCTGAAGTGTGGTGCGATTAAATAGGGAGGGTTGTGTAACGGGTCCTATCACGGTCTCCTTTCCGGTATACCATGGTGGTATGTCGGCGCACGTTCAAGTGTAGTGGAGTCGTGTCTTGTGGGTACAGTAGTACACCTCTGATCAGAGTATAAACTATTCGAATAGCCGTGCCCACGGTTACGGGCGAACTCCCAGCTTCACTGTGATTAGTGAACCTCTAATAACTTGAGTAAATTGGTTATCACTCGGGACTACTGCAACGTGGTGTAACGTTGAAGTAGTGGTTGAGCCTGTTGCAACGTGGTGTAACGTTGGACAGTGTTGTGGTATTTTACAACTGTTACTTGTTTATGCTTTACTGTACTTAATTACCTTTATTCTTTTAAGCTCTGTTATTTGTTTAAACTGCTGCTTTACTGCAACTAACCCTAGCCTGTCCTTGTTAATCCCTATGCATCATTTACTTCTTCCCCTTGTCCGTGTTACTTGTTGAGTACGGTGGTTTGTACTCAGCCTTGCTTAACTTTCCCAACCCAGAGCTAGAAGTCGAGTCCGATGGAGGTGCCTCTCAGGAGTGAGCTGTTCCGCCGTCGAAGAGTTGCCTGTGGACTGGAGCCGTACCCGCTGGAGCTAGTCTACCCCTTTGTTTTTCTTTCCGCTGCATTTCCGCTAGAATAAGTGTAATTTTCAGTTGTTTCTAAGAACGATGGTTATGTAATCAACACTGTCTTTTTGTGTACCCTGGCTGGTCCTGGACAGGGATTTAATACACAATTAAGTTCAGAAATTCGTGTGAGAAATTTCTGGGCGTGACATAAAATTGCTATCTCCAAAGACAATTCTCTCTCAAATGTCCTTCTCGTTGGTTCCCTTAGCTACAATCTACTCTTGGTTTCTCAATTATGTAGGCTTGGATTTAATTGCCTCTTCACCGATATAGATGGAACCGTCTTTAGGAGAGATGATAAATCGGAAGTGTTTAAGTGAAGATTAAAGGGGGATCTCTATCTTGTCGACTTCGACAATGATAGAGTTAACTCTAAATCTTGCTTAATCACCAAATCGACTCTTGGATGGCTTTGGCATCGACGCCTTGGTCACTCGGGATGAGAAATTTGTCAAATCTTCTAAAGGGGGAGCACATTCTTGGCTTATCTAATGTCATTTTTGAGAAAGACTGAGTTTGTAGTGCTTGTCAAGCGGGGAAGCAAGTTGGAACCTGTCACGCCTAGAAATTCCTCACACGAATTTCTGAACTTAATTGTGTATTAAATTGTCACGCCCGGAGTTTTATCCCAAGCCTAAATCGTAAAAAGAAATTCATAAATAACAATTGGCTTAATTAACTCAGGAAAAATCCCTCTAAAAGGAATTAATTCAATTAAATCGAGGCTCGCAAATCGACTAACAGGATTTAAATTTAAATTGCAGAAGTATAAAATTTGGCCAAACAAAATAATTTAAAATTCGGCAAAAGTGGGGCTTTCCTTTTTCCCTCCTTTTTCCTTTCTTTTTCCCTTCCTTCTCAAATTGGGCCGAAGTCCAATTTGCCTCCCTTCCTTTTCTTTTTCCTTTTTCTTTTTCCTCTCCTCCTTCCTGGGCCGGCCCAGCCGAGCCGGCCCACCTTTCCCCGCCCGGCCGGCCCAGCCGAGCCGGCCTTCCGCTCCATCCCCGCGCACGCGCGCGCCTCCTCCCGGCCAGGCTGCCTCGGCCCAGCTCGCCCGCTCGCGCGTCCGCGCCCGCGCCGCCGCGAAGTCCGCCTCGCCTCCCTTGCGCCACTGATAGGCGGGCCCCGCCTGTCAGCGACCAGGCTTCGCCCGCGCCCGCGCCGCGCCGCGCCAGTTGACTCCGCCTCCGCCCGACTCCTCCGGACGCCGCGCCGCCGCTGCAACCACCGCCGCAACCGCCGCCGCCGAGTTCGCCGCGTCGTCGACTCGGTCTCCACCGGCCGCTCCGCCCTAGCCGGCGCCGCCACCCTATAAAATCCCCGCGCCTCCGCCCCGCCGCCACTTTCCCCTCTCCGCCCGAAGCTCCCCTCCGTCGCTGTTAGCCGCCGATTTCCTCGTCGGTCGTCGGACGTCGCCGCCCACCCGCGTCATCACCTCCGCCTCGCCGTCACCGACTTGCTACTGCCCCGGTCATCGCCGGCGGGCATCTCCAGCGCCCGCGCATCCTCTCGCCACTCGGTCGCCGCCGCTCCCGACCTCGCCACCGCCACCCCAATCCCATCGCCCGGTCGTCGCCGTCGCGCCGTCGGACGTCACCACCTGTCCTGCCTCCTCGCCGACCTGTCGCCGTCGTTCCCATCGCCGGTGAGCCTCTCCGCTCCCCTCCTCCCCTCATTTTCCTCTCCGAAGGATGCAGCCGAGGCCGCCGCCGCCGCCGCCGTGCGCGCGCGTGCCTTGGGCGTTGCCATCGCCCCTCCGCTTGCCGCCCGTTCCCGCCATTCGCCGCACCGCCGCGCTCGTCGCGCCGTCGTTGCCTCCCCGAGCTGCCCGACGTCCCCGTCGTGCCGCTGCGACGCATCTGCTGCCGGCCGCCGGCCTCCGTCCCGCGCCGTTGCCGCCGTCGGCCATGTGCCTCCTCTCTTCCTCGGCCCCCGCCTAACCGCCGATCCTTAGCACCGCCCCTCGCCGCGCCGTCGGTCGTCGCCGCCGTCCGCTGCCGTTGCGCCGACGTCGCCGACCACCGTTCGCTCGGCCGCCTGCCGCCTAACCGCGCCACCTCCTCCCACACGCAACCATCGCTCTGCTTTCCCGCCGTCGCGCCGTCGCTTGCAACGGTCGCCGCTGATCCCGCCGCTCTGCTTGCGCCGGCCCAACAGCCGCCCGCTTGTCGCCGCTCGACGTCGTCGTCGACGCCGTCGTTGCTGCGCCGTCGCCGCCTCCCCGGCTGAACGCCGCATCCCATCCCCCTCTCCCTCGCGACGCCGTCGCTGAGCTCCTCCGCCCGCCGCGCTGCTGGCTGACTCACCGCCGCGCCGCCCCGATCCCTCTCCCTCTCGGCCGTGTCTCCATGCCGTCGTTCCCCACTTCGTCGCAATCGTCATTTTTGCGTCGCCGTCGCACCTCCGCCCTTCGTCACTATCGTCGCACGGTCGCCAAGCCCCGCTGCCGGCGTCCGTCACCGTCTTTCCCTCCCACCGCCCGTCGATCTTCGCTGCCACCGCCGATCTCCCGCTTCCGCCCGCGTCCCCACCTCCGCCTCGGTCTCGCCGACCCGCCCGTGCTCTCGCCGCCACCGGTGAGCACCCGCATCCTCCTCCCCTCTCTCTCCCCTCCCCCCGGCCGACCGCTGCCGAGTCGCGCGCCGTCGCCGGACAAGTGCGAAGCTCGCCCCTCCCGGCCGGCCGCCGTGGTCGTCGTCGCCCCCGCGTCGCCGACGTCTAGCCGCCGTCGCTTGCGCCCGCACGTGCCGCGTCGCCCGCCGCTCCCGCCAGTCGCCGTCGCCGCTGTTCTGCCGGGTTGCGCCCGTGCGTCGCCGCCCCGGCCGTCGTCGCCGTCGCGCCGTTGCCGCTCGCCGGTCGTCGCCGTCGCGCCGTCGCCGTCGCGCCGCCGTCGCCGTGCGCCGCCGCCGCCGCGTCGCCCGCCGCTCCCGCCGGTCGCCGCCGTCCTCCCGAGCCCGCATGCTCCCCTCCTCTCTGTTCCCCTCTCGCTGACGAGTGGGCCCCACCCGTCAGTCGTCCCCGCGCCCGCCTCCTCTCTCTCCTCCCCGGGCCTGCGTGTCAGCCGCCCACTTCCCCTCTCTCCCACTGACAGGTGGTCCCCACCTGTCAGCCGTTAGCTCCTCTCTCCTCGCTGACGTCAGCAGCCCCATTAATTGCGCAATAATTGATTTAGGACTTTTCTGTTTAGTTAAAAAACCCAGAAAACTTCTAAAATTCATAAGTAATTCATCTAGTCTCCGTTTAGATCCATTCAAGTTTCATTAAATCCAGAAAAATACCAAGAATCCATTAAAAATAGTTTCTTTCTCTGTTTCAGTAGTTTTTTAGCCTGTTTTTCTTGTTTTGCCTTGTTTGTTGTAGGTTTTGACCCCGTCGCAGCGCCGTTCGTTCTCGAAGTCGTCGCCGAAGTTCCTCGTGGGTCTAAGCAAGGCAAGTGGCACCCTTCTTTGATCATATTGAACCTATGTTTATAAAATCCCTCGCTTTTACATTCAAACATGCATTGTTTTATGCAAATCTATTTATTGTATTTATCTATTGGGAATTTACCAATATATCCGTTGATTTCCATTTATTATTGTCATCCCAGGGTTAATTTGACTAGAATTAGGGTTAGTCGATGCTTAGCCATGCTTAGTTCAACTAGCTCAACAATTCTTATTTATTGATTAAACTTTAATAGACCTTTAATGGTTGCAACCATTATTCATTTCCCGTTGAGGATTAATACAACTAAAATATTGCTTATGGTGGGCTATGGGTGCATGGTTTTGAGAGTCGTGCCCATGGCAATTAAGGACCGGTTCTCAGAAAACCCTGAAGGTCTTACACGTACTAACCACAAGCCAGAATGGGCAACGGTGATACTCGTAATCTAGCTTGTCCCTATTCGACGTACCCAGGCAAGGGTAGGCGTGATGGAGTATGGACGGGCAATCGTGGTGTAACGAAAGCCTCTCCTGCTTCCGGATCTACCAAGGCACAAGAGGGGACTGCCCGACTTGGTGTAAAGGAGGGGGTGAAACCTGAAGTGTGGTGCGATTGTCTAGGGAGGGCTAGGTGAAATGTCTTATCATGGTTTCCGTACTGAGGTATCGTGGTGATACGTTGGGGCATGGTAACATGCTTGGCAGCCATGTCTTGTGGGTAAAGTTATACATCTCTGCAGAGTAAAACTATTCGAATAGCCGTGCCCGCGGTTATTGGGCGAACTGACAGATTCACTGGGATTAGTTGAACCTCATTAATAATTTTATTAATCTTGGAACTGGTTTGACCCTGCGCAACGTGGTGTAACGTTGGCAGTGGTTTGGGTCTGTCGCAACGTGGTTTAACGTTAGGCAGAGGGTTGACCCTGTCGCTACGTGGTGTAACGTTCGACAGTGGTTTGGGCCTGTTGCAACGTGGTGTAACGTTGGATAGTGGATGTTTATTTTAAATGTTTACTTTACTTTTAGTTCAGTCTATTTTATTTACTGTTTTGCTAAATTACTGCAGCTTTGTGCAATTTAACCTTAGCCTATCCTTGATACCCTATTGCATTCATTATTCTCCCTCTCTTGGGTGTTACTTGTTGAGTACGGTGGTTTGTACTCAGCCTTGCTTACTTTTTCCCCCACCAGAGCAAGTGCCAGAGCCTGTGTCAGAAGAAGGTTGTTCCGAAGGTTGAAGTAAGGTTCAGTCCGCCATCGAGAGTGCCTGTGGTGTGGAGCCGTCATCGCTAACTGAAGCGGAAGATTAGTTGGTCTAGTCTTGTTTTCCTTTTCCGCTGCATTTCGATAGATAATTGTTTTTATTTGTTTTTAAGTCGTGGAACTGTGTATTAGTTTGTCATAGTGTGTACTCGGGCTGATGCCTGGACCGAGATTTAATACATGCTATTGTTCAGAAATTTGGTGTAAATTTCTGGGCGTGACATAAATCCCTGTCCAGGACCAGCCAGGGTACACAAAAAGACAATGTTGATTACATAACCATCGTTCTTAGAAACAACTGAAAATTACACTTATTCTAGCGGAAATGCAGCGGAAAGAAAAACAAAGGGGTAGACTAGCTCCAGCGGGTACGGCTCCAGTCCACAGGCAACTCTTCGACGGCGGAACAGCTCACTCCTGAGAGGCACCTCCATCGGACTCGACTTCTAGCTCTGGGTTGGGAAAGTTAAGCAAGGCTGAGTACAAACCACCCACCGTACTCAACAAGTAACACGGACAAGGGGAAGAAGTAAATGATGCATAGGGATTAACAAGGACAGGCTAGGGTTAGTTGCAGTAAAGCAGCAGTTTAAACAAATAACAGAGCTTAAAAGAATAAAGGTAATTAAGTACAGTAAAGCATAAACAAGTAACAGTTGTAAAATACCACAACACTGTCCAACGTTACACCACGTTGCAACAGGCCCAACCACTACTTCAACGTTACACCACGTTGCAGTAGTCCCGAGTGATAACCAATTTACTCAAGTTATTAGAGGTTCACTAATCACAGTGAAGCTGGGAGTTCGCCCGTAACCGTGGGCACGGCTATTCGAATAGTTTATACTCTGATCAGAGGTGTACTACTGTACCCACAAGACACGACTCCACTACACTTGAACGTGCGCCGACATACCACCATGGTATACCGGAAAGGAGATCGTGATAGGACCCGTTACACAACCCTCCCTATTTAGTCGCACCACACTTCAGGTTTCACCTCCTCCTTTACACCAAGTCGGGCAGTCCCCTCTTGTGCCTTGGTAGATCCGGAAGCAGGAGAAGCTTTCGTTACACCACGATTGCCCGTCCGTACTCCATCACGCCTACCCTTGCCTGGGTACGTCAAATAGTTCGAAGTCATGCTTCAAATCCCACCTTACCCATTTCGGCATGTGGTTAGCACTTATTTACTTCCAGGGTTTCCCGTGAACCGGTCCTTAATTACCATGGGTGCGACACTCAAAACCATGCACCCACAGCCCACCATTATCAATATTTTAGTTGACATTAACCCGAACGGGTAGTGAGTCATTATCTCAGCTATTCAGAACTAAGCATGATTAAATGTGATCCCATGAGCTATTTGTTCTAAGCATGGCTAAGCATTAACCTAGGCCTAACTCTAATCAAGTTACCCCTGGTCCAGCAATAAATAAAGTTGGATAAACAATGGCATAACAATAAGGTTTACCCGAAAAATAACATAAAGTAAATACTTTGATTAAAACAATGCATATTTGAAATAAATAAGCGGGGAATTTGCAATAATGGGTTCAATATGTTCAAGGATGAGTGTCACTTGCCTTGCTCTGGCCCTTGGGGAACTTCGGCGACGATCTCGAAGTAAACCGGCTCTTCGGCGGGGTCCGAATCTAAGCGACAAAGCACAAAAATAAATAAAACAGGCACAAACTCTACTGAAACAGCAAAAGAAACTATTTTTAATGGATTCTTGATAATTTTATGAATTTAATGAAATTTGAATGGACCTAAACGGAGACTAGATGAATTACTTATGAATTTTAGAAGTTTTCTGGGTTTTTTAGCTAAACAGAAAAGTCCTAAATCAATTATTGCGCAATTAATGGGGCTGCGAGGAGAGAGGAAACTGACGGCTGACAGGTGGGGACCACCTGTCGGTGAGAGAGAGGAGGAGGGACACACGGGCCTGGGGAGGAGAGAGAGGAGGCGGGCGCGGGGACGACCGACGGGTGGGACCCACTCGTCAGCGAGAGAGGAACAGAGAGGAGGTGACAGAACGCGCGGTCGGGCGGACGGCGGCGACCGGCGGGAGCGGCGGGCGACGCGGCGGCGGCGACGCACGGCGACGGCGGCGCGACGGCGACGACCGGCGAGCGGCGACGGCGCGACGGTGACGACGGCCGGGGCGGCGACGCTCGGGCGCAACCCGGCAGAACAGCGGCGACGGCGACTGGCGAGCGGCGACGGCGCGGCACGCGTGGGCGCAAGCAACGGCGGCCAGACGTCGGCGGAAAGGGGGAGAGAGAGGGGAGGAGGGTGCGGGTGCTCACCGGCGGCGGCGAGGGCGCGGGCGGGTCGGCAAGACCGAGGCGGAGGTGGCGACGCGGGCGGGTGAGAGAGATCGGCGGTGGCGGCGGAGATCGATTGGCGGCGGTGAGGCGACCGGGCGCGACGGCGACGACGCGACGGAGGAATGCGCGGCGTGGGGGACGCTCACCGGCAACGACGAGGACGGCGACAGCGGCGCGGAGGTGATGACGCGGCTGGACAGCGGCGAAGGCATCCGACGGCGAAAATTGCACGTCGGCGGCGAAAGGCAGTAGCGCGGCGGCGACACGAGCGACGGCGGAAAGTGGGCGATGGCGCGACGGCGGTGGGGATTTATAGGGGGGCGGCACCGGCTAGGGCGAGTGGAGGTTGGAGACCGAGTCGGCGACGACACGGTCTCGGCGGCGGCCGTTGTGGGGCGGGCGACGCGGGCGACGCGGCAGCTGGGCCGAGCGGGCGACGCGGCAGCTGGGCCGAGCGGCGGCCCGGGCGGGGCGCGCGCTGGCGGGCGGAGGGAGCCGGCTCGGCTGGGCCGGCCGAGGAGGAGGCTGCGGGCTGGCTCGGCTGGGCCAGCCCGGGAAGGAAAAGAAAAAGAAAAAGAAAAGGAAAAAGAAAGAGGGAGGAAAATTGGACTTCGGCCCAATTTGAGAAGGAAGGGAAAAAGAAAGGAAAAAGGAGGGAAAAAGGAAAACCCCACTTTTGCCGAGTTTTAAATTAATTTGTTTGGCCAAATTTTATACTTCTGCAATTTGAATTTAAATCCAGTTAGTCGATTTGCGAGCCTCGATTTAGTTGAATTAATTCCTTTTAGAGGGATTCTTCCTGAGTTAATTAAGCCAATTGTTACTTACGAATTTCTTTTTACAATTTAGGCTTAGGACGAAACTCCGGGTGTGACAAACCTACCCCCCTTAAACGGAATCTCGACCCCGAGATTCGGAGGCACTGGCGAAGAGGTGCGGATGGGCGGCCTTGAGCTCATCTTCTCTTTCCCATGTCGCTTCTTCTTCTGAGTGGTGACTCCACTGAACTCTGCAGAATCTGATCACACGGTTCCGAGTCTTCCTTTCACTGGTTTCTAGAATCCGTGCTGGCTTCTCCACATACGTTAGATCTTCCTGTAGATCGATGTGTTCGGAGTTGGTCTGTTCTTCAGGCACACGTAGGCACTTCTTGAGCTGCGACACATGGAACATGTCATGGATTCCGGCCATGTTAGCGGGGAGTTCCAACTGATACGCAACTTCTCCCCTGCGTTCCACTATCCGGTATGGTCCCACGAAACGTGGTCCCAATTTTCCTTTGGTCTGAAACCGGTGTACTCCTCGCAAAGGAGTGACGCGGAGGTACACATAGTCTCCTGCTTCGAAGGCTAAGTCCCTTCGACGATTATCTGCATAACTCTTCTGTCTGGTTTGGGCCGTTTTCAACCTTTCGCGGATTATTCTGACTTTTTCTTCCGCCTCGCTTAAAACTTCAGTCCCAAAAACTTGACGTTCTCCTGTTTGATCCCAGAAGAGGGGTGTACGACACTTTCGCCCATACAATGCTTCAAAAGGTGCCATCTGCAGACTGGCTTGATAGCTGTTGTTGTATGAGAACTCTGCATACGGTAGATTCTTATCCCATGTTCCACCAAAGTCGAGAGCGCAAGCTCTGAGCATGTCCTCAAGAATCTGATTTACCCTCTCTGTCTGACCATCTGTCTGGGGATGATAAGCCGTACTGAAATTCAGTCAGGTTCCCAATTCTTCCTACAGCTTTTGCCAAAACTTTGAGGTAAACTGACTTCCTCGGTCAGAAACGATTTTCTTCGGTACTCCATGTAGACACATGATCCTAGCCAAGTAAATCTCGGCTAATCTTTTCCCTGAGTAGGTAGTGTGAACTGGTATGAAATGAGCGACCTTTGTCAATCGATCAACAATTACCCAAATCGAGTCATGACCGGCAGCAGTCCTTGGTAAACCAGTGATGAAATCCATCCCGATTTCTTCCCACTTCCATTCTGGAATCCGTAGAGGTTGCAACAGTCCTGCTGGCCTTTGGTGTTCTGCTTTGACTCGTTGACAAACATCGCACAAGGCGACATATTCTGCTATTTCTCTCTTCATACTAACCCACCAAAACTTTTCTTTGAGATCCTGATACATCTTAGTACTCCCGGGGTGAATAGAGTACTGGGTCTGATGAGCTTCTTGGAGTATCAGCTCCTTCAACTCCCTGTTATCTGGTACGCACAACCTGTTTCCCATCCAGATTGTTCCATGTTCATCTTCTGAAAAATCTCGGGCCTTACCGACTCGCATGTTTTTCTTTAGCTCGGCTATCTCCGGATCATTTGCTTGGGATTGGCGAACTTGATCCACCAAAGTGGGCTGCGCTTCTAGAGCTGCCACAAAACCTTCTTCGACTAAACCCAAATTTAGTCGTTCAAACTCCTGTTGCAACTGCTCACAAACTTCCGTTGACACTGCAGAGCTGCAGTAATTCTTCCGGCTCAAAGCATCTGCAACTACATTTGCTTTGCCTGGATGGTAATGGATACTTAGATCATAATCCTTGATCAATTCCAACCATCTTCGCTGATGGAGGTTCAAATCCGGTTGCGTAAAGATATACTTTAAACTCTTGTGATCCGTATATACTTCACATTTGTTACCGATTAAGTAGTGTCGCCAAATCTTTAGGGCATGCACCACAGCTGCTAGTTCCAAATCATGAGTCGGGTAGTTACCCTCATGTGGTCTCAACTGACGAGAGGCGTAAGCAACCACCTTTCCTTCTTGCATTAGCACACATCCCAGTCCTGATCTGGATGCGTCACAGTAAACCTGGAAGTCCTTCGTTTGATCCGACAAAACCAACACGGGTGCCGAAACCAACCTTTGCTTGAGCTCTTCAAAACTCCTATCGCACTCACTTGACCACTTGAACTTCTCTTCCTTTTTCAACAACTGTGTCATTGGCTTGGCTATCTTTGAGAAATTCTCAATGAACCGGCGGTAATAGCCCGCAAGTCCTAAGAAACTCCTGATTTGGGAAACCGTCTTAGGCGGGGTCCACTTGATCACTGACTCCACGTTACTGGGGTCTACTGCTACACCTTGGGCATTGATCACATGGCCAAGGAACTTCACTTCATGCAGCCAAAAATCACACTTGCTGAACTTGGCATACAACTGGTGTTCTCTTAGCTTCACTAGCACAATCCGCAAATGTTGCTCGTGCTCTTCTTCTGACTTGGAGTAAATAAGGATGTCGTCGATGAAGACAACCACAAACTTATCCAGGTATTCCATGAACACCTTATTCATGAGATTCATGAAGAATGCCGGGGCATTAGTAAGTCCAAACGACATTACCGTACACTCAAACAAGCCATAGCGAGTAGTGAATGCCGTCTTAGGGATATCTTCTTCCCGAATTCTCAACTGGTGATACCCTGATCTCAAATCGATCTTGGAGAAAACTTTGGCTCCCTTCAACTGATCAAATAGGTCATCAATCCTTGGCAGAGGATACTTATTCTTGATAGTGACATCGTTCAAAGCACGATAGTCCACACACATTCTCTTAGTTTTGTCCTTCTTCTCAACAAAAATAACCGGGGCACCCCAAGGCGAGGTACTCGGTCGGATATAACCTTTCTGGAGCTGTTCATCCACTTGTTTCGTCACCTCTGCCATCTCATTCGCTGCAATCCTGTAGGGTCTCTTATAGATCGGTGCGGTTCCGGGTACCAAGTCGATACGGAACTCGATCTCTCTTTCTGGTGGCATCGTTGTGAGATCATCTGGAAACACCTCCAGATACTCACAAACCACTGGTATGTCTTCCAACTTCTTTGGGTCTTTGACTTTTTCCGAGGGCTGCTCTTCGGCTTCCATCTGATTCAAACAAGTCCTGGTTGTCACTGACTCCAGCGACTGATAAGTCACCACTTTACCTTCTTCACTGGTCAAGGTGATTGTACGCTTGGCACAATCAATCACTCCTTGATGCTTGGTAAGCCAGTCCATTCCCAAAATGACGTCTAGGTATTTAGATTCGAGAAGGATGAGATTGGCTAGAAAGGGTGTCCCTTGGATTTCTATGGGCACATCAGGGCTATAAAGGTCCGAAAACATACTATGCCCTGGAGTATTAACCCGCATCGGGTTTCTTAACTTTTCCCTTGCTAACCCAAGCATTCCCACAAACTTCCTTGAAATAAAAGAGTGTGTAGCACCAGAATCAAAAAGTACTGTAGCAGGTACGGAGTTGACAGGAAACGTACCCAGTATTACTTCTGGCGCAGCCTGTGCTTCTTCGGCGGTGACGTGATTCACGTGAGCTTGCACGAACCTTTGTCCATTGCGCTTCGGCTTCAGGCACTTGTCAGCAAAGTGACCTGGGTCGCCACAGTTGTAGCACACCCCAGGCCTTGCACCTGCATCCTTCCTGACTGGAGGAGGTTGAGCTGTTGGTGGAGGAGCATTCTGTTGCCGGGGAGCTGGTGCAGGGAGAGCGCGTTGAGGTGGAGCACGCTGGGACGAACCACTGGAGAAGTTGCTGGGGTTGTATGGATGATGTTGGCGGACAATGAAGGTTGATTGCCCGTGCTGCTGATTCGAAGGATAGGGGCCGGTGTGGAATCGGGGCTTCTGAGGAGGCGCCTGGTTAGACCTGGACTGTGAAGCCTTCCTCTTTCTATCCATCTGGAGGTGCTGATCCTCTTGACGGATGACCTTGTCTACTAGTTTCTCAAAGTCGGCATAGTCGCCCGAAAGCAACTGCTTCTTCAGTTCATCGTCCAAGCCTCCGAGGAACTTTTCTTGTCTTTCGGCGTCAGTGCGGACATCCTCGGGAGCGTATCGCGCTAGGCGATTGAACTCATGAAGGTACTCAGTCACCGTCTTGGTACCTTGCTGCAAAGCGCGGAACTCACGCTTCTTCTGGGTGACTATCCCATCGGGGATATGGGCCTTGCGGAAATTAAGACAGAACTCCGCCCAAGTCACTTCCGTGGTAGCGATGCGGGTAACTAGGAAATTATCCCACCAAGCAGAGGCGGGACCCATCAGTTGATGTGCGGCAAAGGAGACTTTCTCTTGGTCAGTGCACTGCAATAGGTTGAGTTTCTTCTCGATGGCATGGAGCCAATCACTTGCCTCAATGGGGTTAGTAGTGCTTGAGAAGGTTGGGGGACGAACACGGAGAAACTCTGGTAACTTGGACTGCACGGGGGGTGGTCCATGCTGTTGCTGGTTGTTCTGGTTCTGATTCAAGAGCTGTTGTAGCACTTGTTGATGTTGCTGCTGTTGCTGTTGCATCTGCTGCATCATCCAAGAGAGCATCTGCGTCTGGCTAGCAAGAATCTGGGCAAGCGACGGGTTCTCTGGTGGAGGCGGCGGGGGCGGTCCTCCGGTGCTGGACCGGTCGGTGTCGCGGTTGCCGTGGCGGGTGTTCACCATCTGCGAGGCGGGAGGAACAGAAAGAGAAAGAAGAAAAAGAAACAACTAAGCAAACAGGGGCTTTATTTAATTAGTGAACTGTAATTGTCTTTCTTAAGAAACACGCTTAAAAACCACACAATTCCTGGCGGCACAACCATAACCCCACTACCGCTATGGTTCACCACTAGCCCCAAGCGAAGCAAACCTAACACACCAAAACTAGCACACAACGACTAAAACGAAGCTAAGGGTGGCGTCTAGGGCACGGAAGGAGAGCGACGATCGACGACGGGAGACGTGTCTTCTTCCTCATCTTCAGAGCGGCTTCTTGAGTTGCTGGGGAGATCATCTTCATCTTCACCAGAAGCGGACTCGCTACTGCTAGAGACCGTGACGATCCTGTTGCGGTTCCTTGCTGTGTTGAACGGGGAGACACCTTCCTCGGGCACTGGGGTCGGAGAGGTTGGCACCATCTGCATCAAGGGTCTTGGTTCATTCGGGGCACCAGGGTAAGACTGAACTCTTGGCGGCCCACGGGTTCGCTTTCTTGCCGTCGTGCGACACCTTGCACCTCCGGGCTCTGGGAGTCCTTTAAGCCTGGCATTCTCCTTCTTCAAGCGGTCGACCTCATCTTGCAGACGAACGATCTGGGTGAGCTTGGCATCGTTCGAGGCCTTGGACGCTTCGTGGAGGTCATGATGCATCTGGTCGAGACCCTGCAGCACCGTGCACATCCTACCGAAGGTAGGGTCTTGCTCACTTCGGGCAGACCGAAACCTACTGACCATGGAATTGGGTCCACGACCAGGGTGATACCGGTAAGCCGAATGTCGAAACGTCAGGTCATGCCCCCTGAGCGTTGTCATCAGACTGTAGGCAGCTTCCTGGCAGGCATGCTCATGCGAACCTCCAGCTCCTTCTGCTTCCAAGTTAGGGAGGAAACCGGGGATTCCATGTAGCTCCAATCTGACTCGGTGGGGGAACTCGCCTTCGAGAGGGTGGATCGTGGTGTACTCCGGCTCGTAGGGGTATCCTGCCGTGAACGAGACTCTTGCCAACTCTGCCACGAATCCAGCCATCCCGTTTCCACGATGATACAAAGGGTGGTCGGCCATCTAAAGAACACAAGGATTTGGAATCAATAGATGCAAAATTTTATTTCAAGATAAATAAATCATAAAAGAAAGAAAGTAAATAAAGTTTTACCCGTAAATCGATTTACTCACGCTTTTCAATCAAAGGGGTTTTGTCTTTTTAAAACACTCATGCTTTTGAAAAGCACTAACCCATTTTCAAAACACTCCCACTTTCGCAAACTATGCACACACATGAAAAGCAGAGGGCTCTTAGGGTTTCCGTTGGGCTGATCCTACGGTCAAAGGAGGCTCTGATACCAACTTGTCACGCCCAGAAATTCCTCACACGAATTTCTGAACTTAATTGTGTATTAAATCCCTGTCCAGGACCAGCCAGGGTACACAAAAAGACAATGTTGATTACATAACCATCGTTCTTAGAAACAACTGAAAATTACACTTATTCTAGCGGAAATGCAGCGGAAAGAAAAACAAAGGGGTAGACTAGCTCCAGCGGGTACGGCTCCAGTCCACAGGCAACACTTCGATGGCGGAACAGCTCACTCCTGAGAGGCACCTCCATCGGACTCTGCTTCTAGCTCTGGGGTGGGAAAGTTAAGCAAGGCTGAGTACAAACCACCGTACTCAACAAGTAACACGGACAAGGGGAAAATAAATGATGCAACGGGATTTACAAGGACAGGCTAGGGTTAGTTGCAATAAAGCAGTAGTTTAAATAAATAACAGAGCTTAAAGAATAAAGGTAATTAAGTACAGTAAAGCGTAAATAACAGAGCAGTTGTAAAGTACCACAACACCGTCCAACGTTACACCACGTTGCAACAGGCCCAACCAATACTCAACGTTACACCACGTTGCAGTAGTCCCGAGTGATAACAAATTTACTCAAGTTATTAAGGTTCACTAATCACAGTGAAGCTGGGAGTTCGCCCTTAACCGTGGGCACGGCTATTCGAATAGTTTATACTCTGATCAGAGGTGTACTACTGTACCCACAAGACACGACTCCACTACACTTGAACGTGCGCCGACATACCACCACGGCATACCGGAAAGGAGACCGTGATAGGACCCGTTACACAACCCTCCCTATTTAATCGCACCACACTTCAGGTTTCACCCCCTCCTTTACACCAAGTCGGGCAGTCCCCTCTTGTGCCTTGGTAGATCCGGAAGCAGGAGAAGCTTTCGTTACACCACGATTGCCCGTCCATACTCCATCACGCCTACCCTTGCCTGGGTACGTCAAATAGTTTGAAGTCATGCTCCAAATCCCACCTTACCCATTTCGGCATGTGGTTAGCACTTATTTACTTCCAGGGTTTCCCGTGAACCGGTCCTTAATCACCATGGGTGCGACTCTCAAAACCATGCACCCACAGCCCACCATTATCAATATTTTAGTTGACATTAACCCGAACCGGGTAGTGAATCACTATCTCAGGTATTCAGAACTAAGCATAATTAAATGTGATCCCATGAGCTATTTGTTCTAAGCATGGCTAAGCATTAACCTAGGCCTGACTCTAATCAAGTTACCCCTGGTCCAGCAATGAATAAAGTTGGATAAATGACGGCATAATAATAAGGTTTACCCGAAAATAGCACAAAGTAAGTACTTTAATTAAAACAATGCACATTTGAAATAAATAAGCGAGGAATTTGCAATAATGGGTTCAATATGTTCAAGGATGAGTGTCACTTGCCTTGCTCTGGCCCTTGGGGAACTTCGGCGACGATCTCGAAGTAAACCGGCTCTTCGGCGGGGTCCAAATCTAAGCGACAAAGCACAAAAATAAATAAAACAGGCACAAACTCTACTGAAACAGCAAAAGAAACTATTTTTAATGGATTCTTGATAATTTTATGAATTTAATGAAATTTGAATGGACCTAAACGGAGACTAGATGAATTACTTATGAATTTTAGAAGTTTTCTGGGTTTTTTAGCTAAACAGAAAAGTCCTAAATAAATTATTGCACAATTAATGGGGCTGCTGACGTCAGCGAGGAGAGAGGAAACTAACGGCTGACAGGTGGGGACCACCTGTCGGTGAGAGAAGGGGAGAGGGAGAGACCGACACGCGGGCCTGAGGAGGAGAGAGAGAGAGGAGGCGGGCGCGGGGACGACCGACGGGTGGGACCCACTCGTCAGCGAGAGAGGAACAGAGAGGAGGTGACAGAACGCGCGGTCGGGCGGACGGCGGTGACCGGCGGGAGCGGCGGGCGACGCGGCGGCGGTGACGCACGGCGACGGCGGCGCGACGGCGACGGCGCGACGGCGACGACCGGCGAGCGGCGACGGCGCGACGACGACGACGGCCGGGGCGGCGACGCTCGGGCGCAACCCGGCAGAACAGCGGCGACGGCGCGGCACGCGCGGGCGCAAGCAACGGCAGCCAGACGTCGGCGACGCGGCCGGCGGGAGCGGCGAGCTTCGGTCTCGTCCGGCGACGGCGCGCGACTCGGCGGCGGTCGGCCGGAAAGGGGGAGAAAGAGGGGAGGAGGGTGCGGGTGCTCACCAGCGGCGGCGAGGGCGCGGGCGGGTCGGCGAGACCGAGGCGGAGGTGGCGACGCGGGCGGGTGAGAGAGATCGGCGGTGGCGGCGGAGATCGATTGGCGGCGGTGAGGCGACCGGGCGCGACGGCGACGACGCGACGGAGGAATGCGCGGCGCGGGGGATGCTCACCGGCGACGACGAGGACGGCGACAGCGGCGCGGAGGTGATGACGCGGCTGGACAGCGGCGAAGGCGTCCGACGGTGAAAATGGCACGGCGGCGGCGAGAGGCAGCAGCGCGGCGGCGACACGAGCGACGGCGGAAAGTGGGCGACGGCGCGGCGGCGGTGGGGATTTATAGGGGGTGGCACCGGATAGGGCGGGCGGAGGTTGGAGACCGGGTCGGCGACGACGCGGTCTCGGCGACGGCCGTTGCGGCGCGGCGGCGGACTCGGACTCGGCCGGCGCGGGCGCGGCGCGAGCTGGCGGAGCTCGGTCGCTGACAGGTGGGCCCCACCTGTCAGTGGCGCGAGAGAGAGGAGGGAGGCGGCGCGGACTCGCGGCGTGGGCGAGCGGGCGACGCGGCAGCTGGGCCGAGTGGCGGCCCGGGCGGGGCGCGCGCTGGCGGGCGGAGGGAGCCGGCTCGGCGGGGCCGGCCGAGGAGGAGGCGGCGGGCTGGCTCGGCTGGGCCGGCCCGGGAAGGAAAAGAAAAGGAAAAAGAAAAGGAGAAAGAAAGAGGGAGGAAAATTGGACTTCGGCCCAATTTGAGAAGGAAGGGAAAAAGAAAGGAAAAAGGAGGGAAAAAGGAAAACCCCACTTTTGCCGAGTTTTAAATTAATTTGTTTGGCCAAATTTTATACTTCTGCAATTTGAATTTAAATCCAGTTAGTCAATTTGCGAGCCTCGATTTAGTTGAATTAATTCCTTTTAGAGGGATTCTTCCTGAGTTAATTAAGCCAATTGTTACTTACAAATTTCTTTTTACAATTTAGGCTTAGGACGAAACTCCGGGTGTGACATCCATACACATTCTCTTGGTTTTGTCCTTCTTCTCAACAAAAATAACCGGGGCACCCCAAGGTGAGGTACTCGGTCGGATATAACCTTTCTGAAGCTGTTCATCCACTTGCTTCTTCACTTCCGCCATCTCGTTGGTTGCCATCCTGTAGGGTCTCTTATAGATCGGGGCGGTTCCTGGTACCAAGTCGATACGGAACTCGATCTCTCTTTCTGGCGGCATTGTTGTGAGATCATCTGGAAACACCTCCGGATACTCACAAACCACTGGTATGCCTTCCAACTTCTTTGGGCCTTTAACTTTTTCCGAGGGTTGCTCTTCGGCTTCCATCTGATTCAAACAAGTCCTGGTTGACACTGACTCTGGCGACTAATAAGTCACCACTTTACCACCTTCACCGGTCAAGGTGACGGTACGCTTGGCACAATCAATCACTCCTTGATACTTGGTAAGCCAGTCCATTCCCAAAATGATATCTAGGTCTTTAGATTCGAGAAGGATGAGATTGGCCAGAAAGGGTATCCCTTGGATTTCTATGGGCACATCAGGGCTATAAAGGTCCGATAGCATACTATGCCCTGGAGTATTAACCCGCATCGGGTTTCTTAACTTTTCCCTTTCTAACCCAAGCAATCCCACAAACTTTCTTGAAATAAAAGAGTGTGTAGCACCAGAATCAAAAAGTACTATAGCAGGTACGGAGTTGACAGGAAACGTACCCAGTATTACTTCTGGCGCAGCCTGTGCTTCTTCGGCGGTGACATGATTCACGCGAGCTTGCACGAACCTTTGCCCACTGCGCTTCGGCTTCGGGCACATGTCGGCAAAGTGACCTGGGTCGCCACAGTTGTAGCACACTCCAGGCTTTGCACCTGCATCCTTCCTGGCTGGAGGAGGTTGAGCTGTCGGCGGAGGAGCATTCTGTTGCCGGGAGCTGGTGCAGGGGGAGCGCGTTGAGGTGGAGCACGCTGGGATGAACCACCGGAGAAGTTGATGGGGTTGTAGGGACGATGTTGGCGGACAATAAAGGTTGACTACCCGTGCTGCTGATTCGAAGGATAGGGGCCGGTGTGGAATCGTTGCTTCTGAGGAGGCGGCTGATTAGACCTGAACTGCGAAGCCTTCCTCTTCCTGTCCATCTGGAGGTGCTGGTCCTCCTGACGGACGGCCTTATCCACTAGTTTTTCAAAATCGGAATAGTCGCCCGAAAGCAACTGCTTCTTCAGTTCATCATCCAAGCCTCCGAGGAACTTTTCTTGTCTTTCGGCATTAGTGCGGACATCCTCGGGAGCGTATCGCGCAAGGCGATTGAACTCATGAAGGTACTCAGTCACCGTCTTGGTACCTTGCTGCAAAGCGCGGAACTCACGCTTCTTCTGTGTGACTATCCCGTCGGGGATATGGGCCTTGCGGAAATTAAGACAGAATTCCGCCCAAGTCACTTCCGTGGTAGCGGTGCGGGTAGCCAGGAAATTATCCCACCAAGCAGAGGCGGGACCCATCAGTTGATGTGCGGCAAAGGAGACCTTCTCTTGGTCAGTGCACTGCAGTAGATTGAGCTTCTTCTCGATGGTATGGAGCCAATCACTTGCCTCCATGGGGTTGGTAGTGCTTGAGAAGGTTGGGGCACGAACACGGAGAAACTCCGGTAACTTGGACTGCATAGGGGGTGGTCCCTGCTGTTGCTGGTTATTCTGACTTTGATTTAGAAGCTGGTGGAGCACTTGTTGATGTTGCTGCTGTTGCTGTTGCATCTGCTGCATCATCCAAGAGAGCATCTGCGTCTGGTTAACAAGAATCTGGGCAAGCGACGGGTTCTCTGGTGGTGGCGGCGGGGGCGGTCCTCCGGTACTGGACTGGTCGGTGTCGCGGTTGTTGTGGCGGGTGTTCACCATCTTCAGGAGCGGGAGGACAGAAAGAGAAAGAAGAAAAAGAAACGACTAAGCAAACAGGGGCTTTATTTAATTAGTGAACTGTAATTGTCTTGCTTAAGAAACACACTTAAAAACCACACAACTCCTGTCTGCACAACCATAACCCCACTACTGCTATGGTTCACCACTAGCCCCAAGCGAAGCAAACCTAACACACCAAAACTAGCACACAACGACTAAAACGAAGCTAAAGGCGACGTCTAGGGCACGGAAGGGGAGCGACGATCGACGACCGGAGACGGATCTTCTTCCTCGTCTTCAGAGCGGCTTCTTGAGTTGCTGGGGAGGCCATCTTCATCTTCACCAGAAGCGGACTCGCTGCTGCTCGAGACTGAGACGACCCTGTTGTGGTTCCTTGCAGCGTTGAACGGGGAGACACCTTCCTCGGGCACCGGGGTCAGAGAGGTTGGCACCATCTGCATCAAGGGTCTTGGTTCATCCGGGGCAACAGGGTAAGACTGAACTCTTGGCGGCCCACGGGTTCACTTCCTTGCCGTAGTGCGACACCTTGCACCTCCGGGCTCTGGGAGTCCTTTAAGCCTGGCATTCTCCTTCTTCAAGCGATCGACCTCATCTTGCAGACGAACGATCTGGGTGAGCTTGGCGTCGTTCAAGGCCTTGGACGCTTCGTGGAGATCGTGATGCATCTGGTCGAGACCCTGCAGCACCGTGCACATCCTACCGAAGGTAGGGTCTTGCTCACTTCGGGCAGACCGAAACCTACTGACCATGGAATTGGGTCCACGACCAGGGTGATACCGGTAAGCCGAATGCCGAAACGTCAGGTCATGCCTGGCACTGAGCGTTGTCATCAGACTGTAGGCAGCTTCCTGGCAGGCATGCTCATGCGAACCTCCAGCTCCTTCTGCTTCCAAGTTAGGGAGGAAACCGGGGATTCCATGCAGCTCCAATCTTACTCGGTGGGGAAACTCGCCTTCCAGAGGATGGATCGTGGTGTACTCCGGCTCATAAGGGTATCCTGCTGTGAACGAGACTCTCGCCAACTCTGCCACGAATCCAGCCATTCCGTTTTCACGATGGTACAAGGGGTGGTCGGCCATCTAAAGAACACAAGGATTTGGAATCAATAGATGCAGAATTTTATTTCAAGATAAATAAATCATAAAAGAAACAAAGTAAATATAGTTTTGACCCGTAAATCGATTTACTCACGCTTTTAAGCAAAAGGCGTTTTGTCTTTTTAAATCACTCATGCTTTTGAAAAACACTAACCCATTTCAAAACACTCTTACTTTTGCAAACTATGCACAAACATAAAAAGCAGAGGGCTCTTAGGACTTCCATTGGGCTGATCCTACGGTCAAAGGTGGCTCTGATACCAACTTGTCACGCCCAGAAATCCCTGTCCAGGACCAGCCAGGGTACACAAAAAGACAATGTTGATTACATAACCATCGTTCTTAGAAACAACTGAAAATTACACTTATTCTAGCGAAAATGCAGCGGAAAGAAAAACAAAGGGGTAGACTAGCTCCAGCGGGTACAGCTCCAGTCCACAGGCAACTCTTCGACGGCGGAACAGCTCACTCCTGAGAGGCACCTCCATCGGACTCGACTTCTAGCTCTGGGTTGGGAAAGTTAAGCAAGGCTGAGTACAAACCACCGTACTCAAAAAGTAACACGGAGAAGGGGAAGATGTAAATGATGCATAGGGATTAACAAGGACAGGCTAGGGTTAGTTGCAGTAAAGCAGCAGTTTAAACAAATAACAGAGCTTAAAAGAATAAACGTAATTAAGTACAGTAAAGCATAAACAAGTAATAGTTGTAAAATACCACAACACTGTCCAACGTTACACCACGTTGCAACAGGCCCAACCACTACTTCAACGTTACACCACGTTGCAGTAGTCCCGAGTGATAACCAATTTACTCAAGTTATTAGAGGTTCACTAATCACAGTGAAGCTGGGAGTTCGCCCGTAACCGTGGGCACGGCTATTCGAATAGTTTATACTCTGATCAGAGGTGTACTACTGTACCCACAAGACACGAATCCACTACACTTGAACGTGCGCCGACATACCACCATGGTATACCGGAAAGGAGACCGTGATAGGACCCGTTACACCACCCTCCCTATTTAATCGCACCACACTTCAGGTTTCACCCCCTCCTTTACACCAAGTCGGGCAGTCCCCTCTTGTGCCTTGGTAGATCTGGAAGCAGGAGGAGCTTTCGTTACACCATGATTGCCCGTCCATACTCCATCACGCCTACCCTTGCCTGGGTACGTCAAATAGTTCGAAGTCATGCTTCGAATCCCACCTTACCCATTTCGGCATGTGGTTAGCACTTATTTACTTCCAGGGTTTCCCGTGAACCGGTCCTAAATTACCATGGGTGCGACTCTCAAAACCATGCACCCACAGCCCATCATTATCAATATTTTAGTTGACATTAACCCGAACCGGGTAGTGAGTCATTATCTCAGCTATTCAGAACTAAGCATGATTAAATGTGATCCCATGAGCTATTTGTTCTAAGCATGGCTAAGCATTAACCTAGGCCTAACTCTAATCAAGTTACCCCTGGTCCAGCAATGAATAAAGTTGGATAAACAACGGCATAACAATAAGGTTTACCCGAAAAATAACATAAAGTAAATACTTTGATTAAAACAATGCATATTTGAAATAAATAAGCGGGGAATTTGCAATAATGGGTTCAATATGTTCAAGGATGAGTGTCACATGCCTTGCTCTGGCCCTTGGGGAACTTCGGCGACGATCTCGAAGTAAACCGGCTCTTCGGCGGGGTCCGAATCTAAGCGACAAAGCACAAAAATAAATAAAACAGGCACAAACTCTACTGAAACAGCAAAAGAAACTATTTTTAATGGATTCTTGACAATTTTATGAATTTAATGAAAATTGAATGGACCTAAACGGAGACTAGATGAATTACTTATGAATTTTAGAAGTTTTCTGGGTTTTTAAGCTAAACAGAAAAGTCCTAAATCAATTATTGCGCAATTAATGGGGCTGCTGACGTCAGCGAGGAGAGAGGAAGCTGACGGCTGACAGGTGGGGACCACCTGTCGGTGAGAGAGAGGGGGAGGAAGAGACTGACACGCGCGCCCGGGGAGGAGAGAGAGGAGGCGGGCGCGGGAGACGACTGACGGGTGGGGCCCACTCGTCAGCGGGAGGGGAACAGAGAGGAGCAGAGCGCGCGGGCTCAGGCGGACGGCGGCGACCGGCGGGAGCGGCGGGCGATGCGGCGGCGGCAGCGCACGGCGACGGCGGCGCGACGGCGACGGCGCGACGGCGATGACCGGCGAGCGGCGACGGCGGCAGCGCAAGCGACGGTGGCCAGACGTCGGCGACGCGGAGGCGACGACGACCACGGCGGCCGGCGGGAGGGGCGAGCTTCACACTCGTCCGGCGACGGCGCGCGACTCGGCGGCGGTCGGCCGGAAAGGGGGAGAGAGAGGGGAGGAGGGTGCGGGTGCTCACCGGCGGCAGCGAGAGTGCGTGCGGGTCAGCGAGGTCGAGGCGGAGGTGGCAACGCGGGTGGGAGCGGGAGATCGGCAACGGCGGCGGAGATCGACGGGTGGCGGCGACGGGCGAGACACGGCGGCGACCGGGCGGCGAGGGAACGCGCGGCACCGAGGAGGCTCCCTGGCGACGGCGAGGGCGGCAGCAAGTCGACGACAGCGGGACTGAGGTGGTGACGCAACAGGGCGGCGGCGAGCGGCGCTAGCGACGAGATTGCGCGGCGAGCGGCGCTAGCGACGAGATTGCGCGGCGGCGGCGAGAGGCGGCAGCGCGGTGGCAACACGAGCGACGGCGGAAAGTGGGCGATGGCGCGCGGCGGCTCGGGATTTATAGGGTGGCGGCACCAGCTAGGGCGGGCGGAGGTTGGAGACCGTTTCGGGGACGACGCGGTCTCGGCGGCGGCGGTTGCGGCGGCGGCGGTTGCGGCGGCGGCACGGAGTCGGACTCGGTTGGCGCGGCGCGGGCGCGGGCTGGCGAAACGGTCACTGACAGGTGGGCCCCACCTGTCAGTGGCGCGAGAGAGGAGGGAGCGGCGATGGACTTCGCGGCGCGGGCGAGCGGGCGAGCTGGGCCGGAGCCGCGGCCCAGGCGGGGCGCACGCGAAGAGGGGGAGGAAGGCCGGTCGGCTGGGCCGGCCGAGGGGAAGGCGGTGGGCCGGCTCGGCTGGGCCGGCCCGGGAAGAAAAAGAAAAAGAAAAAGAAAAGGGAAAAGAAAGAGGGAGGAAAATTGGACTTCGGCCCAATTTGAGAAGGAAGGGAAAAAAAGAAAGGAAACAGGAGGGAAAAAGGAAAACCCCACTTTTGCCGAGTTTTAAATTAATTTGTTTGGCCAAATTTTATACTTCTGCAATTTAAATTTAAATCCTGTTAGTCGATTTGCGAGCCTCGATTTAATTGAATTAATTCCTTTTAGAGAGATTTTTCGTGAGTTAATTAAGCCAATTATTACTTACGAATTCCTTTTTACGATTTAAGGCTTGGGACGAAACTTCGGGTGTGACAGAACCTTCCACCCCACAAAGAACATCATGACGACTACAAGACCATTGGAGTTATTGCACATGGACCTCTTCGGACCAATAGCTTATCTAAGCTTAGGAGGTAACAAACATGGTCTAGTAATTGTTGATGACTTTTCTCGCTTCACTTGGGTCTTCTTTCTCTATGACAAGAGCAAAAATCAAGAAATCTTCAAGAAATTTGCGAAGAGAGCGCAAAATGAGTTTGAAGTGAAGATAAAAAGAGTTCGGAGTGATAACGAAGGAGAATTCAAGAATCCCCAAGTTGAAGAGTTTCTTGATGAAGAGGGAATCAAGCACGAGTTCTCCACTCCATATGATCCTCCTCAAAATGGGATTGTGGAGAGGAAGAACCGGACACTTATCGAGATGGCTCGGACAATGCTTGATGAGTACAAGACTCCGGATGTCTTTTCGGCCAAAGTCGTCAACACCGCGTGCCACTCCCTCAACTGTCTATACCTCCACAAGCTTCTCAAGAAAACTGCATATGAACTTCTAATCGGTAAAAAGCCAAATGTATCCTACTTTCGTGTCTTTGGTTGCAAATGTTTCATTCCTAGCAAAAGGCCTATATCATCTAATTTTGCATCCAATGTAGATGAACGTTTTCTATTAGGATATGAGGCAAACGCACGTGCCTATCGGGTTTTCAACAAAACCACCCGTATTGTTGAAGTCTCAAGGGATGTGACGTTTGATGAAACTAATGGCTCTCAAGTAGAGCAAGTTGAAGTGAATAATGCAGGAATTGGAATTACACGGGAGGATATAGACAACAAGGCTTTTGGTGATGTAAGACCACGGGAGGTTGAGGAGGAGCAAGAGCAAGAACGAGATGTTCAACAAGAATCCTCAACCGAAGATGGTTCCGTACTAGTTGATGATGATGGTGGCAATAAAAACCTTGGGGATGGGATTGATGTCGTGGGCACATGTGAGGAAGAATCGGCTCCAGCCCCCACGGTGCACTATCCTCGTATTCATCAAACAGTACAAAGGAATCACCCGGTGGACAACATCATTGGTGATATGAGGAAAGGGGTAACGACTCGATCCTGAATTGCATGTTTTTGTGAAAATTACTCATTTGTCTCATCTTTGGAACCAGTGAAAGTAGAAGACGCGCTTGGAGATCCGGATTGGGTAATGGCCATGCAAGAAGAGCTCAACAACTTCAAAAGAAATGAAGTGTGGTCTCTAGTGGAAAGGCCCAAGCAAAATGTCATCGGGACCAAGTGGGTTTTCCGTAACTAGGAAGATGAGCATGGGATCGTGTCACGCCCAGAAATTCCTCACACGAATTTCTGAACTTAATTGTGTATTAAATCCCTGTCCAGGACCAGCCATGGTACACAAAAAGACAATGTTGATTACATAACCATCGTTCTTAGAAACAACTGAAAATTACACTTATTCTAGCGGAAATGCAGCGGAAAGAAAAACAAAGGTAGACTAGCTCCAGCGGGTACGGCTCCAGTCCACAGGCAACTCTTCAACGGCGGAACAGCTCACTCCTGAGAGGCACCTCCATCGGACTCGACTTCTAGATCTGGGGTGGGAAAATTAAGCAAGGCTGAGTACAAACCACCGTACTCAACAAGTAACACGGACAAGGGGAAAAATAAATGATGCATAGGGATTAACAAGGACAGGCTAGGGTTAGTTGCAATAAAGCAGCAGTTAAACAAATAACAGAGATTAAAAGAATAAAGGTAATTGAATACAGTAAAGCACAAGTAATAAACAGTTGTAAAATACCATAACACTGTCCAACGTTGCACCACGTTGCAACAGGCCCAACCACTAGTCAACGTTACACCACATTGCAGTAGTCCAAAGTGACAAACCAATTACTCAAGTTATTAAGGGTTCACTAATCACAGTGAGGCTGGGAGCTCGCCCGTAACCGTGGGCACGGCTATTCGAATAGTTTATACTCTGATCAGAGGTGTACTACTGTACCCACAAGACACGACTCCACTACACTTGAACGTGCGCCGACATACCACCATGGTATACCGGAAAGGAGACCGTGATAGGACCCGTTACACAACCCTCCCTATTTAATCGTACCACACTTCAGGTTTCACCCCCTCCTTTACACCAAGTCGGGCAGTCCCCTCTTGTGCCTTGGCAGATCCGGAAGCAGCAGAGGCTTTCGTTATACCACGATTGCCCGTCCATACTACATCACGCCTACCCTTGCCACGGTACGTCAAATAGTTCGAAGTCATGTTTCAAATCCCACCTTACCCATTTCGGCATGTGGTTAGCACTTAACAACTTCCAGGGTTTCCCGTGAACCGGTCCTTAATTACCATGGGTGCGACTCTCAAAACCATGCACCCACAGTCCACCATTATCAATATTTTAGTTGACATTAACCCGAACCGGGTATTGAATCATTATCTCAGCTATTCAGAACTAAGCATGATTAAATGTGATCCCATGAGCTACTTGTTCTAAGCACGGCTAAGCATTAACCTAGGCCTAACTCTAATCAATTTACCCCTGGTCCAGCAGTGAATAAAGTTGGATAACAACGGCATAACAATAAGGTTTACCCGAAAAATAACATAAAGTAAAAACTTTGATTAAAACGATGCATATTTGAAATAATAAAGCGGGAAATTTGCAATAATGGGTTCAATATATGTTCAAGGATGAGTGTCACTTGCCTTGCTCGGGCCCTTGGGGAACTTCGGCAACGATCTCGAAGTAAACCGGCTCTTCGGCGGGGTCCGAATCTAAGCGATAAAGCACAAAAATAAATAAAACAGGCACAAACTCTACTGAAACAGCAAAAGAAACTATTTTTAATGGATTCTTGACAATTTTCTGGATTTAATGAAATTTGAATGGACCTAAACGGAGACTAGATGAATTACTTATGAATTTTAGAAGTTTTCTGGTTTTTTAGCTAAACAGAAAAGTCCTAAATCAATTATTGCACAATTAATGGGGCTGCTGACGTCAGCGAGGAGAGAGGAAGCTGACGGCTAACAGGTGGGGACCACCTGTCGGTGAGAGAGAGAGGGAGGGAGAGACTAACACGCGGGCCCGGGGAGGAGAGAGAGGAAGGGAGGGCGCGGTGTGACTGACGGGTGGGTCCCACTCGTCAGCGAGAGAGGAACAGAGAGGAGGGGAGCAGAGCGCGTGGCTCGGGCGGACGGCGGCAGCCGGCGGGAGCTGCGGGCGACGCGGCGGCGGCGGCGCACGGCGACGGCGACGCGACGGCGACGGCGCGACGACGACGACCGGCGTTCGGCGACGGCGCGACGGCGACGACGGCCGAGGCGGCGACGCACGCGGCGCAACCCGGCAGAGCAGCGGCGACGGCTGGCACGGCAGCAAGTGGCGAGCGGCGAGCGCGGGCACGCGCGAGCGCAGGTGACGGCGGCTAGACGACGGCATCGCGAAGGCGACGACGACCGCAGCGGCCGGTGACGAGGACGAGCTCCACACCCGTCCGGCGTCGGGGCGTGGCCCGGTGGCGGTCAGCCGGGAAGGGGGAGAGAGAGGGGAGGAGGATGGGGATGCTCACCGGCGGCGACGAGAGCGCGGACGGGTCGGTGAGATCGAGGCGAACGTGGCGACGTGGGTAGGAGCGGGAGATCGGCAACGGCGGCGGAGATCGACGGGCGACGGCGAGGGGGCGAGGCGCTGCGGCGGAGAGGTTGGAGGAGCTGCGGCGGGCGCGAGGCATCCACCGGCGATGACGAGAGTGGCAGCAAGACGGCGAGGGGGGCGAGGCGGAGGTGGCGACGTTGCTGGACGACAACGACCGGTGGCTGGCGATGAGATCAGCCGGCGGCGGTGAACGGCGACACCACGGTGGCGACTCGGGCGGAGGCGGAAAGTGAGCGACGGTGCGCGGCGGCTCGGGATTTATAGGGTGGCGGCGCCGGCTAGGGCGGGCGGAGGTTGGAGACCGAGTCGAGGACGACGCGGTCTCGGCGGCGGCCGTTGCGGCGGCGGCGCGGAGTCAGACTCGCGCGGAGGCGGCGCGGCGCGGGCTGGCACGGAGGCAGGAAACGGTCACTGACAGGTGGGCCCCACCTATCAGTGGCGCGAGGGTGGAGGGAGGCGGCGCGGACTCGTGGCGCGGGAGCTGGGCCGAGCGGCGGCCCAGGCGGGGCGCGCGCGCGCGGAGGGAAGCAGCCGGCGCTGCTGGGCCGGCCGAGAGGAAGTGGGCCGGCTCGGCTGGGCCGGCCCGGGAAGGAGGAAAAGGAAAAAGAAAAAGAAAAAGGGAGGGAGGAAAATTGGACTTCGGCCCAATTTGAGAAGGAAGGGAAAAAGAAAGGAAAAAGGAGGGAAAAAGGAAAACCCCACTTTTGCCGAGTTTTAAATTAATTTGTTTGGCCAAATTTTATACTTCTGCAATTTGAATTTAAATCCAGTTAGTCGATTTGCGAGCCTCGATTTAATTGAATTAGGTTCTTTTAGAGGGATTCTTCCTAAGTTAATTAAGCCAATTGTTACTTACGGATTTCTTTTACGATTTTAGGCTTAGGACGAAACTCCGGGTGTGACAAACCTACCCCCCTTAAACGGAATCTCGACCCCGAGATTCGGAGGCACTGGCGAAGAGGTGCGGATGGGCGGCCTTGAGCTCATTTTCTTTTTCCCATGTCGCTTCTTCTTCTGAGTGGTGGCTCCACTGAACTCTGCAGAATCTGATCACACGGTTCCGACTCTTCCTTTCACTGGTCTCTAGAATCCGTGCTAGCTTCTCCACATAAGTTAGATCTTCCTGTAGATCGATGTGCTCGGAGTTGGTCTGTTCTTCAGGCACACGGAGACACTTTTTGAGCTGCGACACATGGAACACGTCATGGATTGCAGCCATGTTAGCAGGGAGTTCTAACTGTTACGCAACTTCTCCCCTGTGTTCCACTATCCGGTATGGTCCCACGAAACGTGGCACTAACTTTCCTTTGGTCTGAAACCGGTGTACTCCTCGCAAAGGTGTGACGCGGAGGTACAGATAGTCTCCTGCTTCGAAGGCTAAGTCCCTTCGACGATTATCTGCATAACTCTTCTGTCTGGTTTGAGCCGTTTTCAACCTTCCACGGATTTTCCTGACTTTTTCTTCTGCCTGACTTAGAACTTCAGTCCCAAAAACTTGACGTTCTCCTGTTTGATCCCAGAAGAGGGGTGTACGACACTTTCGCCCATACAATGCTTCGCAAGGTGCCATCTGCAAACTGGCTTGATAACTGTTGTTGTATGAGAACTCTGCACACAGCAAATTCTTATCCCAAGTTCCACCAAAGTCGAGAGCGCAAGCTCTGAGCATATCTTCAAGAATCTGATTTACCCTCTCTGTCTGACCATCTGTCTGTGGATGATAAGCCATACTGAAATTCAGTCGGGTTCCCAATTCTTCCTGTAGCTTCTGCCAAAACTTTGAAGTAAACTGACTTCCTCGGTCAGAAACGATCTTCTTCGGTACTCCATGTAGACACATGATCCTAGCCAAGTAAATCTCAGCTAATCTTTTCCCCGAGTAGGTAGTGTGAACTGGTATGAAATGGGCGACCTTCGTCAATCGATCAACAATTACCCAAATCGAATCATGACCGGCAGCGGTCCTTGGTAAACCAGTGATGAAATCCATCCCGATTTCTTCGCATTTCCATTCTGGAATCTGGAGAGGTTGCAACAGTCCTGCTGGCCTTTGGTGTTCTGCTTTGACTCGTTGACAAACATCGCTCAAGGCGACATATTCTGCAATTTCCCTCTTCATACTAACCCACCAAAACTTTTCTTTGAGATCCTGATACATCTTGGTACTTCCGGGGTGAATAGAGTACTGGGTTTGATGAGCTTCTTGGAGTATCAACTCCTTTAACTCCTTGTTATCTGGTACGCACAACCTGTTTCCCATCCAGATTGTCCCATGTTCATCTTCTGAAAAATCTCGAGCTTTACCAACTCGCATATTTTTCTTTAGCTCAGCTATCTCCGGATCATTTGCTTGGGATTGGTGAACCTGATCCACCAAAGTGGGCTGCGCTTCTAGAGCTGCCACAAAACCTTCTTGGACTAAACCCAAATTTAGTCGTTCAAACTCCTGTTGTAACTGCTCACAAACTTCCTTTGATACCGTAGCATTGCAGTAATTCTTCCGGCTCAAAGCATCTGCAACTACATTTGCTTTGCCTGGATGGTAATGGATATTTAAATCATAATCCTTGATCAATTCCAACCATCTTCGCTGGCGGAGGTTCAAATCCGGTTGTGTAAAGATATACTTTAAACTCTTATGATCCGTATACACTTCACACTTGTTACCGATTAAGTAATGTCGCCAAATCTTTAGGGCATGCACCACAGCTGCTAGTTCTAAATCATGAGTCGGGTAGTTACCCTCATGTGGTCTCAGCTGGCGAGAGGCGTAAGCAACCACCTTTCCTTCTTGCATTAGCACACATCCCAGTCCTGATCTAGATGCGTCACAGTAAACCTGGAAGTCTTTCATTTGATCTGGCAAAATCAACACGGGTGCCGAAACCAACCGTTGTTTGAGCTCTTCAAAACTCTTATCGCACTCTTTTGACCATTTGAACTTCTCTTCCTTTTTTAACAACTGTGTCATTGGCTTGGCTATCTTTGAGAAATTCTCAATGAACCGGCGGTAATAGCCCGCAAGTCCTAAGAAACTCCTGATTTGGGAAACCGTCTTAGGCGGGGTCCACTTGATAACTGACTCCACGTTACTAGGGTCCACTGCTACACCTTGGGCATTGATCACATGGTCAAGGAACTTGACTTCGTGTAGCCAAAAATCACACTTGCTGAACTTGGCATACAACTGGTGTTCTCTTAGCTTCTCTAGCACAATCCGCAAATGTTGCTCGTGCTCTTCTTCTGACTGGGAGTAGATAAGAATGTCGTCGATGAAGACAACTACAAACTTATCCAGGTATTCCATGAACACCTTATTCATGAGATTCATGAAAAATGCCGGGGCATTGGTAAGTCCAAACGACATTACCGTACACTCATACAAGCCATAGCGAGTAGTGAATGCAGTCTTGGGAATATCTTCTTCCCGAATTCTTAACTGATGATACCCTGATCTCAAATCGATCTTGGAGAAAACTTTGGCTCCCTTCAACTGATCGAACAGATCATCAATTCTTGGCAGAGGATACTTATTCTTGATGGTGACATCGTTCAAAGCACGATAGTCCACACACATTCTCTTGGTTTTGTCCTTCTTCTCAACAAAAATAACAGGGGCACCCCAAGGCGAGGTACTCGGTCGGATGTAACCTTTCTAGAGCTGTTCATCTACTTGCTTCTTCACTTCTGCCATCTCATTGGCTGCCATCCTGTAGGGTCTCTTATAGATCGGTGCGGTTCCTGGTACCAAGTCGATACGAAACTCGATCTCTCTTGCTGGCGGCATTGTTGTGAGATCATCTGGAAACACCTCCGGATACTCACTAACCACTGGTATGTCTTCCAACTTCTTCGGGTCCTTGACTTTTTCTGAGGGCTGCTCTTCGGCTTCCATTTGATTCAAACAAGTACCGATTGACACTGATTCCGGCGACTGATAAGTCACTACTTTACCACCTTCACTAGTCAAGGTGACTGTACGCTTGGCACAATCAATCACTCCTTGATGCCTGGTAAGCCAGTCCATTCCCAAAATGACATCTAGGTCTTTAGATTCGAGAATGATGAGATTGGCTAGAAAGGGTGTTCCTTGGATTTCAATGGGCACATTAGGGCTATAAAGGTCCGAAAACATACTATGCCCTGGAGTACTAACCCGCATCGGGTTTCTTAACTTTTCCCTTCTTAACCCAAGTAATCCCATAAACTTCCTTGAAATAAAAGAGTGTGTAGCACCAGAATCAAAAAGTACTGTAGCAGGTACAGAGTTGACAGGAAACATACCCAGTATTACTTCTGGCGCAGCCTGTGCTTCTTCGGCGGTGACATGATTCACACGAGCTTGCACAAACCTCTGCCCGCTGCGCTTCGGCTTCGGGCACTTGTCAGCAAAGTGACCTGGGTTGCCACAGTTGTAGCATACCCCAGGCTTTGCACCTGCATCCTTCCTGACTGGAGGAGGTTGAGCTGTTGGTGGAGGAGCGTTCTGTTGCCGGGGAGCTGGTGCAGGGAGAGCACGCTGGGGTGGAGCACGTTGGGACGAGCCGCTGGAGAAGTTGCTGGGGTTGTAGGGACGATGTTGGCGGACAATAAAGGTTGATTGCCCGTGTTGCTGATTCTGAGGATAGGGGCCGGTGTGGAATCGGGGCTTCTGAGGAGGTGGCTGGTTAGACCTGAACTGCGAAGCCTTCCTCTTCTTATCCATCTGGAGGTGCTGGTCCTCTTGACGGATGGCTTTATCCACTAGCTTCTCAAAGTTAGCATAGTCGCCCGAAAGCAACTGCTTCTTCAGCTCATCATCCAAACCTCCAAGGAATTTTTCTTGCCTTTCGGCGTCAGTGCGAACATCCTCGGGGGCATATCGCGCTAGGCGGTTGAACTCATGAAGGTATTCTGTCACCGTCTTGGTACCTTGCTGCAGAGCGCGGAACTCACGCTTCTTCTGTGTGACTATCCCGTCAGGGATATGGGCCTTGCGGAAGTTAAGACAGAATTCCGCCCAAGTCACTTCCGTGGTAGCGGTGCGGGTAACCAGGAAATTATCCCACCAAGCAGAGGCGGGACCCATCAGTTGATGTGCGGCAAAGGAGACTTTCTCTTGGTCAGTGCACTGCAGTAGGTTGAGCTTCTTCTCGATAGCATGGAGCCAATCACTTGCCTCCATGGGGTTGGTAGTGCTTGAGAAGGTCGGGGGACGAACACGGAGAAACTCTGGTAACTTGGACTGCACAGGGGGTGGTCCATGTTGTTGCTGGTTATTTTGATTCTGATTCAAGAGTTGCTGTAGCACTTGTTGGTGTTGCTGCTGTTGCTGTTGCATCTGCTGCATCATCCAAGAGAGCATCTGCGTCTAGCTAGCAAGAATCTGCGCGAGCGACGGGTTCTCTGGTGGAGGCGGTGGGGGCGGTCCTCCGGTGCTGGACTGGTCGGTGTCGCGGTTGCCGTGGCGGGTGTTCACCATCTGTAGGAGCGGGGGAACAGAAAGAGAAAGAAGAAAAAGAAACGGCTAAGCAAACAGGGGCTTTATTTAATTAGTGAACTGTAATTGTCTTGCTTAAGAAACACACTTAAAAACCACACAACTCCTGGCGGTACAACCATAACCCCACTACTGCTATGGTTCACCACTAGCTCCCAAGCGAAGCAAACCTAACACACCAAAACTAGCACACAACGAGTAAAACGAAGCTAAAGGCGACGTCTAGGGCACGGAAGGAGAGCGACGATCGACGACCGGGGACGGATCTTCTTCCTCGTCTTCGGAATGGCTCCTGGAGTCGCTGGGGAGACCATCTTCATCTTCACCAGAAGCGGACTCGCTGCTGCTAGAGACCGAGACAATCCTGTTGCGGTTACTCGCTGTGTTGAACGGGGAGACACCTTCCTCAGGCACTGGGGTCGGAGAGGTTGGCACCATCTGCATCAGGGGTCTTGGTTCATCCGGGGCACCGAGGTAGGACTGAACTCTGGGCGGCCCACGGGTTCGCTTCCTTGCCGTAGTGCGAAGCCTTGCACCTCCGGGCTCTGGGAGTCCTTTAAGCCTGGCGTTCTCCTTCTTCAATCGGTCGATCTCATCTTGCAGACGGATGATCTGAGTAAGCTTGGCGTCGTTCAAGGCCTTGGACGCTTCATGGAGATCGTGATGCATCTGGTCGAGGCCCTGCAGCACCGTGCACATCCTACCGAAGGTAGGGTCTTGCTCACTTCGGGCAGACCGAAACCTACTGACCATGGAATTGGGTCCACGACCAGGGTGATACCGGTAAGCCGAATGACAAAACGTCAGGTCATGCCTGGCCCTGAGTGTTGTCATCAGACTGTAAGCAGCTTCCTGGCAGGCATGCTCATGTGAACCTCTAGCTCCTTGTGCTTCCAAGTTAGGGAGGAAACCGGGGATTCCATGTAGCTCCAATCTGACTCGGTGGGGACACTCGCCTTCAAGAGGGTGGATCGTAGTGTACTCCGGCTCGTAGGGGTATCCTGCCGTGAACGAGACTCTTGCCAACTCTGCCATGAATCCAGCCATCCCGTTTCCACGGTGGTACAAGCGGTGGTCAGCCATCTAAAGAACACAAGGGTTTAGAATCAATAGATGCAAAATTTTATTTCAAGACAAATAAATCAACAAAGAAACAAAGTAAATAAAGTTTTACCTGTAAATCGATTTACTCACGCTTTTCAACCAAAGGGGTTTTGTCTTTTTAAATCACTCACGCTTTTAAAAAAAGCTAACCCATTTTCAAAACACTCTAACTTTCGCAAACTATGCACAAACATGAAAAACAGAGGGCTCTTAGGGTTTCCATTGGGCTGATCCTACGGTCAAAGGTGGCTCTGATACCAACTTGTCGCGCCCAGAAATTCCTCACACGAATTTCTGAACTTAATTGTGTATTAAATCCCTGTCCAGGACCAGCCAGGGTACACAAAAAGACAATGTTGATTACATAACCATCGTTCTTAGAAACAACTGAAAATTACACTTATTCTATCGGAAATGCAGCGGAAAGAAAAACAAAGGTAGACTAGCTCCAGCGGGTACGGCTCCAGTCCACAGGCAAAGCTTCGACGGCGAAACAGCTCACTCCTGAGAGGCACCTCCATCGGACTCGACTTCTAGCTCTGGGGTGGGAAAATTAAGCAAGGCTGAGTAGAAACCACCGTACTCAACAAGTAACACGGACAAGGGGAAAAATAAATGATGCATAGGGATTAAGAAGGACAGGCTAGGGTTAGTTGCAATAAAGCAACAGTTAAACAAATAACAAAGATTAAAAGAATAAAGGTAATTGAATACAGTAAAGCACAAGTAAATAAACAGTTGTAGAATACCATAACACTGTCCAACGTTGCACCACGTTGCAACAGGCCCAACCACTACTCAACGTTACACCACGTTGCAGTAGTCCCAAGTGACAAACCAATTACTCAAGTTATTAAGGGTTCACTAATCACAGTGAGGCTGGGAGCTCGCCCGTAACCGTGGGTACGGCTACTCGAATAGTTTATACTCTGATCAGAGGTGTACTACTGTACCCGCAAGACACGACTCCACTACACTTGAACGTGCGCCGACATACCACCACGGCATACCGGAAAGGAGACCGTGATAGGACCCGTTACACAACCCTCCCTATTTAATCGCACCACACTTCAGGTTTCACCCCCTCCTTTACACCAAGTCGGGCAGTCCACTCTTGTGCTTTGGTAGATCCGAAAGCAGGAGAAGCTTTCGTTACACCACGATTGCCCGTCCATACTCCATCACGCCTACCCTTGCCTAGGTACGTCAAATAGTTTGAAGTCATGCTCCAAATCTCACCTTACCCATTTCGGCATGTGGTTAGCTCTTATTTACTTCCAGGGTTTCCCGTGAACCGGTCCTTAATCGCCATGGGTGCGACTCTCAAAACCATGCACCCACAGCCCACCATTATCAATATTTTAGTTGACATTAACCCGAACCGGGTAGTGAATCACTATCTCAGCTATTCAGAACTAAGCATAATTAAATGTGATCCTATGAGCTATTTGTTCTAAGCATGGCTAAGCATTAACCTAGGCCTGACTCTAATCAAGTTACCCCTGGTCCAGCAATGAATAAAGTTGGATAAATGACGGCATAATAATAAGGTTTATCCGAAAATAGCACAAAGTAAGTACTTTAATTAAAACAATGCATATTTGAAATAAATAAGCGAGGAATTTGCAATAATGGGTTCAATATGTTCAAGGATGAGTGTCACTTGCCTTGCTCTGGCCCTTGGGGAACTTCGGCGACGATCTCGAAGTAAACCGGCTCTTCGGCGGGGTCCGAATCTAAGCGACAAAGCACAAAAATAAATAAAACAGGCACAAACTCTACTGAAACTATTTTTAATGGATTCTTGATAAATTTATGAATTTAATGAAATTTGAATGGACCTAAACGGAGACCAGATGAATTACTTATGAATTTTAGAAGTTTTCTAGGTTTTTTAGCTAAACAGAAAAGTCCTAAATCAATTATTGCGCAATTAATGGGGCTGCTGACGTCAGCGAGGAGAGAGGAAACTGACAGCTGACAGGTGGGGACCACCTGTCGGTGAGAGAAGGGGAGAGGGAGAGACTGACACGCGGGCCCGGGGAGGAGAGAGAGAGGAGGCGGGCGCGGGGACGACTGACGGGTGGGACCCACTCGTCAGCGAGAGAGGAACAGAGAGGAGGTGACAGAACGCGCGGTCGGGTGGACGGCGGTGACGGCGGCGCGACGGCAACGGCGCGACAGCGATGACTGGCGAGCGGCGACGGCGCGACGGCGACGACGGCCGGGGCGGCGACGCACGGGCACAACCCGGCAGAACAGCGGCGACGGCGACTGGTGAGCGGCGACGGTGCGGCACACGCGGGCGCAAGCAACGGCGGCCAGACGTCGGCGACGCGGAGGCGACGACGACCACGGCGGCCGGCGGGAGCGGCGAGCTTCGGTCTCGTCCGGCGACGGCGCGCGACTCGGCGGTGGTCGGCCGGAAAGGAGGAGAAAGAGGAGAGGAGGGTGCGGGTGCTCACCGGCGGTGGCGAGGGCGCGGGCGGGTCGGCGAGACCGAGGCGGAGGTGGGGACGCTGGCGGGTGAGAGAGATCGGCGGTGGCGGCGGAGATCGATTGGCGGCGGTGAGGCGACCGGGCGCGACGGCGATGACGCGATGGAGGAATGCGCGGCGCGGGGGATGCTCACCGGCGACGACGAGGACGGCGACTGGTCGGCGACAGCGGCGCGGAGGTGATGACGCGGCTGGACAGCGGCGAAGGCGTCCGACGGCGAAAATTGCACGGCGGCGGCGAGAGGCAGCAGCGCGGCGGCGACACGAGCGACGACGGAAAGTGGGCGACGACGCGGCGGCGGTGGGGATTTATAGGGGGGTGGCACCGGCTAGGGCGGGCGGAGGTTGGAGACCAAGTCGGTGACGACGCGGTCTCGGCGGCGGCCGTTGCGGCGGCGGCCGTTGCGGCGCGGCGGCGGACTCGGACTCGGCCGGCACGGGCGCGGCGCCGGCTGGCGGAGCTCGGTCACTGACAGGTGGGCCCCACCTGTCAGTGGCGCGAGAGAGAGGAGGGAGGCGGCGCGGACTCGCGGCGCGGGCGAGCGGGCGACGCGGCAGCTGGGCCAAGCGGCGGCCCGGGCGGGGCGCGCGCTGGCAGGCGGAGGGGGCCGGCTCGGCTGGGCCGGCCGAGGAGGAGGCTGCGGGCTGGCTCGGCTGGGCCGGCCCGGGAAGGAAAAGAAAAAGAAAAAGAAAAGGAAAAAGAAAGAGGGAGGAAAATTGGACTTCGGCCCAATTTGAGAAGGAAGGGAAAAAGAAAAGAAAAAGGAGGGAAAAAGGAAAACCCCACTTTTGCCGAGTTTTAAATTAATTTGTTTGGCCAAATTTTATACTTCTGCAATTTGAATTTAAATCCAGTTAGTCGATTTGCGAGCCTTAATTTAATTGAATTAGGTTCTTTTAGAGGGATTCTTCCTGAGTTAATTAAGCCAATTGTTACTTACGAATTTCTTTTTACAATTTAGGCTTAGGACGAAACTCCGGGTGTGACAAACCTACCCCCCTTAAACGGAATCTCGACCCCGAGATTCGGAGGCACTGGCGAAGAGGTGCGGATGGGCGGCCTTGAGCTCATCTTCTCTTTCCCATGTCGCTTCTTCTTCTGAGTGGTGACTCCACTAAACTCTGCAGAATCTGATCACACGGTTCCGAGTCTTCCTTTCACTGGTTTCTAGAATCCGTGCTGGCTTCTCCACATACGTTAGATCTTCCTGTAGATCGATGTGTTCGGAGTTGGTCTGTTCTTCAGGCACACGTAGGCACTTCTTGAGCTGCGACACATGGAACACGTCATGGATTCCGCCCATGTTAGCGGGGAGTTCCAACTGATACGCAACTTCTCCCCTGCGTTCCACTATCCGGTATGGTCCCACGAAACGTGGTGCCAATTTTCCTTTGGTCTGAAACCGGCGTACTCCTCGCAAAGGTGTGACGCGGAGGTACACATAGTCTCCTGCTTCGAAGGCTAAGTCCCTTCGACGATTATCTGCATAACTCTTCTGTCTGGTTTGGGCCGTTTTCAACCTTTCGCGGATTATTCTGACTTTTTCTTCCGCCTGGCTTAAAACTTCAGTCCCAAAAACTTGACGTTCTCCTGTTTGATCCCAGAAGAGGGGTATACGACACTTTCGCCCATACAATGCTTCAAAAGGTGTCATCTGCAGACTGGCTTGATAGCTGTTGTTGTATGAGAACTCTGCATACGGTAGATTCTTATCCCAAGTTCCACCAAAGTCGAGAGCGCAAGCTCTGAGCATGTCCTCAAGAATCTGATTTACCCTCTCTGTCTGACCATCTGTCTGGGGATGATAAGCCGTACTGAAATTCAGTCGGGTTCCCAATTCTTCCTGCAGCTTTTGCCAAAACTTTGAGGTAAACTGACTTCCTCGGTCAGAAACGATCTTCTTCGGTACTCCATGTAGACACATGATCCTAGTAAATCTCGGCTAATCTTTTCCCTGAGTAGGTAGTGTGAACTGGTATGAAATGAGCGACCTTTGTCAATCGATTAACAATTACCCAAATCGAGTCATGACCGGCAGCAGTCCTTGGTAAACCAGTGATGAAATCCATCCCGATTTCTTCCCACTTCCATTCTGGAATCCGTAGAGGTTGCAACAGTCTTGCTAGCCTTTGGTGTTCTGCTTTGACTCGTTGACAAACATCGCACAAGGCGACATATTCTGCAATCTCTCTCTTCATACTAACCCACCAAAACTTTTCTTTGAGGTCCTGATACATCTTAGTACTCCCAGGGTGAATAGAGTACTGGGTTTGATGAGCTTCTTGGAGTATCAACTCCTTGTTATCTGGTACGCACAACCTGTTTCCCATCCAGATTGTCCCATGTTCATCTTCTGAAAAATCTCGAGCTTTACCAACTCGCATGTTTTTCTTTAGCTTGGCTATCTCCGGATCATTTGCTTGGGATTGGCGAACTTGATCCACCAAAGTGGGCTGCGCTTCTAGGGCTGCCACAAAGCCTTCTTCGACTAAACCCAAATTTAGTCGTTCAAACTCCTGTTGCAACTGCTCACAAACTTCCGTTGACACTGCAGAGCTGCAGTAATTCTTCCGGCTCAAAGCATCTGCAACTACATTTGCTTTGCCTGGATGGTAATGGATACTTAGATCATAATCCTTGATCAATTCCAACCATCTTCGCTGGCGAAGGTCCAAATCCGGTTGTGTAAAGATATACTTTAAACTCTTATGATCCGTATATACTTCACACTTGTTACCGATTAAGTAGTGTCGCCAAATCTTTAGGGCATGCACCACAGCTGCTAGTTCCAAATCATGAGTCGGATAGTTACCCTCATGTGGTCTCAACTGACGAGAGGCGTAAGCAACCACCTTTCCTTCTTGCATTAGCACACATCCCAGTCCTGATCTGGATGCGTCACAGTAAACCCGGAAGTACTTCGTTTGATCCGGCAAAACCAACACGGGTGCCGAAACCAACCTTTGCTTGAGCTCTTCAAAACTCCTATCGCACTCACTTGACCACTTGAACTTCTCTTCCTTTTTCAACAACTGTGTCATTGGCTTGGCTATCTTTGAGAAATTCTCAATGAACCGGCGGTAATAGCCCGCAAGTCCTAAGAAACTCTTGATTTGGGAAACCGTCTTAGGTGGGGTCCACTTGATCACTGACTCCACGTTACTGGGGTCTACTGCTACACCTTGGGCATTGATCACATGGCCAAGGAACTTCACTTCATGCAGCCAAAAATCACACTTGCTGAACTTGGCATACAACTGGTGTTCTCTTAGCTTCTCTAGCACAATCCGCAAATGTTGCTCGTGCTCTTCTTCTGACTTGGAGTAGATAAGAATGTCGTCGATGAAGACAATCACAAACTTATCCAGGTATTCCATGAACACCTTATTCATGAGATTCATGAAGAATGCCGGGGCATTAGTAAGTCCAAACGACATTACCGTACACTCATAAAAGCCATAGCGAGTAGTGAATGCCGTCTTACGGATATCTTCTTCCCGAATTCTCAACTGGTGATACCCTGATCTCAAATCTATCTTGGAGAAAACTTTGGCTCCCTTCAACTGATCAAATAGGTCATCAATCCTTGGCAGAGGATACTTATTCTTGATAGTGACATCGTTCAAAGCACGATAGTCCACACACATTCTCTTAGTTTTGTCCTTCTTCTCAACAAAAATAACCGGGGCACCCCAAGGCGAGGTACTCGGTTGGATATAACCTTTCTGGAGCTGTTCATCCACTTGCTTCTTCACTTCTGCCATCTCATTGGCGGCCATCCTGTAGGGTCTCTTATAGATCGGTGCGGTTCCGGGTACCAAGTCGATACGGAACTCGATCTCTCTTTCTGGCGGCATCGTTGTGAGATCATCTGGAAACACCCCCAGATACTCACAAACCACTGGTATGTCTTCCAACTTCTTTGGGTCTTTAGCTTTTTCCGAGGGCTGCTCTTCGGCTTCCATCTGATTCAAACAAGTCCTGGTTGTCACTGACTCCAGCGACTGATAAGTCACCACTTTACCTTCTTCACTGGTCAAGGTGATTGTACGCTTGGCACAATCAATCACTCCTTGATGCTTGATAAGCCAGTCCATTCCCAAAATGACGTTTAGGTCTTTAGATTCGAGAAGGATGAGATTGGCTAGAAAGGGTGTCCCTTGGATTTCTACGGGCACGTCAGGGCTATAAAGGTCCGAAAACATACTATGCCCTGGAGTACTAACCCGCATCGGGTTTCTTAACTTTTCCCTTCCTAACCCAAGCAATCCCACAAACTTCCTTGAAATAAAAGAGTGAGTAGCACCAGAATCAAAAAGTACTGTAGCAGGTACGGAGTTGACAGGAAACGTACCCAGTATTACTTCTGGCGCAGCCTGTGCTTCTTCGGCGGTGACGTGATTCACGCGAGCTTGCACGAACCTTTGCCCACTGCGCTTCGGCTTCGGGCACTTGTCGACAAAGTGACCTGGGTCGCCACAGTTGTAGCACACCCCAGGCTTTGCACCTGCATCCTTCCTGACTGGAGGAGGTTGAGCTGTTGGTGGAGGAGCATTCTGTTGCCGGGGAGCTGGTGCAGGGAGAGCGCGTTGAGGTGGAGCACGCTGGGACGAACCACTGGAGAAGTTGCTGGGGTTGTATGGACGATGTTGGCGGATAATGAAAGTTGATTGCCCGTGCTGCTGATTCGAAGGATAGGGGCCGGTGTGGAATCGGGGCTTCTGAGGAGGCGGCTAGTTAGACCTGAACTGCGAAGCCTTCCTCTTCTTGTCCATCTGGAGGTGCTGGTCCTCTTGACGGATGGCCTTGTCTACTAGTTTCTCAAAGTCGGCATAGTCACCCGAAAGCAACTTCTTCTTCAGTTCATCGTCCAGGCCTCCGAGGAACTTTTCTTGTCTTTCGGTGTCAGTGCGGACGTCCTCGGGAGCGTATCGCGCTAGGCGATTGAACTCATGAAGGTACTCAGTCACCGTCTTGGTACCTTGCTGCAAAGCGCGGAACTCACGCTTCTTCTGGGTGACTATCCCGTCGGGGATATGGGCCTTGCAGAAATTAAGACAGAATTCCGCCCAAGTCACTTCCGTGGTAGCGATGCGGGTAACCAGGAAATTATCCCACCAAGCAGAGGCGGGACCCATCAGTTGATGTGCGGCAAAGGAGACTTTCTCTTGGTCAGTGCACTGCAATAGGTTGAGTTTCTTCTCGATGGCATGGAGCCAATCACTTGCCTCCATGGGGTTAGTAGTGCTTGAGAAGGTTGGGGGACGAACACGGAGAAACTCTGGTAACTTGGACTGCACGGGGGGTGGTCCATGCTGTTGCTGGTTGTTCTGGTTCTGATTCAAGAGCTGTTGTAGCACTTGTTGATGTTACTGTTGTTGCTGTTGCATCTGCTGCATCATCCAAGAGAGCATCTGCGTCTGGCTAGCAAGAATCAGGGCAAGCGACGGGTTCTCTGGTGGAGGCGGCGGGGGCGGTCCTCCGGTGCTGGACTGGTCGGTGTCGCGGTTGCCGTGGCGGGTGTTCACCATCTGCGGGGCGGGAGGAACAGAAAGAGAAAGAAGAAAAAGAAACGACTAAGCAAACAGGGGCTTTATTTAATTAGTGAACTATAATTGTCTTGCTTAAGAAACACACTTAAAAACCACACAACTCCTGGCGGCACAACCATAACCCCACTACTGCTATGGTTCACCACTAGCCCCAAGCGAAGCAAACCTAACACACCAAAACTAGCACACAACGACTAAAACGAAGCTAAGGGCGGCGTCTAGGGCACGGAAGGAGAGCGACGATCGACGATGGGAGACGGGTCTTCTTCCTCGTCTTCAGAGCGGCTTCTAGAGTTGCTGGGGAGACCATCTTCATCTTCACCAGAAGCGGACTCGCTGCTGCTAGAGACCGTGATGATCCTGTTGCGGTTCCTAGCTATGTTGAACGGGGAGACACCTTCCTCGGGCACTGGGGTCGGAGAGGTTGGCACCATCTGCATCAAGGGTCTTGGTTCATCCGGGGCACCAGGGTAAGACTGAACTCTTGGCGGCCCACGGGTTCGCTTCCTTGCCGTCGTGCGACACCTTGCACCTCCGGGCTCTGGGAGTCCTTTGAGCCTGGCATTCTCCTTCTTCAAGCGGTCGACCTCATCTTGCAGACGAACGATCTGGGTGAGCTTGGCGTTGTTCAGAGCCTTGGACGCTTCGTGGAGGTCGTGATGCATCTGGTCGAGACCCTGCAGCACCGTGCACATCCTACCGAAGGTAGGGTCTTGCTCACTTCGGGCAGACCGAAACCTACTGACCATGGAATTGGGTCCACGACCAGGGTGATACCGGTAAGCCGAATGTTGAAACGTCAGGTCATGCCTGGCCCTGAGCGTTGTCATCAGACTGTAGGCAGCTTCCTGGCAGGCATGCTCATGTGTGCCTCCGGCTCCTTCTGCTTCCAAGTTAGGGAGGAAACCGGGGATTCCATGCAGCTCCAATCTTACTCGGTGGGGGAACTCGCCTTCCAGAGGATAGATCGTGGTGTACTCCGGCTCGTAGGGGTATCCTGCCGTGAACGAGACTCTTGCCAACTTTGCCACGAATCCAGCCATCCCGTTTCCACGATGATACAAAGGGTGGTCAGCCATCTAAAGAACACAAGGATTTGGAATCAATAGATGCAAAATTTTATTTCAAGATAAATAAATCATAAAAGAAAGAAAGTAAAAGTTTTACCCGTAAATCGATTTACTCACGCTTTTCAATCAAAGGGGTTTTGTCTTTTTAAAACACTCACGCTTTTGAAAAGCACTAACCCATTTTCAAAACACTCCCACTTTCGCAAACTATGCACACACATGAAAAGCAGAGGGCTCTTAGGGTTTCCGTTGGGCTGATCCTACGGTCAAAGGTGGCTCTGATACCAACTTGTCACGCCCAGAAATTCCTCACACGAATTTCTGAACTTAATTGTGTATTAAATCCCTGTCCAGGACCAGCCAGGGTACACAAAAAGACAATGTTGATTACATAACCATCGTTCTTCGAAACAACTAAAAATTACACTTATTCTAGCGGAAATGCAGCGGAAAGAAAAACAAAGGGGGTAGACTAGCTCCAGCGGGTACGGCTCCAGTCCACAGGCAACACTTCGACGGCGGAACAGCTCACTCCTGAGAGGCACCTCCATCGGACTCTGCTTCTAGCTCTAGGGTGGGAAAGTTAAGCAAGGCTGAGTACAAACCACCGTACTCAACAAGTAACACGGACAAGGGGAAAATAAATGATGCAACGGGATTTACAAGGACAGGCTAGGGTTAGTTGCAATAAAGCAGCAGTTTAAATAAATAACAGAGCTTAAAGAATAAAGGTAATTAAGTACAGTAAAGCATAAATAAAATAAGCAGTTGTAAAGTACCACAACACCGTCCAACGTTACACCACGTTGCAACAGGCCCAACCACTACTCAACGTTACACCACGTTGCAGTAGTCCCGAGTGATAACAAATTTACTCAAGTTATTAAGGTTCACTAATCACAGTGAAGCTGGGAGTTCGCCCTTAACCGTGGGCACGGCTACTCGAATAGTTTATACTCTGATCAGAGGTGTACTACTGTACCGACAAGACACGACTCCACTACACTTGAACGTGCGCCGACATACCACCACGGCATACCGGAAAGGAGACCGTGATAGGACCCGTTACACAACCCTCCCTATTTAATCGCACCACACTTCAGGTTTCACCCCCTCCTTTACACCAAGTCGGGCAGTCCACTCTTGTGCTTTGGTAGATCCGAAAGCAGGAGAAGCTTTCGTTACACCACGATTGCCCGTCCATACTCCATCACGCCTACCCTTGCCTAGGTACGTCAAATAGTTTGAAGTCATGCTCCAAATCTCACCTTACCCATTTCGGCATGTGGTTAGCTCTTATTTACTTCCAGGGTTTCCCGTGAACCGGTCCTTAATCGCCATGGGTGCGACTCTCAAAACCATGCACCCACAGCCCACCATTATCAATATTTTAGTTGACATTAACCCGAACCGGGTAGTGAATCACTATCTCAGCTATTCAGAACTAAGCATAATTAAATGTGATCCTATGAGCTATTTGTTCTAAGCATGGCTAAGCATTAACCTAGGCCTGACTCTAATCAAGTTACCCCTGGTCCAGCAATGAATAAAGTTGGATAAATGACGGCATAATAATAAGGTTTATCCGAAAATAGCACAAAGTAAGTACTTTAATTAAAACAATGCATATTTGAAATAAATAAGCGAGGAATTTGCAATAATGGGTTCAATATGTTCAAGGATGAGTGTCACTTGCCTTGCTCTGGCCCTTGGGGAACTTCGGCGACGATCTTGAAGTAAACCGGCTCTTCGGCGGGGTCCGAATCTAAGCGACAAAGCACAAAAATAAATAAAACAGGCACAAACTCTACTGAAACAGCAAAAGAAACTATTTTTAATGGATTCTTGATAAATTTATGAATTTAATGAAATTTGAATGGACCTAAACGGAGACTTGATGAATTACTTATGAATTTTAGAAGTTTTCTAGGTTTTTTAGCTAAACAGAAAAGTCCTAAATCAATTATTGCGCAATTAATGGGGCTGCTGACATCAGCGAGGAGAGAGGAAACTGACGTCTGATAGGTGGGGACCACCTGTCGGTGAGAGAAGGGGAGAGGGAGAGACTGACATGCGGGCCTGGGGAGGAGAGAGAGAGGAGGCGGGCGCGGGGACGACTGACGGGTGGGACCCACTCGTCAGCGAGAGAGGAATAGAGAGGAGGTGACAGAACGCGCGAACGGGCGGACGGCGGCGACCGGCGGGAGCGGCGGCAGCGACGCACGGCGACGGCGGCGCGACAGCGAAGGCGCGACGGCGACGGCGCGACGGCGACGACCGGCGAGCGGCGACGGCGCGACGGCGACGACGGCCGGGGCGGCGACGCACGGGCGCAACCCGGCAGAACAGCGGCGACGGCGACTGGCGAGCAGCGACGACGCGGCACACGCGGGCGCAAGCAATGGCAGCCATACGTCGGCGACGCGGAGGCGACGATGACCACGAGGGCCGGCAGGAGCGGCGAGCTTCGGTCTCGTCCGGCGAAGGCGCGCGACTCGGCGGCGGTCGGCCGGAAAGGGGGAGAAAGAGGGGAGGAGGGTGCGGGTGCTCACCGGCGGCGGCGAGGGCACGGGCGGGTCGGCGAGACCGAGGCGGAGGTGGCGACGCGGGCGGGTGAGAGAGATCGGCGGTGGCGGCGGAGATCGATTGGCGGCGGTGAGGCGACCGGGCGCGACGGCGACGACGCGACGGAGGAATGCGCGGCGCGGGGGACGCTCACCGGCGACGACGAGGACGGCGACTGGTCGGCGACAGCGGCGCGGAGGTGATGACGCGGCTGGACAGCGGCGAAGGCGTCCGACGGCGAAAATTGCACGGCGGCGGCGAGAGGCAGCAGCGCGGCGGCGACACGAGCGACGGCGGAAAGTGGGCGACGGCGCGGCGGCGGTGGGGATTTATAGGGTGGCGGCACCGGCTAGGGCGGGCGGAGGTTGGAGACCGAGTCGGCGACGACGCGGTCTCGGCGGCGGCCGTTGCGGCGGCGGCCGTTGCGGCGCGGCGGCGGATTCGGACTCGGCTGGCGCGGGCGTGGCGCGGGCTGGCGGAGCTCGGTCGCTGACAGGTGGGCCCCACCCGTCAGTGGCGCGAGAGAGAGGAGGGAGGCGGCGCGGACGCGCGGCGCGAGCGAGCGGGCGACGCGGCAGCTGGGCCGAGCGGCGGCCCGGGCGGGGCGCGCGCTGGCAGGCGGAGGGGGCCGGCTCGGCTGGGCCGGCCGAGGAGGAGGCTGCGGGCTGGCTCGGCCGGGCCGGCCCGGGAAGGAAAAGAAAAGAAAAGGAAAAGGAAAAAGAAAGAGGGAGGAAAATTGGACTTCGGCCCAATTTGAGAAGGAAGGGAAAAAGAAAAGAAAAAGGAGGGAAAAAGGAAAACCCCACTTTTGCCGAGTTTTAAATTAATTTGTTTGGCCAAATTTTATACTTCAGCAATTTGAATTGAAATCCAGTTAGTCGATTTGCGAGCCTCGATTTAATTGAATTAGGTTCTTTTAGAGGGATTCTTCCTGAGTTAATTAAGCCAATTGTTACTTACGAATTTCTTTTTACAATTTAGGCTTAGGACGAAACTCCGGGTGTGACAAGGCGGAAAGTGAGCGACGGCGCGCGGCGGCTCGGGATTTATAGGGTAGCGGCGCCGGCTAGGGCGGGCGGAGGTTGGAGACCGAGTCGGGGACGACGCGGTCTCGGCGCCGGCCGTTGCGGCGACGGCGCGGAGTCGGACTCGCGCGGAGGCGGCGCGGCGCGGGCGGGCGCGGAGGCAGGGAACGGTCACTGACAGGTGGGCCCCACCTGTCAGTGGCGCGAGGGTGGAGGGAGGCGCCGCGGACTCGCGACACGGACACGGCGCGGGAGGTGGGCCGAGCGGCGGCCCAGGCGAGGCGCGCGCGCGCGGAGGGAAGCGGCCGGCGCGGCTGGGCCGGCCGAGAGGAAGTGGGCCGGCTCGGCTGGGCCGGCCCGGGAAGGAGGAAGAGGAAAAAGAAAAAGAAAAAGAAAAAGGGAGGGAGGAAAATTGGACTTCGGCCCAATTTGAGAAGGAAGGGAAAAAGAAAGGAAAAGGGAGGGAAAAAGGAAAACCCCACTTTTGCCATGTTTTAAATTAATTTGTTTGGCCAAATTTTATACTTCTGCAATTTGAATTTAAATCTAGTTAGTCGATTTGCGAGCCTCGATTTAATTGAATTAGGTTCTTTTAGAGGGATTCTTCCTGAGTTAATTAAGCCAATTGTTACTTACGGATTTCTTTTACGATTTTAGGCTTAGGACGAAACTCCGGGTGTGACAGATCGTCACAAGAAACAAAGCACGGTTAGTGGCCCAAGGTTTCACTCAAGTCGAAGGACTTGACTTCGGTGAAACCTTTGCGCCGGTTGCCCGCCTTGAGTCCATTCGCATTCTATTAGCTTATGCCACTAACCATGATTTTAAGTTATACAAAATGGACGTCAAGAGTGCCTTTCTCAATGGACCAATCTCTGAATTGGTATATGTGGAACAACCGCCGGGCTTCGAAGATCCAAAGCACTCCTACCACGTCTACAAGCTACACAATTCTCTATATGGGCTCAAGCAAGCACCAAGGGCATGGTATGAGTGTCTTCGTGATTTCCTAACCAAGAACGGTTTCGAAATTGGGAAGGCCGACACAACTCTCTTCACCAAGAAATTTAAGAATGACCTGTTTGTATCCCAAATTTATGTCGACAACATAATATTTGGCTCAACTAATGTTTCATTTAGTGAAGAGTTTAGTAGGATCATGACCAAAAGGTTTGAGATGTCCATGATGGGAGAATTGAAGTTCTTCCTCGGCTTGCAAGTAAGGCAACTCAAGGATGGCACGTTCATTTCACAAACAAAGTACTGGAAAGATGTCCTTAAGAAGTTTGACATGGACGGTGCCAAGCCCATCAAGACGCCAATGCCGATAAATGGACACCTCGACCTTGATGTTAATGGTAAGGAGGCAGGTATCAAGGTATATCGCTCAATCATCGGCTCCCTCCTTTATCTTTGTGCATCTAGGCCCAACATAATACTTAGTGTATGCATGTGTGCTCGCTTTCAAGCTGCTCCAAAAGAATGTCATTTAGTGGCCGTTAAGAGAATCTTGAGGTCTTTGGTTCACACTCCAAACCTAGGGCTTTGGTATCCGAAAGGATGCAATTTTGAGCTACTGGGCTACTCCGACTCGGATTATGCCGGGTGTAAGGTTGATAGAAAAAGTACCACAGGGACTTGTCAATTCCTTAGGCGGTCTCTAGTCTCATGGTCATCCAAGAAACAAAATTCCATCGCTTTATCCACCGCTGAAGCCGAATACATAGCCGCCGGTGCGTGTTGTGCCCAACTCTTATGGATGAAACAAACTCTCCAAGATTTTGGATACACCATGACTAGGATCCCTCTCCTTTGTGACAATGAGAGTGCTATCAAAATAGCCAACAACCCAGTCCAACACTCAAGAACCAAACATATCGATATACGACACCATTTCTTGAGGGACCATGAAACCAAAGGAGACATTTCCATAACTCATGTGAGAACCGAACACCAACTAGCCGACATCTTCCCCAAGCCCTTAGATGAGAAAAGGTTTTGTGAGTTGAGAAATGAACTAAATATCTTGGATTCTCGCAACATTGCATGAAAAACGGCTTGACTTTTCAAATAGTTAAGTCAATTTCATACACATGTTAGAACAACATGAGTCTTCATATTTCTAGAGGTCAATTCTTAAATAGAATTGTTTTTAAATACCAGGAGTAAGGCTCAAATATTCCCAAACAAAATTTCAAAATTCTTGTTTCTCAAACTTGGTTGCGAAAGTTATTGAGTGCTTTGCAAAAACTTGATTTCTAGATTGCGAAAATGGTTGTTGACTTGAGAATCATAATTTTGTACTGATTGCTTGATCTGATTCTCAAGTTGAATAGCCAAATCTTCTTAGAGTCAGTTTCGCTTCAGCCTCTTTTACTTCCACTAGAGTCCAGTCTAGACCGAACAGTCCGCCCCTAGCTGGACTGTCCGGCCAGCCCCCTTAGCCTGCTTCGTAAAGTCCCAGCTGGACGGTCCGGCGCCTACCCGGACAGTCCGGCCGGCAACTTCCTTATCTGCCCCCAGGCCGAGCAGAGAGAGGAAATCTCTCTCATTTCCTCTCTCCCTCAAACCCTAACTCCCTCTCACCCCATAGAGGCGATTTTGGGTTTGCACCGTCGAAAAGCTTTCGGATCACGTTTTTCACTTCTTTGGTGGTGAGGAACTCGTCTCCCGAACGCGGATTCGACGTTCGGATTCCAGGTGACTAAGATCATTGAATCAGATGAGGACTGACCATCTCATTCCCACGCACACTCTCTTTTTGGTGTATTGATGCCAAAGGGGGAGAAGTTGTAGAATTGAGAGGGGTCAAATTGGAGTTTTAGCTTTTGTGTCTGTGTCGGCCGAACCATCCGCCCTGAAGCCGGATAGTTCGGCCTCCGTTCCTGTCGAAACTCATTCCAGTTTGTGTTGCTGAGATGTATTGACTGTAGGCTAGCTCGCATTTAATTTCCTTGCTATGTGTTGTGTGTTCGTTGCATGAACTCGTATGCCTTACGTTAGAAAAATTCAAGTTTCATGCATAATTGCTTGTTGAAGGTAGCACACATCGAGGGGAGCTAGATTTATTGCATCTCTGCATGTATGATGTTTTATTGTCATGCGTTAACTAGTATTGTCATCGATCACCAAAAAGGGGGAGATTGAAAGTGCATCTAGCCCCTAAACGAAGTTTTGAATGATTAATGACAATGCAAGCCAAGCATGTGTGCGCTAATGAGTTGTGATTGCAGAGAAGATGAGAGATCATTTTGATTGAAGAATTACTTGATCAAACTTAGAGCATGTGTGACCTGAAGCGACGTCTCTACGAAGACGAATGCGGTCAAAGGCGTATTTTATTTTTTCTTTTTGAGTTGTAGAAACTCTGTACTATTAAGAGGGGTCACTGGAATCTCTGCATGCATCCTGGAGTAAGCCTAAGCTGTCACGCCTGGAGTTTTATCCCAAGCCTAAATCGTAAAAAGAAATTCGTAAATAACAATTGGTTTAATTAACTCAGGAAAAATCCCTCTAAAAGGAATTAATTTAACTAAATCGAGGTTCCAAATCGACTAACTGGATTTAAATTCAAATTGCAGAACAATAAAATTTGGCCAATCAAAATAATTTAAAACTCGGCAAAAGTGGGGTTTTTCTTTTTCCCTCCTTTTTCCTCTCTTTTTCCCTTCCTTCTCAAATTGGGCCGAAGTCCAATTTTCCTCCCTCTTTCTTTTTCCTTTTTCTTTTTCTTTTTCTCCTTCCCGGGCCGGCCCAGCCGAGCCGGCCCACTTCGTCTCGGCCGGCCCAGCCGACCGGCTCCGGCCTCCTCCGCCCGCGCACGCCCCGCCTGGGCCGCTGCTCCGGCCCAACTCGCCGCGCCCGCGCCCGCGAGTCCGCGCCGCCTCCCTCCTCCCCTCGCGCCACTGACAGGTGGGGCCCACCTGTCAGCGACCAGGCTTCGCCCGCGCCCGCGCCGCGCCGCACCGGCCGAGTCCGCCTCCGCCCCGACACCTCCGCCCGCCGCGCCGCCACTGCAACCACCGCCGCAACCGCCGCCGCCGAGTTCGCCGCGTCGTCGACTCGGTCTCCACCGGCCGCCCTGTCACGCCCAGAAATTTACACCAAATTTCTGAACAATAGCATGTATTAAATCTCGGTCCAGGCATCAGCCCGAGTACACACTATGACAAATTAATACACAGTTCCACGACTTAAAAACAAATAAAAACAATTATCTATCGAAATGCAGCGGAAAAGGAAAACAAGACTAGATCATCTAATCTTCAGCTTCAGCTGGTGAAGACGGCTCCACACCACAGGCACTCTCGACGGCGGACTGAACCTCACTTCAACCTTCGGAACAACCTTCTTCTGACACAGGCTCTAGCACTTGCTCTGGTGGGGGAAAGAGTAAGCAAGGCTGAGTACAAACCACCGTACTCAACAAGTAACACCCAAGAGAGGGAGAATAATGAATGCAATAGGGTAACAAGGATAGGCTAAGGTTAACTTGCACAAAGCTGCAGTAATTTAGCAAAGCGGTAGATAAAATAGACTGAAATAAAAGTAAAGTAAACATTTAAGATAAACATCCACTGTCCAACGTTACACCACGTTGCAACAGGCCCAGACCGCTGTCGAACGTTACACCACGTAGCGACAGGGCCAACCCTCTGCCCAACGTTAAACCACATTGCGACAGACCCAAACCACTGCCAAGATTAATAAAATTATTAAAGAGGTTCATCTAATCCCAGTGAGTCTGTCAGTTCGCCCAATAACCGCGGGCACGGCTACTCGAATAGTTTTACTCTGCAGAGGTGTACAACTTTACCCACAAGACATGGCTCCCAAGCATGTTACCACGCCCCAACGTATCACCACGATACCTTAGTACGGAAACCATGATAAGACCTTTCACCCAGCCCTCCCTAGACAATCGCACCACACTTCAGGTTTCACCCCCTCCTTTACACCAAGTCGGGCAGTCTCCTCTTGTGCCTTGGTAGATCCGGAAGCAGGAGAAGCTTTCGTTACACCACGATTGCCCGTCCATACTCCATCACGCCTACCCTTGCCTGGGTACGTCGAATAGGGACAAGCTAGATTACGAGTCTCACCATTGCCCATTCTGGCTTGTGGTTAGTACGTGTAAGACCTTCAGGGTTTCCTGAGAACCGGTCCTTAATTGCCATGGGCACGACTCTCAAAACCATGCACCCACAGCCCACCATAAGCAATATTTTAGTTGTATTAATCCCTATCGGGAAATGAATAATGATAACACCCATTAAAGGTCTATCAAAGTTTAATCAATAATTAAATAAGAATTGGTGAGCTAGTTGAACTAAGCATGGCTAAGCATTGGCTAACCCTAATTCTAGTCAAATTAACCCTGGGATGACAATAATAAATGGGAATCAACGGGTATAAAGGTAAATGCCCAATAGATACATAAAGTAAAAACATTTGAATACAATGCATGTTTGAATGTAAAAGCGGGGGATTTTATAATCATAGGTTCAATATGATCAAAGAAGGGTGCCACTTGCCTTGCTTAGACCCACGAGGAACTTCGGCGACGACTTCGAGAACGAACGGCGCTGCGACGGGGGAAAAACCTACGACAAACAAGGCAAAACAAGAAAAACAGGCTAAAAACTACTGAAACAGAGGAAGAAACTATTTTTAATGGATTCTTGGCATTTTTCTGGATTTAATGAAACTTGAATGGACCTAAACGGAGACTAGATGAATTACTTATGAATTTTAGAAGTTTTCTGGGTTTTTTAGCTAAACAGAAAAGTCCTAAATCAATTATTGCGCAATTAATGGGGCTGCTGACGTCAGCGAGGAGAGAGGAGGCTGACGGCTGACAGGTGGGGACCACCTGTTGGTGAGAGAGAGAGGGAAGTGGGCGGCTGACACGCGGGCCCGGGGAGGAGAGAGAGGAGGCGGCTGGCGGGGAACGACTGACGAGTGGGGCCCACTCGTCAGCGGGAGAGGAACAGAGAGGAAGGGAGGAGAGCGCGCGACTCGCGGCTCGACGACGCGGCGGGCGGCGACCGGCGGACGGCGGTGTGGACCGGCGGGTATGCGGCGGACGGCGGCGACCCAGTGGGTGGCCACGTGAGAGCTGGCGACGGCGCTAGGAGCAGCGACTCCGAAGGGAGAACAGCGGTGGCTCGGGGAGGACGACGACGACGGCGCGACGGGAGGGCGACGACGGCGTCGGCGAGCGCTGGCGCGAGGCGACGGGGAAGGCGGCGATGGCGAAGGTGGTGACGAGAACGGCGATGACGAGTCGACGCGGAGGAGGCGGAGATAGCGATGGGGTGGCGCGGCTCGGAGCGGCTACGAGCGGCGGGAGGGAAAGACGGTGACGGACGCCGGTAGCGGGACTTGGCGACCGTGCGACGACGGTGACGAAGGGCAGAGATGAAGGTGGTGGTGGGCGGAGGGGCGACGGCGACGCAAAGATGACGATTGCGACGAAGTGGGGAACGGCGGCGTGGAGACACGGCCGAGAGGGAGAGGGGAAACGCTCACCGGCGGCGACAACGAAGGCGGCGCGTCGGCGAGGGCGAGGCGGAGGTGATGACGCAGACGCGCGGCGGCTGGCGACGCGCGGTGACGAGATCGGCCGACGGCGTCGAGACGACGGGCACGGCGGCGGGAGGGACGAAGGGGCGGCGACGACGCTCGGCGACCACCGGTGGCGACGAGGGCCGGCGGAAGGTCGGCGAAGCCGAGACGGAGGTGGTGACGCGGGTGGGCGGCGACTGGTGTCCGACGGCGAAGTTGCGCGGCGGCGGCGAGAGGCAGCAGCGCGGCGGCGACTCGGGCGGACGGCGGAAAGTGAGCGACGGCGCGCGGCGGCTCGGGATTTATAGCGTGGAGGCACCGGCTAGGGCGGGCGGAGGTTGGAGACCGAGTCGGCGACGGCGCGGCCTCGGCGGCGGTGGTTGCGGCGGCGGCGGACCCGGACTCGCGGGCGCGGGCGCGGCGCGGCGCGGGAGCTGGGCCGAAGCCGCGGCCCAAGCGGGCGCGCGCTGGCGGGCGGAGGGAGCGGCCGGTGTGGCTGGGCCGGCCGAGCGGGAAGACGGGCCGGCTCGGCTGGGCCGGCCCGGGAAGAAAAAGAAAAAGAAAAAGAAAAAGGAAAAAGAGAGAGGGAGGAAAATTGGATTTCGGCCCAATTTGAGAAGGAAGGGAAAAAGAAAGGAAAAAGGAGGTAAGAAGGAGGAAAAAGGAAAACCCCACTTTTGCCGAATTTTAAATTATTTTGTTTGGCCAAATTTTATACTTCTGCAATTTAAATTTAAATCCTGTTAGTCGATTTGCGAGCCTCGATTTAAGTGAATTAATACCTTTTAGAGGGATTTTTCCTGAGTTAATTAAGCCAATTGTTATTTACGGATTTCTTTTTACGATTTAGGCTTGGGATAAAACTCTGGGCGTGACAAATCCACCCCCCTTAACAGAATCTCGTCCCCGAGATTCGGAGGAGCTCTTAAAGAGGTGCAGACAAGCAGCCTAGAGTTGGCAGAACTTACCTGGAACAAACTCGGGTGCAGCTTGAGCTTCCTTGGCTGAGACTTGATTGACTTGGGCTTGCACGAATCCTGGTTTGTTGCGTCTTGGCTGTGGACACTCCTTGGCGAAGTGACCCGGTCTGTTGCAGTTGAAACAAACCCCTGGCTTCTGAGCTGGTGCTGTCTGGTTTGGCGGTGGCAGTGCTGATAAGGGCTGCAGTGGTCCTCCATTGTTGTTGTTGTCATGAGGGTTGTAGTTGCTTGGGTTGAAAGGTCGGTGTTGACGAACAATCAGTGTCGAAGACCCCTGCTGTTGTCCAAAGTGCAAACGTGGCTTCTGGTTCTTCCCTGTGTTGACTTTTCCGCTTTTCTCTTGCGATCCATCTGGTTGCACTGGTCCTCCTGGCAGATTGCTTTGTCTACTAACTTCTCAAAGTCCGCAAAATCCCTTGAGATCAGCTGCTTGGTCAGGTCATCATCCAATCCTTCGAGAAACTTCTCTTGTCTTTCAGCATCGGTGCGCACATCTTCCGGGGCATAACGTGCAAGGCGGTTGAACTCATGGAGATACTCTGTAACTGTCATGTCCCCTTGTTGTAGATCACGAAACTCATGCTTCTTCTGTGCCACTATTCCATCTGGCACATGGGCTTTCCGAAAACTGTTGCAGAACTCGTCCCAAGTGATGTCTGTAGTGGCAGTCCGAGTAGCCAAAAGGTTATCCCACCAAACGGAGGCGGGTCCCATCAGTTGGTGAGTCACGAAAGCGATCTTCTCTTGATCACTGCACTCTAGAAGATTCAGCTTCTTTTCGATTGCATGTAGCCAGTCATTTGCTTCCATCGGGTTGGTTGTGCTCGCAAACGTCGGTGGTCGAACTCGAAGAAACTCTGATAACTTTGACTGTGCTGGCGGTGGTCCTTGGTGTTGATTCTGCTATTGATTCATCAAAAGCTGCATCACCTGTTGGTGTTGTTGTTGCATCTGTTGCATCATCATGGTCATCATCTGAGCCTGGTTGGCTAGAACTTGGGCAATCGTCGGGTCCTCTTGTTGCGGCGGTGGTGATCCATTGCGCGAACCTTCATGGTTTCCTTGACTTCCAGTTGCTCCGTTGTTGTTGCGGTTACTGTTCCTTGTGTTCACCATCTTCAGAGCAAAAGGAGAGAACAAAGGGAGAGGAGAAAATCAAAGGGCTTTTCTTGAATTACTCGACTGTAATTTTCTGATCTTGATTAAAACACTAAAAAGAGCACTCAACTCCTGGTGGTACGACCATAACGCCACTACTTGCTATGGTGAACCGCTAACCCCAAACAAACCTACACACACAAACTACCCAGCAACGACTAAAAGACGATGCTAGGGTAACGTCTACGGCTCGAAACGGCTGCGACGACTGAAGAAGCAACGCTTGACTCTTCAACGACTCCACCTTCAACTCGAGAGCGACGCTTGGAGTAGCGCAGACCTGACTCTTCACCTCTGGAAGAACTTGACTCTTCGGTCTTGACACTTGATCGGCTGAAGTCGCTGACGACTGCTGCGACGAAGCCACGGGCTCGTCGATGGGATGACACACATCTATAGAGAGATCAAGGTTTGAGAAGCAAGTATGCTCACTAAATTTTCAAAACCAAAAGACTCAACTCTCCCTTTTTTTTTGCAAACAACTCAAATTTTGCAAAACCTAATGCATATGAAAGAAGGCTCCTAGGGTTTCCATTTGGCTCATCCTACGGTCAAGATTGGCTCTGATACCAACTTGTCACGCCCAGAAATTTACACCAAATTTCTGAACAATAGCATGTATTAAATCTCGGTCCAGGCATCAGCCCGAGTACACACTATGACAAATTAATACACAGTTCCACGACTTAAAAACAAATAAAAACAATTATCTATCGAAATGCAGCGGAAAAGGAAAACAAGACTAGATCATCTAATCTTCAGCTTCAGCTGGTGAAGACGACTCCACACCACAGGCACTCTCGACGGCGGACTGAACCTCACTTCAACCTTCGGAACAACCTTCTTCTGACACAGGCTCTAGCACTTGCTCTGGTGGGGGAAAGAGTAAGCAAGGCTGAGTACAAACCACCGTACTCAACAAGTAACACCCAAGAGAGGGAGAATAATGAATGCAATAGGGTAACAAGGATAGGCTAAGGTTAACTTGCACAAAGCTGCAGTAATTTAGCAAAGCGGTAGATAAAATAGACTAAAATAAAAGTAAAGTAAACATTTAAGATAAACATCCACTGTCCAACGTTACACCACGTTGCAACAGGCCCAGACCGCTGTCGAACGTTACACCACGTAGCGACAGGGCCAACCCTCTGCCCAACGTTAAACCACATTGCGACAGACCCAAACCACTGCCAAGATTAATAAAATTATTAAAGAGGTTCATCTAATCCCAGTGAGTCTGTCAGTTCGCCCAATAACCGCGGGCACGGCTACTCGAATAGTTTTACTCTGCAGAGGTGTACAACTTTACCCACAAGACATGGCTCCCAAGCATGTTACCACGCCCCAACGTATCACCACGATACCTTAGTACGGAAACCATGATAAGACCTTTCACCCAGCCCTCCCTAGACAATCGCACCACACTTCAGGTTTCACCCCCTCCTTTACACCAAGTCGGGCAGTCTCCTCTTGTGCCTTGGTAGATCCGGAAGCAGGAGAAGCTTTCGTTACACCACGATTGCCCGTCCATACTCCATCACGCCTACCCTTGCCTGGGTACGTCGAATAGGGACAAGCTAGATTACGAGTCTCACCATTGCCCATTCTGGCTTGTGGTTAGTACGTGTAAGACCTTCAGGGTTTCCTGAGAACCAGTCCTTAATTGCCATGGGCACGACTCTCAAAACCATGCACCCACAGCCCACCATAAGCAATATTTTAGTTGTATTAATCCCTATCGGGAAATGAATAATGATAACACCCATTAAAGGTCTATCAAAGTTTAATCAATAATTAAATAAGAATTGGTGAGCTAGTTGAACTAAGCATGGCTAAGCATTGGCTAACCCTAATTCTAGTCAAATTAACCCTGGGATGACAATAATAAATGGGAATCAACGGGTATAAAGGTAAATGCCCAATAGATACATAAAGTAAAAACATTTGAATACAATGCATGTTTGAATGTAAAAGCGGGGGATTTTATAATCATAGGTTCAATATGATCAAAGAAGGGTGCCACTTGCCTTGCTTAGACCCACGAGGAACTTCGGCGACGACTTCGAGAACGAACGGCGCTGCGACGGGGGAAAAACCTACGACAAACAAGGCAAAACAAGAAAAAAAGGCTAAAAACTACTGAAATAGAGGAAGAAACTATTTTTAATGGATTCTTGGCATTTTTCTGGATTTAATGAAACTTGAATGGACCTAAACGGAGACTAGATGAATTACTTATGAATTTTAGAAGTTTTCTGGGTTTTTTAGCTAAACAGAAAAGTCCTAAATCAATTATTGCGCAATTAATGGGGCTGCTGACGTCAGCGAGGAGAGAGGAGGCTGACGGCTGACAGGTGGGGACCACCTGTTGGTGAGAGAGAGAGGGAAGTGGGCGGCTGACACGCGGGCCCGGGGAGGAGAGAGAGGAGGCGGCTGGCGGGGAACGACTGACGAGTGGGGCCCACTCGTCAGCGGGAGAGGAACAGAGAGGAAGGGAGGAGAGCGCGCGGCTCGCGGCTCGACGGCGCGGCGGGCGGCGACCGGCGGACGGCGGTGTGGACCGGCGGGTATGCGGCGGACGGCGGCGACCCAGTGGGTGGTCACGCGAGAGCTGGCGACGGCGCTAGGAGCAGCGACGCCGAAGGGAGAACAGCGGTGGCTCGGGGAGGACGACGACGACGGCGCGACGGGAGGGCGACGACGGCGTCGGCAAGCGCTGGTGCGAGGCGACGGGGAAAGCGGCGATGGCGAAGGTGGTGACGAGAACGGCGTTGACGAGTCGACGCGGAGGAGGCGGAGATAGCGATGGGGTGGCGCGGCTCGGAGCGGCTACGAGCGGCGGGAGGGAAAGACGGTGACGGACGCCGGTAGCGGGACTTGGCGACCGTGCGACGACGGTGACGAAGGGCGGAGATGAAGGTGGTGGTGGGCGGAGGGGCGACGGCGACGCAAAGATGACGATTGCGACGAAGTGGGGAACGGCGGCGTGGAGACACGGCCGAGAGGGAGAGGGGAAACGCTCACCGGCGGCGACAACGAAGGCGGCGCGTCGGCGAGGGCGAGGCGGAGGTGATGACGCAGACGCGTGGCGGCTGGCGACGCGCGGTGACGAGATCGGCCGACGGCGTCGAGACGACGGGCACGGCGGCGGGAGGGACAAAGGGGCGGCGACGATGCTCGGCGACCACCGGTGGCGACGAGGGCCGGCGGAAGGTCGGCGAAGCCGAGACGGAGGTGGTGACGCGGGTGGGTGGCGACCGGTGTCCGACGGCGAAGTTGCGCGGCGGCGGCGAGAGGCAGCAGCGCGGCGGCGACTCGGGCGGACGGCGGAAAGTGAGCGACGGCGCGCGGCGGCTCGGGATTTATAGCGTGGAGGCACCGGCTAGGGCGGGCGGAGGTTGGAGACCGAGTCGGCGACGGCGCGGCCTCGGCGGCGGTGGTTGCGGCGCGGGCGGCCGAAACGGTCACTGACAGGTGGGCCCCACCTGTCAGTGGCGCGCGAGAGAGGAGGGAGGCGGCCCGGACTCGCGGGCGCGGGCGCGGCGCGGCGCGGGAGCTGGGCCGAAGCCGCGGCCCAAGCGGGCGCGCGCTGGCGGGCGGAGGGAGCGGCCGGCGCGGCTGGGCCGGCCGAGCGGGAAGACGGGCCGGCTCGGCTGGGCCGGCCTGGGAAGAAAAAGAAAAAGAAAAAGAAAAAGGAAAAAGAGAGAGGGAGGAAAATTGGATTTCGGCCCAATTTGAGAAGGAAGGGAAAAAGAAAGGAAAAAGGAGGTAAGAAGGAGGAAAAAGGAAAACCCCACTTTTGCCGAATTTTAAATTATTTTGTTTGGCCAAATTTTATACTTCTGCAATTTAAATTTAAATCCTGTTAGTCGATTTGCGAGCCTCGATTTAAGTGAATTAATACCTTTTAGAGGGATTTTTCCTGAGTTAATTAAGCCAATTGTTATTTACGGATTTCTTTTTACGATTTAGGCTTGGGATAAAACTCTGGGCGTGACACGCCCCGCCCTAGCCGGCGCCACCACCCTATAAAATCCCCGTGCCGCCGCCCCACCGCCACTTTCCCCTCTCCGCCCGAAGCTTCCCTCCGTCGCCGTCAGCCGCCGATTTCCTCGTCGGTCGTCGGACGTCGCCGCCCACCCGCGTCATCACCTCCGCCTCACCGTCGCCAACTTGCTACCGCCCCGGTCGTCGCCGGCGGGCATCTCCAGCACCCGCGCATCCTCTCGCCACTCAGTCGCCGCCGCTCCCGACCTCGCCACCGCCACCCCAATCCCATCGCCCGGTCGTCGCCGTCGCGCCGTCGGACGTCACCACCTGTCTCGCCTCCTCGCCGACCTGTCGCCGTCGTTCCCATCGCCGGTGAGCCTCTCTGCTCCCCTCCTCCCCTCATTTTCCTCTCCGCAGGATGCAGCCGAGGCCGCCGCCGCCGCCGCCGCGCGCGCGTGTGCCTTGGGCGTTGCCATCGCCCCTCCGCTTGCCGCTCGTTCCCGCCATTCGCCGCACCGCCGTGCTCGTCGCGCCGTCGTTGCCTCCCCGAGCTGCCCAGCGTCCCAGTCGTGCCGCTGCGACGCATCTGCTGCCGGCCGCCGGCCTCCGTCCCGCGCCGTTGCCGCTGGTCGCGTCGTCGCCGTCGCCGTCGCCGTCGGGCGCCGTTGCCGCCGTCGGCCATGTGCCTCCTCTCTTCCTCGGTCCCCGCCTAACCGCCGATCCTTAGCACCGCCCCTCGCCGCGCCGTCGGTCGTCGCCGCCGTCCACTGCTGTCGCGCCGACGTCGCCGACCACCGTTTGCCCGGCCGCCTGCCGCCTAACCGCGCCACCTCCTCCCCCACGCAACCATCGCTCTGCTTTCCCCCGGTCGCGCCGTCGCTCGCAACGGTCGCCGCCGATCCCGCCGCTCCGCTTGCGCCGGCCCAACAGCCGTGCCGCTTTTCCCGTCCGTGCCGCCGTGCCGTCGTCGCCGTGCGCTGCGCTCGGTCGCGCGCCACGCGCTGTCATCGGACGCCGGTCGTCGTCGTCGCGCCGTCGTCGCCGTCGCCGCCCGCTTGTGGCCGCCCGACGTCGTCGCCGACGCCGTCGTTGCTGCGCCGTCGCCGCCTCCCCGGCTGAACGCCGCATCCCATCCCCCTCTCCCTCGCGACGCCGTCGCTGAGCTCCTCCGCCTGCCGCGCTGCTGGCTGACTCACCGCCGCGCCGCCCCGATCCCTCTCCCTCTCGGCCGTGTCCCCACGCCGCCGTTCCCCACTTCGTCGCAATTGTCATCTTTGCGTCGCCGTCGCCCCTCCGCCCACCACCACCTTCATCTCCGCCCTTCGTCACCGTCGTCGCACGGTCACCAAGCCCCGCTGCCGGCGTCCGTCACCGTCTTTCCCTCCCACCGCTCGTCGCTGCTCCGAGCCGCGCCACCCCGTCGCGGTCTCCGCCTCCTCCGCGCCGACTCGTCGTCGCCGTTCTCGTCACCACCTTCGCCATCGCCACCTTCCCAGTCGCCGTCCTCGTCGTCACCGGTGAGCGTCCGCCGCGCCGCGCTTTCCTCCGTCGCGTCGTCGCCGTCGCGCCCGGTCGCCTCACCGCCGCCAATCGATCTCCACCGCCACCGCCAATCTCCCGCTCCCGCCCGCGTCGCCACCTCCGCCTCGGTCTCGCCGACCCGCCCGCGCTCTCGCCGCCGCCGGTGAGCACCCGCATCCTCCTCCCCTCTCTCTCCCCCCTTCCGGCCGACCGCCGCCGAGTCGCGCGACGTCGCTGGACGAGTGCGAAGCTCGCCCCTCTCGCCGGCCGCCGTGGTTGTCGTCGCCTCCGCGTCGCCGACGTCTGGCCGCCGTCGCCGCTCGCCAGTCGCCGTCGCCGCTGTTCTGCCGGGTTGCGCCCGTGCGCTTTCGCCGCCCGTCGCCTCGCGCCAGTGCTCGCCGACGCCGTCATCGCCCTCCGGTCGCCGGTCGATGTCGCGGACGTCGACGCCCTCGCGCCGCCGGTCATCGCCGTCGCCACCTCCCCCTTCTCCTCGGCCCTCGCCGTCTCCGCCGCGCCGTCGCGCCGCTCGCCGCCAGCCGGCCGCGCCCTCCTCCCCTCTCTGTTTCCCTCTCACCGGCCAGCGGGTCCCACCCGTCAGTCGTCCCCGCGCCCTCCCTTCCTCTCTCTCCCCCCGGGCCCGCGTGTCAGCCGCCCACTTCCCTCTCTCTCCCACTGACAGGTGGTCCACCTGTCAGCCGTCAGTTCCTCTCTCCTCGCTGACGTCAGTAGCCCCATTAATTGCGCAATAATTGATTTAGAACTTTTCTGTTTAGCTAAAAAACCCAGAAAACTTCTAAAATTCATAAGTAATTCATCTAGTCTCCGTTTAGGTCCATTCAAGTTTCATTAAATCTAGAAAAATGCCAAGAATCCATTAAAAATAGTTTCTTTCCCTGTTTCAGTAGTTTTATAGCCTGTTTTGTTTGTTTTGCCTTGTTTGTCGTAGGTTTTGACCCCGTCGCAGCGCCGTTCGTTCTCGAAGTCGTCGCCGAAGTTCCTCGTGGGTCTAAGCAAGGCAAGTGGCACCCTTCTTTGATCATATTGAACCTATGTTTATAAAATCCCCGCTTTTACATTCAAACATGCATTGTTTTATGCAAATCTATTTATTGTATTTATCTATTGGGAATTTACCAATATATCCGTTGATTCCCATTTATTATTGTCATCCCAGGATTAATTTGACTAGAATTAGGGTTAGTCAATGCTTAGCCATGCTTAGTTCAATTAGCTCACCAATTATTATTTAATTACTGTTACACTTTAATAGACCTTTAATGGGTGTAATCATTATTAATCTCCCGATGTGGATTATTACAACTAAAATATTGCTTATGGTGGGCTGTGGGTGCATGGTTTTGAGAGTCGTGCCCATGGCAATTAAGGACCGGTTCTCAGGAAACCCTGAAGGTCTTACACGTACTAACCACAAGCCAGAATGGGCAACGGTGAGACTCGTAATCTAGCTTGTCCCTATTTGACGTACCCAGGCAAGGGTAGGCGTGATGGAGTATGGACGGGCAATCGTGGTGTAACGAAAGCTTCTCCTGCTTCCGGATCTACCAAGGCACAAGAGGGGACTGCCTGACTTGGTGTAAAGGAGGGGGTGAAACCTGAAATGTGGTGCGATGGTCTAGGGAGGGTTAGGTGAAAGGTCTTATCATGGTTTCCGTACTGAGGTATCGTGGTGATACGTTGGGGCATGGTAACATGCTTGGCAGCCATGTCTTGTGGGTAAAGTTGTACACCTCTGCAGAGTAAAACTATTCGAATAGCCGTGCCCGCGGTTATTGGGCGAACTGACAGATTCACTGGGATTAGTTGAACCCCTTTTAATAATTTTCTTAATCTTGGAACTGGTTTGACCCTGCGCAATGTGGTGTAATGTTGGCAGTGGTTTGGGTCTGTCGCAACGTGGTTTAACGTTGGACAGAGGGTTGACCCTGTCGCTACGTGGTGTAACGTTCGACAGCGGTCTGGGCCTGTTGCAACGTGGTGTAACGTTGGACAGTGGATGCTTATTTTAAATGTTTACTTTACTTTTATTTCAGTCTATTCTATCTACTGTTTTGCTAAATTACTGCAGCTTTGTGCAAGTTAACCTTAGCCTATCCTTGTTACCCTATTGCATTCATTATTCTCCCTCTCTTGGGTGTTACTTGTAGAGTACGGTGGTTTGTACTCAGCCTTGCTTAATTTTTCCCCCACCAGAGCAAGTGCCAGAGCCTGTGTCAGAAGAAGGTTGTTCCGAAGGTTGAAGTAAGGTTCAGTCCACCGTCGAGAGCGCCTGTGGTGTGGAGCCGTCTTCGCCAGCTGAAGCTGAAGATTAGATAGTCTAGTCTTGTTTTCCTTTTCCGCTGCATTTCGATAGATAATTGTTTTTATTTGTTTTTAAGTCGTGGAACTGTGTATTGATTTGTCATAGTGTGTACTCGGGCTGATGCCTGGACCGAGATTTAATACATGCTATTGTTCAGAAATTTGGTGTAAATTTCTGGGCGTGACACCCGACAACCAATGTCCGGCCGAATCGTCCAAGGCAACTGGCAGATAGTTGGCCATGGCTTTGGTGTCGCCTCCTGTGACCTGGATGGCCATGGAGTATACCGTGAGCCATGCTTTCGGGTCGGTGGAGCCATCGTACTTCTTAATGCCAGTGGGCTTGAAACCAGTCGGCCAAGTCAACTGACTTAAGTTCTTGGTGAAGGCTGGGACACCGTCTATCATGTTAGTGTCAGAGCTCTCGGGTGACCAATGCCTAGATGCCTGGCTATGGCTTTGGTGGTCCCGGTCGCGACGATGGTCCTCCCGGCGGGTGTGGCGTTGGTGTTCGAGCTTGCAGCGAAGGTCAGCAGAGTCCTCTTGATTGAGGCACCACTTCTTGGCCCTGAGCTCTTGTTGTTGCCGATCCAGTCGGCGAACCTCGTCATCAATGCGGCGTTGCCTTTCGATGGAGTCTCTCTTCGGCGCTGAGTCAAGTGAGTGCCGACGCGATCTGCAATCGCTATGCGGCCGGGTCCCAGTCGGTTGCCGGGAGACGTTCGCCCGAGACCTAGGAGATCTAGATGACTAAGCCTCCGAACGAGTGGCTGGGGTACCTATCGTGCGTTGGAGGGAGTGCTGGATTGCAGCAGTAGTCACCATGACCTTGACCTTGTTTATGGTTTCTACCATAGGTAGATCTAGCTGTGGGAGCTGCTGGATGATGTCGCCGAGTAGATCGGCAGTCGCACGGACATTCTGATGGGGCGTCTTGAAGACATCATGCCCGTCAACTTGGGTTTGGAGCAGATCACGCTGCATCTTCTAAGATTGGAGTCGCAGCGCGGCGTGATATTGCGCCGCATGTCGTTCCTTTTTGTGAGGACGTCCCAAAGCCTAGGTGGTGCGATGCTCCGAGACATGTCAGCGCGAAATATCTAGATGGATGGGGTCTCAAATTAAACCCAAATAATTATGGTAACCACCCAACCTCATCGCAGACCCCAACATGTCTTGAAGAGGGCACTACAAAGGCTCTAAGCCATCGGATATGAAATAGAAGACATAACCATTGGAATAGCCACGCCAGTCATCTACGTCATACGCCCGTCAACCACTCGATGGTGGCAACCAAAAGCGTACCCAGAGACTCGATCTCAACAAAGGCATATTCCCCGGTTATCTCAACCATTTCAAACCCATCCTCATGTGGGACTAGTTGCCCAGGAATGCAACATAGTCTCACATAACTCATCTCAAGCACGATATCCGAATTATAAGTGGTTCTAAGCATAACGCATAAATAGTCTTAATAAGTTCTAAGTAGTACTTGGCGACAAGCCATACATATTGGTTCATACGGTAAGCGTGCTACCCAAAAGCCCATAGGCAAACCGGCTAGGGTAAATCCCTAGTTAGAACCATCCTGGAAATCACAAGCTGCATCAAACTCCTCATCCAAACAGTCAATACCTGCAGCAGGGTCTGAACCAAAAACAAGTAAAAGAAAGCAAGAAATCAGTACATTAATCAAATTAATGTACTGGCAAGTCGGTGACAACCCTAGCATGCTACATGTTGGCCGTATTCAAGGATAAGCTGTGTATAGGTTAATTTGCATAAATGCCAGTTTTAGTTCACAACATTTTCTCAACGGAATTTTTTTTTAACAATAGTATAGAGTTAGTAAAACTTGTAATGTAAATGAATAAATAACACGCGTCTACCCCTCAAGGTAGATCATCACCACTTACCATCATATCATCACCATTCCCCGAACTTTACCCAAGTTCACCAACAAAACATTCCAACCATTTTTCAAGTTCACAAAGAGTTTATCAAAATCACAAACTATACTCATGACACTTCACCATGCCGCTCATGACCGTGAGCACGGCTAATCGATTAGTTTTAGACTCTGCAGAGTTTGTACAATTTTTAAGCCCACATGATATGGATCGCTCTAGTTTGTCCGATACCCGTCGGTATCACCACACTCTACACATTGAGTGTGATCTAGAGGTCATAACAAAACCGTTACATTGTTTATTGTCTAGCCTTGCACCAGCACGATGTGTGTTTTACCCACGCTATTAGCAAAGTAGCGCCACTAGGTAGCAGGCCCACGCTTTAACCTAGCGCCGTAAGGAACCCTACCCGGAATCCCTCACGAGGCACGGCACCGTTGTATTGGACAGACTGCCCGCTCAAATCATCACATACCACATGTCATTAACCAATCTCAACAAATCACAAGCCATAGGAAGTTCCGATAAGTTACCAAAACCCAGTAACTCATACTCTTCGGCCTACCAAGATGCAAGGCTAAACTCTAAACAACTTAATAGGTTAAGGCCAGCCCATACTTAGCACATGTGGTTTGTACTGTTTTCATTAGTTGGTGACATAGAGTGAGGTCCTTAATCGACCCGGGCGAACGCTCCCCCTATCGGTGCACATCTACTACCATATGTACACCACTCGCCGCCCAAGTCTAAAAACAAGTTTTCTCCATTTTCTATTCACAATACTCACACATTAAAATTCTGTCCAGCAGCATCAAAATAACCTTTTTCACATATAACATTTACCAAAAAGAGTAATTTGTAAGGCGGTAACCGAATATATAAGCATATAGCGGCAATATAAGCATAGCATAATCCCAAATAACACAATAATTGTATCCAAGAGCACCCTATGGTTACAACCAGTAAGGATTCAATATTTCAAGGTAGGTTATGCCGCAATTTGGTCATATCTACCATTCCCACATTTATATAATTTATTTTACTAAAATTAATACTAGCTAACGTATGCATGTTTGCAATAGAATCATTTAGCCCAATAAAACATAGGATCAAAGTGGTCAAAGGAGGGGCTGACTTGCCTTCGTCCGCAAACACCTGAACCTGGTCTTCAACAAACTCACCCTCTTCTTCTTCGACGTATTCTTCCTCTATTCAAAATACGCGTATACGATAAATACAAAAATGCATAAAAACCAAAAATGCATGAAAATGCATGAGACTTATGCAGTGAGTGTGTGCTGGTCTCAGGTGGCCTCTAGTGAAGAAATTTTTATTTTATCACTTTGTTTTACAGAGATATGCATTTAATAATTAAAAAGGTTTAAAAAGGGCTAAGTTTTATTAAGCAACATTTTTGTATAGAAGTGAAGAAAATTACTTTTACAAAGTTACAGAGCATGATTTTAGAGAATTAACAGAAGTGGTTTCACAATTTTTAGAGCTATTTTCAATTTGTTATGGATTTAACAAGCTCTAGGAGACATTTAGGGAAAAACAAAAATAAAGGAAAAGTTTGTACAAAAAGTACCAAGTTTTATATTTTTCTAAAATAGTTCACAGTTCCACGGATCTAACAAAACTAGTTTCACAATTTTCGGAGTTAAAATGAATTTTCTACAAAATTTTGAAGTTCTGCTCATTCTCAGCTTAAAAAAAATAGAAATCAGTTTTCAAAATTTAATTTCAGCCGGGCCCACATGTCAGTGAATGGCATTTGCTGAAGTGAGGGGCGTTTTGCAGAAAGGCCCTCGTAAGATAGGAAATCAACCCGCACTCCCTTGCTACCGTAATATGTGTCTAGGCAGTTTTCAGATAGGACCCTAGCTTTAGTCGAATTCTCCGAAGGAGGTCCCTGGTCGGCTCAAACAAGGGGCAGCCATGGGTGAGTTGGATTTTCAGCTCGCCGGCGACGATCGGTGGCCTGAATCAATTCGAGCGCAAAAGAGAAAATGTAGAGGGGGTCCTTGTGCATCCGTGAGTGGTGGTGGTGAGGGAAATGCTGGTCCGTAGCCCATGGAACACGAGCAACAGCGACGACATGTCTAGGTATGGCCATGCATGTGCTTGTAGTGGCTTAGTTAGTGCATGCAAGGGCTCGGTTAGTGCAAAATAGTTAGTGCCAGAGATGTCTCAAGGTACTAGGGTGCTCACCAAGCGAAGAAACAAACGAAACGATGTCCACGGGAGCGGTGAAGACGTTGGCCGGCGGCGAGGTCGGTGACGCCCACCACGTGTTCGATAGATTGCTTCTTGGGCAAAAGAGGCACGGATGAGCTCGGCGTGATGTTTCGTCTGAGCACAAGGGTAAAATGGGTTCACTGAGGGATGCTAAGAAGGATGACGCGGACGGTTTCTCGTGAGACTCACCTAGGAGAGATTAATGGCGACGTGGGCTCGCCGGCGCCGACATGGGCGCTCGCGTTCCGGCCATCCCAAGGGGTTTCCTTCCCGAAGTTCGCTTGGAACGTGAAGAGGTGAGGTAGGAGAGCCTGCTGGCGCGAGGGCTGGTTTAAAGGTGGAGTTTGGACGCGGTGCCCGTGAGCTCGGTCCATGGCCTAAGCTCTGTCCCTGCGTTCTCGAGCCGTGCGACGATGGAACAGGGCGGCTGGACGCGTCAGGACGTGTGCAGCGTGCCGTGGAAGAGTAGTGGAGGAGGAGATTTGGTCTAGGCGCGGTGATTTGGTCGGAACGGCCTCGTCTACCTTCAATGGAGTCGTACCCGGGTGGTGATTGGGGAGAATGGCGCGAGGTGGACGATGGGTATGTAGACACGGTGTCTAGACCCATCAGCAGCGTCGGCTAACATCTTAGCTTCGTGGAGAAGGCCCGACATGGCATGGTGGGAAGCTAGGGGTGCTGTTTTCTCCACTTCAAGGAAGACGCCCGCCAGGTGTTCGACGAAATGCTTACAAAGACTGAGAGAGGGAGAGAAGGTGGCTGGTGCTATGATGGGATTTCTTGGGCTTCCATTGGCCATGGGGGGCGGTGGAGGCTGTGAGGAGAGAGTGGGAGGCTGCCATGTGGGTCCTAGGGGTGTGGAGCCCTCTTGTCATTGAAAGAAATTTGAAATCTGGCTTGGAGGCTAAGTCAAGTAGAGTTGGCTGCAAAGGATTTTTGGAGGATGAGAAGAAATGGTTAGATAGCGATCCAGCGTGTGCCACTCCTCTTGGTGTTAGAAGAAAGTTAGTAGAAGACTTTGGATGAAACCAAACTTTTAAAAGAGGTTTTTAAATAAATTTTTCGAAGAGAGCAAGTTTGAATCTACTAACAGTTTTTCAGGTTTTTGGAGAGATTAAAATAAATCAAAGAGTTATCAAACCTTAATTAAAAATTATGAAAATTTGTGGGTTGGTTTCTGACATATCAAGGTATTTTTCAGAATTTTTGCAGAAGTTTTGGATGCACATAAATACCAAATTAATTATTTTTGTGACTCTAGGTCTATTATTGCATGTGATGATGAGATGATTAAGATCCAAAAACAATTAAAATCACTCCCAACCACATGATGCATTTAAGTTAAATTTAGTTCTCGGGTTTACGGGCTTGGGTATGTTACACTTTTCCTCCCGCTCCTGGCGTTCCCTTTCCTCCTTGAGTTGGCCCTCTTCTGCTAGTCGGGCCGCCTCCTCCTCTTGCCGATTGGCTACAGAAGAAGGTGACACCGGCTTGCCGGCGACGAAGACCTCTCAGGGCGGCACAAAGCTTCTGGTGCTGCTATGAGTCTCAGAAGCGTCGGCCAAAGGAGTCGGCGTTGCCTCAAGATTGGTTTCAACCTCCATCGGAGTTGCGCCTTGGCTTGCCTGCTGATCCAACCCGGGGGAGAGCATCTCAGTGTCGTGTGACCCAGATTGGATCTAGGTCTGACCTGATGCCTTCTCGTCGGGCTCAAAACGGCAGACCTCTTTGTCGGAGTCGGAGGAGCTCGAGTCGTTGTATGACAGCGCACTGAACTAGTCGGTCTGAAGCCTGATGCCGCCGAACTTAAAAGTCGAGCTCGGTGGGAACTTCCTCTTCATGATGTCCGAGTTGAAGTCCATCGAACTTCGCTGAAAAGAGCTTTAGATTGAAAAAGAAAAGATAGCACACTCCCTACCTAGCGCGCCAATTGTTGACGGTTGATGTCGGCAATAAGCTTACAGGGTGGTTATCGGGCTCAGAATTCGATGGTTAAGATGAAGAGGGAGACCATTTACCTAGGTTCAGGCTCTCGGCGTGGCGAGATAATACCTTAATCCTACTTGGCGATTATATTGCGCAGATGAATCTCTGTTGCCCTTAAGGGGCACCCCGTACCCCTTATATAGTGGGGGAAGGGTTACGGATACGATAGTCCTAATATAGTAAGACTAAGATCTATCCCAATTTGGTTATGGCTCGGGTACAAAGTACACGGCATGCAATCCGGTACGTACCAAACTCCTAACTACCACTATACAGATATTTTTCTCATTCCTATTCGGTACCACATTGACCTTACGTATTCGTGTAGTCTCCGGATACCCCCGGTATAGGTATCCCACATTATATTTTTGTTTAATTATGGTTATGGTTTGCTAGGTACTTTTGTACCCACCTCTTGCATAAAATGTGGTTCAGAAGATCAGGTTTTCACCAAGATCGCTCGTGTCAGGGTCGCTTCTTCGCTCAAGCTTGCCTGTGGTGTTGTTGGATCCTCTGCTTGTTGCCTGTTTGTTTTTTTTTCAAAAAGCTAAGCCTATGTGTCATATTTCCGCTGCTAAGTAAGTATACTTCGCTGAGCTTGTGCTTCTATATCTTTCCCGAGTGCAACAATGTTGTGGCTTGTGGGATTACTGGTAACTTAGGTGCACCTCACAGATATATTAGTCATATGTAAATAATAGGAATATATTTGACAATATGTTTGCGTAATTTCTAAAGTTCTGTTTTAAGGAAGAATTGGAGATGCTCAAAAACTATTTCCTCTGTTTCACATTATAAGACTGTGCGGTCTTATGTAGATTTATTTATGTGCTAATGAATCGACATATATAAAACATTATTATACTTGAATGGATATAGATAAACACCTATAGTTATAATATGAAATGGAGAGAGAAAATTATTTCCTCTCCTGTTAAGGGCACCTCCAATATATAGTGCTTAGTGAGGTTCTTAACAACATGATTAAGCTAAGCACTATATTAGGATGTGTTTGGTTCGTGCACGAGTGAGTTGGGTTGGATCCATCCCTGGATTGTAGGATAAGTTGGCTTTATTTTTCTGTTTGGTTGGATGGATGAGTTGGACCCTGTTTTCTGTTTGGTGGAAGGGATGAGATGGGATGCGTTAGACCTGTTTTTTGTTTGGTTGAAGGGATGAGATGGGATAAAGGTTACCTCTCATATCCAAAATAAAATATTAAATACTAGGATTAATATATGAATAACCTAAAGTAATTGGATGCATATTTATACAAATAATATATTTTAAATAAATTTAATAAATAAAATGGACACCCCATTGTGCGTCGTGGTCGTTCTGGGACGAATCCGTCTCACCGTTTTGGTGTTATGGGTTGGACCTGAATCTGAGAGAAATATTCCTCTCCTATGTCTAACCCATCCCACTATCCACCAATCAAACAGAGTCAGTGATGAGTTGACTGTATCCCAACCCATTCTATCCCTGGAACTAAACACATACTCAATATAGGAGAAATTTAACAAAATGCGACTCCATAGGAGTGGCTTTAACAAAATGTCACCCTCTACCGAGTTCTTATAAAAATGTCACTCTCCTTCTTATATTGTTAACAAAATGTCACTCTCGGGTATTTGAAGGTATTCTTATTATTTTTCATCCAAAATAATTTGCGAAATGACCGAAATGCCCCTGCTCAATTTAAAACCATGAGCCTCTTTTCCTGGTCTGTCCAGCCACCACGCCCCACCCAAATGCCCTCTTCCAGCCCAGCAAAAAATTAAATCTCACGCGGCAGCATGCATTTAACTGATTTGCAAACACTAAAACAAAATCTGAGGCATTCATCATCATGTAATAAATATCAACTTCATCTCAACTAACAAATACATCACATAATATATCTCCCAACAACAATAACCATCAAAAATCAAAGGGAGGAGTTCCATCTCGGTGTGGGAGGAGTTCGATCTGTGTCCAGAGAGAAGCCACCTATTCAGAATAGGAGAGGGGTAATTTAGACTTTTCGCGTATTTTTTTTATGCCAAAAAAATAAGAATACCCTTCAAATACCTGAGAGTGATATTTGATTAAGAATCTAAAAAGGAGGGTGGCATTTTTATAAGAGCTCAGTAGACGATGACATTTCGTTAAAGCCACTCCCATGAAGTGATATTTTGTTAAATTTCTCCTCAGTATAGTGCTTAGCTTAGGCTCTGTTTCTTTCAGCTTAAGATTATTATAATCTAGCTTATTATTAGTAAGCTGAGTGAAACAAGTAGATTATTTTTATAGCTTATTATAATCTGGAGGATAGATTATTATAATCCAATAAGCTCACCAAGAGGAGCTTTTTCAGCTTATTAGATGGCAAAAGACCTACTACCCTTGATTAGTTCTAAACAATTACGTGACCTGCCACCATATACCACTGCGTCGGGCCGAGCAAGCTGAGGCGCGTGGGGCGTGCGGCAGCGTCGCCCTGGCGAGTTGAGGCGGTTGTGTGCTTGCGGCAGACCAGGCAAGCGACGACGAATCTGCAGACCTCCATAAACCATTCCGGCAGAGATGGACTCTGTAGATGGCGAGGACTCCCTCTCGAAAGCCCTTCGATACCGTGAGGAAGTGGTGAAAAATGGATCCCAATCTGGAGGCATCCACGGTGTTTCTGGCCTCCATGACTCCGGCGGCTTCTCGGATGGATTTTGGGGTCACGGCGTCAGCGAAGATGGACATCCAGGCAATCTTCATGGCTCGCTCGGCCTCCATGGCGCTGGCAGATCTAATGGATCACCCATCCTCCATGGCACTAGCGCTGAGCACCATGGCGCCGCTGTGTTCCATGCGGTGGCAAATGTTTCTCCCCCTTGCAGAGGCCGTGGACACCGTGGTGGGCATGGTGGTGGACCTGGACATGGGAAGAGACCGGCCACTAAACCTTCCGCGCGTGGTGGCCGAGGAAACAAGGCTCCATACATGCCACCCCGGCCCTCCAACAGTGGAATTGTTCTCGGTGACACCGAGGCAGCAGCTGGTGCAGACAATGACTACACTGAAGAAACAATGGACAATGTGCCTCATGGAATGGTATGTCTACTTCATTTCTTTACAAGAATTAAGGTTTAACGCATTCCTCTACTGCAAGGATTAGGTTGATCTGATTGCATTTAACGTGTATGTGTACCTTGTCAAGCTCGTCCTATTTGATTGATAAAAATCAAAAAGTAACTTTGCTGCTTTGTATGATATGATACATGAAAAATACAAGACAGTAAAAGTAGGAAAACAGTGATATCATCCACTATATTTTTTCATATATTCAAGTAAAAGAGACCTTGATCTAGCAAAACAAAAGGCTTTCAAATAAAAATTGAAAGGATTAGTCAAAGCGAACCTTTCTGACAGTAGATACATTCTTTTCGTAGTTTCTCTGTTGTCACCTTCTTGCCCTTAAGGACCTTAAAAGCAGCAGGTAGATCATGACAATAGATACATTCTTTTCGTAGTTTCTCTGTTGTCACCTTCTTGCCCTTAAGGACCTTAAAAGCAGCAGGTAGATCATTGCAATTTCCTCTGTTCATCGTCTATTAATGTTCCATATGGTTTTGCATGGAATTTATCAAGATTACCAATTACACGAGTAAGATGTTTGGTCTTAATACCATCACCAATTCACCAGACTGCTTCATGCTCTTAACAAGGTTGTGTTGTGTTCTGCTGACCTGAAAAGTTAAACAAATATGAATATCATGGAACATTGAAATATTATATATACCCTACAGTAAACTGTATTACATATGATTGGTCAAAAGTAGAGAATAGTTACTCTAGCTACAGTTCATGTTACCCACTAATATAAGATTAAATTATTGTCTTCAAAAAGAATTAGAAAAGAAGATTGGATTTAACTGAACCTTGATGTGTTTGATCTATCAAATAGAAGGAGGAGCTTGACAAAGCAGATTGGTCTAGCACATACAATAGGATATTTTGTGAACTATGCATAGAACAAATTGAAGACGGCAATAGGCCTATTGGGATAATGACTCCTAGAGGGTACCAGATCATAGCCGAAAAGTACTTCCAAAAGACAGGGTTAAGACACAATAAGACACAACTAAAGAACCGGTGGGATGTGCTGAAATCCATGTATAGCTTTTGGCTTGGTCTCCTCAATGACACAGGGCTTGGATGGGATCATGCAAAAGGAATAGTTACTGCACCTGATGAGTACTGGCAAAAAGTCACCAAGGTAATAATTCATGTCTCATGTACATTATTTTCATCAAAATATTTTAAGTTCTTGCAATAATTAAAGATTTGATATGTTATTTCTAGGGCCATTCTGAATGGAAGAAGCTACAACATGGACCACCAGAATGTTTAGATTTGTTGGATGAAATGTTTGGTACTGTTGCAGTTGATGGTTCTTCTGCTTGCGCACCTGGAGAAAATGTTGGAGGGGATGATGGAACTGGTGATGTACAAGACCTTGGCGACACACCGATAGACTGCTCATTGGGTAAAAAACCAGTGAAGCGAACTAGCACCGCCACTAGTCCACACAAGAAGGTTAAGAACCCCATGGTTAGGATAATGAGGAATATTCAAAGCACTATGGATACCAATTGAGATATTGCCAACAAAGTGATGCAAGGTGAATTTAGGTTCAATTCCATTAAGGAAGTGATGGATTTGGTGGTGGAGTGTGGGGCAACAGAAGGAAGTGCGGAGCATTTCATGGCTACAAGATTATTTGTGAAAGCTGAACATCGTGATATGTTCAAGACTCTTACCACCAAGGCGGGAAGACTCTCTTGGTTGAAGAGATGGTGTGAGAAGGAAGGCCAGCAGTAGAAAGCTACTATTTTTTTTGCATGAACTCGTTATCTCTGTTTTTACTTTGTGAGACAATATGTATTACCAAGACTGCTACTTATTTATTTGCATGAACTTATGTACTGGCCATGTAATATGGCACCTTAATTTGGATTGGATGAAATGCATTAGTAAGACAAATCTTTAGTGATCATCAATATGGTCTTTCTATGACTATTCGGGTGATATCATTTCTTGTATTGTTTGTAGATGGGCATGTATGGAAGTGATGACGACGACGAGGATGAGGATGAAACTTTTGTTGTTGCCAACAGACAACTTGATATGATGAGAAAATTTGGGCCGGTGTTGACATCATTTGGTATGTTGTATGCTGAAAATTATTTGAGCAAGTCAAAGTATAGAGAAGCTAATTTAGCGGGCCATGCTTGGGTTACGAGAAACCTTGAAGTTCCTCAAGACTATTACGATATGTTTAGAATGAGTAGGCCACTTTTTGAGAGGTTACATAATTTGTTGGTCTCACCCCTGAGAGTCTTCTCCACCAAACTCAACTTCTAACTCTGGAGGGGGAAAGGGGCAAGACTGAGTACAAACCACCGTACTCAACGAGTAACACGGTAAAGGGCAATAAATGATGCATAGGGATCATCAAGGACACGCTAGGGTTAGTTGCAATAAAGCAGCAGTTAAACAAATAACAGAGATTAAAAAGAATAAAGGTGATTGAATAAATTAGAGGATAGGTAAATAACAGTTGTAAAATACCACAACACTCTCCAACGTTACACCACGTTGCAACAGGCCCAACCACTACTCAACGTTACACCACGTTGCAGTAGTCCCGAGTGAAAACCAGTTTACTCAAGTTATTAAAGGTTCACTAATGATAGTGAAGCTGGGAGTTCGCCCGTAACCGTGGGCACGGCTATTCGAATAGATTATACTCTGATCAGAGGTGTACTACTGCACCCACAAGACACGACTCCACTACACTTGAACGTGCACCGACATACCACCACGGCATACCGGAAAGGAGACCGTGATAGGACCCGTCACATAACCCTCCCTATTTAATTTTAATCGCACCGCACTTCAGGTTTTACCCCCTACTTTACACCAAGTCGGGCAGTCCCCTCTTGTGCCTTGGTAGATCCGGAAGCAGCAGAGGCTTTCGTTACACCACGATTGCTCGTCCATACTCCATCACGCCTACCCTTGCCTTGGTACGTCAAATAGTTCGAAGCCATACTTCAAATCCCACCTTACCCATTTCGGCATGTGGTTAGCACTTAATTACCTCTAGGGTTTTCCGTGAACCGGTCCTTAATTGCCATGGGTGCGACTCTCAAAACCATGCACCCACAGCCCACCATTATCAATATTTTAGTTGACATTAACCCGAACCGGGTAATGAATCAGTATTACAGCTATTCAGAACTAAGCATGGTTAAATGTGATCTCATGAGCTACTTGTTCTAAGCACGGCTAAGCATTAACCTAGGCCTAACTCTAATCAAGTTACCCCTAGTCCAGCATGGATAAAGTTGGATAATCAACGGCATAATAATAAGGATTACCCGAAGAAAATAAATACAGTAAATACTTTAATTAAAACAATGCATGATTGAATAAACAAGGCAGGGAATTTGCAATAATGGGTTCAATATGATCAAAGATGAGTGCCACTTGCCTTGCTCTGGCCCCTGGGGAACTTCGGCGACGATCTCGAAGTAAACCGGCTCGTTGGCGGGGTCTGAATCTAAGCGACAAAGCACAAAAATAAATAAAACAGGCACAAGCTCTACTGAAACAGCAAAAGAAAGTATTTTTAATGGATTCTTGACAATTTTATGAATTTAATAAAATTTGAATGGACCTAAACGGAGACTAGATGAATTACTTATGAATTTTAGAAGTTTTCTGGGTTTTTAACTAAACAGAAAAGTCCTAAATCAATTATTGCGCAATTAATGGGGTTGCTGACGTCAGCGGAGGAGAGAGGGGCTAACGGCTGACAGGTGGGGCCACCTGTCGGTGGGAGAGAGGGGAGAGGAAAGGCTGACGGCTGGGCCCCGCGGGAGGAGAGAGGGAGGAGGCTGGCCGGCTAGTGGGCCCGTCCGGCCAGAGAGAGGGAAACAGAGAGGGGAAAGGAGAGCGCGGCCGGCGGCGGGAGCTTCGGGTGGCACGGCGGCGGCCGAGGGACGGTGGCGCGACGGCGGCGCTAGCGGATGGCGGCGGTGCCACGACGACGGCGACGACCGCGCACGAATCGGCGGCGCAAGGGCGCGACCGAGAGGAGGAGCGGTGACCGGCCAACACGACGGCGACGAGCGCGCGACGCGCGCACGGCGGCGAGAGGTGGCAAAGGGTGCTGGCGGCGACGGCACGACGACCGCGCGGTGATGGCGGCGACAGGGGAAACGTGGCGACGGCGGGGAGGTGGCGCACGACGCCCGGCGACGGCGCGGGTGGCCCGGCGGTGACGGCGAGGACAAAGGAGAGGAGGAGAGGGAGGTGGGGACGCTCACCGGCGGAGGCGAACGCGGCAGAGGGTCGGCGAGGAGGCGGGACAGGTGGCGACGTCCGACGGCGCGGACGGCGACGATCGGGCGATGGGATCGGGGTGGCGGTGGTGAGGTCGGGCGCGGCGGCGACTGGGTGGCGAGAGGATGCGCGGGCGCTAGAGATGCCCGCCGTTGATGACGAAGGCGGCAGCAAGTCGGCGACGGTGAGGCGGAGGTGGTGACGCGGCTGGACGGCGACGAAGGGCGTCCGGCAGAGAGATCGAACGGCGGCGACGAGGAGCGGCGGCTCGGGCGGGTGGAGGAAAAGGGTGAGCGGCGGCGCGAGGCGGCAGGGATTTTATAGGGGAGGATGGCCGCCTAGGGCGAGCGGCGGTAGTTGGAGACCGAGTCGGCGACGCGGCGGACTCGGCGGCGGCCGTTGCGCCGGCGGCGGTTGCGGGCACGGGGCGGCGACTCGGTGGACTCGGACTCGGCTGGCGCGGCGCAGGCGCAGTCGCTGACAGGTGGAGCCCGCCTGTCAGCGGCGCAAAGGCGGAGGGAGGCGGCGACGAACTTCACGGGCGCGGGCGAGCGAGCTGGGCCGAGGCGGCCTGGCCGGGAGGGAGGAGGCGCGCGTGCGGGAGAGGGGCGGGAGGCCGGCTCGGCTGGGCCGGCTCGGGAAGGAAGAGGGAAAAGAAAAAGGAAAAAGAAAAAGAGAGAGGAGGAAAATTGGAATTCGGCCCAATTTGAGAAGGAAGGGAAAAAGAAAGGAAAAAGAGGGAAAAAGAAAAGTCCCACTTTTGCCGAGTTTTAAATTAATTTGTTTGGCCAAATTTTATACTTCTGCAATTTGAGTTTAAATCGAGTTAGTCGATTTGCGAACCCCGATTTAATTAAATTAAGTTCTTTTAGAGGGATTTTTCCTAAGTTAATTAAGTCAATTATTATTTACGGATTTCTTTTTACAATTTTAGGCTTGGGACGAAACTCCGGGTGTGACACCTAGAGACCCAAACTTTACAACTATTCACCAAAGACTACTTGGTGACCGATTTGAGCCTCATTTCAACAATTGCATTGTGCAATAGATGGGACACATATACCAGTAGTTGTGCCCGCATCAAAGGTGGTTCAACATGTGGATAGAAATAAATATCCCACGCAAAATGTTTTGGCCATTTGTGACTTTGACATGAGGTTTACATTTATTGTGGATGGCCTGGATCCGCACATGACATGAGGGTATTCAATGATGCTTTGCGCAAATATGCCACTATCTTCCCTCATCCTCCAGCTGGTAACTTCTCATTTATCTGTTTAACAGTCCTGTATAACTAGCTTCAATGATATAATAATATATCATGGTATGTTTATGCTGATAGGTAAATTTTACCTTGTTGACTCGGGCTATCCAAATCGACTGGGATATCTAGCTCCATATAAAGGGACGAAATATCATTTACCAGAATTTCAAGAAGGTCCATGCCCTAGTGGCAAGAAGGAGATGTTCAACCATTTGCATTCATTGCTTCGTAATGTGATCGAGCGCTCTTTTGGTGTTTTAAAGATGAAGTGGAGAATTCAATTGGACTTACCAAGTTATCCGATGCTCAAGCAAACAAAAATAATACATGCTTGCATGGCACTTCATAATTTTATTCGAGATAGTAAATTGAGTGATGAAGAGTTTGATCAGTGTGATAATGATGAAAACTACATGCAGATGCCTTCATCTCAAGGGAATGCCAGTCACATGGGAGATGAAGATCGAGACGCAAATGTCTTCCGTGATAGCATTGCTGATGCTTTATTTGCTAGGAGATAATAATTTAGTTCTAAGTCTATTATATGTGGATGACATATTCATAAATGTTTAATTATAAATATTTGTCCAATTTTTATTACCTACAGAAAATTTATACCTATGGTATAAAGTAGCCGAATGATGACAAAGGCATCCAAAAATAGCCGAGGGCATTCTAGACTTTAATCATGCAAACTCAATAATTTAGGTCTCTGACAATCTAGAAAGAAATAGCTCGTAGCTTTATTCTTCTTCAGCTTATAATAATCCAGTTTATAATAATCTATCTTAATAAGCTAAATTATAATAATCCTGAGCCAAAGGAAAGATAGAAAGATAGCACTTAATCACGTTGTCGAGCAACTCAATAACCACCGTGTCCCTTGGACTGCTGCGGGTGCTAAAACGAGAGAATAGAGAGGAAAACCCTAAGCACATCCGCGCCTCCTCCGGTCATGCCCTCGCCGCCGCCTCAACAGCCGGCGCTGCCGATCTTGGAGCACGAGGACGAGATCATGGAGACGGTGGAGGCTAACCCAGTGGTGGTGGTGATCGGCGAGACGGGTTCGGGCAAGAGCACCCAGCTCTCCCAGATACTCCACCGCCGCGGTTACACCTGCCGTGGCGCCATAGCCGTCACCCAGCCCCGCCGCGTCGCCGCCGTATCCGTCTCCAGGTACCATCTTCCGTGCTTCCCCCACCCCACTCTCCCAGGTGCGCGCACCGAGTACCGCATCTCATGGAGTTCAGTACAACTTCCCCAGTTCCCCTCTGTTCTTTCATTTGATTATTTCTAATCATTGGTAACGCATTCTAGTTGATTTCTGTGAATCTGGTTGCGCGTAAAATGAAAAGCTCCCCAATGTGTTCGATTATGCCAATTAGTGCTTAGCGGATATGGAAATTGCTGATTCAGCTCGAAATTTATAAATGTGACGGAAATGGGTACATATATGATAACCTTTGTAATAATAATAATTGACGCTGTTTGTTGGATATCTATTTATTTTTATTAGAATGTATGTTAAGGGGAGAAAAACTTAAGAAACTGCTTGTTAAGAATTTTAAAGTGGTTCGTCCTGGTTAGCAGTGCCAAATTTATATCACATGATGGTGCTGGCTGGTGCTATTTACATGTACGCAGAAGAATAATTTCCTCTGTAGTTTATTTGTACTGTATTCAAGTGGAAAACAATACGTTTGTTAGGATGCCATAGTGTGATTGATAGCAATTTGAATTATTTGTAGGAGAGTAGCACAGGAGCTCAGTGTTCCACTTGGTGATGAAGTTGGTTATGCTATCCGGTTTGAAGATAGAACTTCAGAGAAAACCTGCATAAAGTAAGCCTCACAAAGAGTGAATGTGACATGAATTTGTTGTTCAACAACTATGTTGTGAAATGTGAATTCATTCTATTTTCGGATGCACAGGTACCTCACAGATGGTGTTCTTCTGCGTGAAAGCCTTTCAGACCCTGAGTTGAAGCAGTATTCAGTAATTATTTTGGATGAAGCTCACGAGCGCAGTTTAAACACGTATGGTTTTTTATGTTCAACTGATCTATAAGATTTTGAATTAAGATTTAACACTTTACCAAGTCTGGTTTATAGCACTTCAATTCTTCCACACTCATTCACAGTCATTCTAGCTGTTTCTATTGAAGTAATCTTGATTTGAAAACGAAATAAGATAATTACCAGGAATGGGTCATACACTGCATTTAGTTATGGTAAATAGTAATCCTTGTTAACAATATATGTTTACCTAAGATTCATTACATGCCTGTTTTACTTATTGCCATTCAGAACATTCTTGAAAGTTATGGCCAGTTGGCCATCAATCAGCAGTCTGAATGTTGCTTACAATTTTCTGGGCATGAGCATAAGCAAATAGTAATAGGGTGACCAATGGTAACTGAGTAAAAACTTTGGCTTATCATCCCACTTAGTGGACTAACCTTAGTTGTTATAACAGTTTCTTGTTTAATATTGAATCATAACCTGTATTAGTAAAGCACCATCAAGATTATCAAAGAGGTAATGTTTTGTGTGGTCCCCCACATTGTAGAACTTATACAGAAAGCATCCATATATGTTGGCCTTGTACATTGTTTTTATGTTTTCTTATTTATTTATTTGATATAATCCTTATATTAATGCCAGGATGGAACAATGCATGTGGCTGCAGTCGCAATCAATTACTCACTCCAACAGTTTCAGAATAGGAGAAATTTCGTTTCAAAATCATATAGATAATCATGGGCTAAAAATATGTCATGTGGGGAATTCAGTTCGGCTGGCACAGGAGGAATAGAAGTGGCGACAATCAAGCTAGATAGTTTGGTTTGTTAGAGAATAAGGCTTTTATAAGCACGACCGATCCTAGAGTTAGTGATCATTCAATCTATTTTTTAGTTTGGCTATGGAACCTTATCTTGTCTACGTGGCACCAAGTTGTCACAGCATAGGAAATTAGACGAAGGAATGTGACGGGGATCGTATTTGAAGGAAGTAACAGGGTGCGGCCCTAGATCTCGCTGGTGCGGCGGAGCCATGATCGATGCCGCGTGTACGAGACATGGTTCTACAGCTGAACTGGAAGATAGATTGAATGACCACTAACTCACTCTAGATCAGTCATGCTTATAAAAGCAGCTGTCCACATTATTCTCTAACAAACTAACAAAGTAAGAACTAAACCAACTAACTACCTTGATATCTGCCACTTCTGTAGTTCTCGTTCTTCCTAGGGGTGGGCGTTTGGTTTTTCTGGTTTCTCGGGTTGGTTAATATGGTTTTACAAAAAGTCGGTTTCTGAGAATTGCCCAACAAAATTACATGTGAGAAAAAATAAATTGATACAAGAAAACCGAACTACTTTGGTTCAGTTACGGTTTTTACCGAAGTGACTGAAGATTATTTTTCTGTCAGGACCGCAACCAAAATATATATGAACCTGCCCTCAAGATGAGAGCAGCAAGCAGATCCTCACAGCTCAACAGCCCACCGTCACCTAAAACCTGAGCACACATGAGGGGCCACAGGCCTTTCTTCAATGTCTAGCCACCAAGACATAACTAGAGCTGCCTAACTCTTGATCCCTTGGTTTTCTTGGGGAATTCGGTTCACTGGAGTTGACAACTGATCTGTGTACTGAAGACCGAACAACATCAATCTAACAACCGAACAAGAAAGGAAAAACTGAGAAAAGCTGTACTTCGGTTCGGTTTGGTGTGGTTCGGTATTCAGTGGTTTATTTTTGCCCACCCCTAGTTCCTCCTGTGCTGGCCAAACTGAATTCCCCACATGACAAAATATCACTAGGTGATAAGTGCAATAGCATAGTATTAATATTCACTAATAGAAAGAGCATCCAGGCAGGTAACGCTGTTTGGCTAGAAGCAGCAATAGTAGAGAAAAGAGGCAGCAGCACAATGGAACAGTAGCAGAGTGCTAGAGCATTGTAATGTCATTTGTTGGACCTTTAAAGTGTACATGTGTTTGCATCACTAGTTTGCTTAACTTTGTACTTCTTTAAGCTGCCTTCTATGCTTATGTGGCTGCATACAAGGCCTAGGGTCGACTTTTCAAAACATGGAGCAGAACAGTTTTGCCTGTAAGGAAGCCATTCTATGTGCAATGAAACTGGGAGTCAACATAAATTCATTTGGTCATATTTGCTGCTAAGGAAACTGTTTTGAATTTTAATCAAAATCAACTTAGCTTTGCTTTTCTTCCGATGCCTTATTTCTCCACTTTTAGGAATTAGTACCACAATATTCACTCTTGGGTAATGTAGACATCTAGTATGTGTTCTTAAAATTGCACATGTTACACATTGATATAATCCATAGTTTTCTATATTAGATGCATACCTGGACAACTTTGAATGAGAGGGCCTCTGGTTCAAATGCCTGTAGGATGCAACTTCACTGTGGTTTTCATTCTCCATAGTTTGCAGAAATTTATTGTAACTGTTTCTCAGATGCTTCAAGTGTAAAAACTAGCAATTGCAACTTTCAAGTGATTGATGGTCAGTAGTCAGCACTGAGCCTTTATGTTTTTTTTTTGTTTATAGTTCGGTATTCGCCACATGATTGCTGGATTTTGTAGCTATTTGTTGAAAGCCTTTAATAGCTCATTCTGATATCTGTTTGTTTACAGTGATATCCTTCTAGGTTTAATGAAACGATTAATTATGAACCGAGCTTCAGATTTGAAAGTTCTGATCACTTCTGCTACTCTTGATGGTTTGAAAGTGTCAAAGTTCTTCTCTGGATGTCCGGTGTTGAATATCCCTGGAACCTTATTCCCTGTGGAGAAGTTTTACAGCACAGAGCGTCCAACAAATTATATAGAATCTTCTCTGAGAACTGCTATAGGTAATTATCGATTTTCTTGTGTGGCTAGAATCTGCAATAGCAGAGGAAGGAGGCAATAGCAGAACAATGTAATGTCACGTGTTGGCCTTTTAGTCAAAAGGCATCTAGCCTAGGGGTTGCAGCCTGAGTAGCACCTAAGGGTCCTAGGTTCAAATCTCCATAAGAGCATGAATTTCATATTGGGTTATTTGAGGGGCTAAGTTCCCGAATTTAAAAAATGGCTGCAAATATCTAGTTGGATATAGAGGCTGGGTAAAAATACCCTTCTCTAAAATTAAAAAAAAAAAGTGTTGGCCTTTCAAGCGTACACGATTTTTTTAATGAAATACACATATTTGGGGCAGAGGAGTATGTCTGTTGACATTTGATTAATTATTCATACTGGAATAATCAAAATATTATTATTTGAAAATAATTCATTTTTAAACTTTTGGGCCATGGTTTTTTGTATTTGCTTAACTTTTTGAAATGTTTCTAACAATATCAATATTCTTTTTCTTCAACAGATATTCATGTTAAGGAATCCCCTGGTGATGTCTTAATATTCATGACAGGAAAGGTGAGTAGTAGAATATATATAGACACACACACTCATAGAGGGCAGCTTTATTGTACACCTCCCCCTCCCCCTTTCATCCGACACTTGCACCGGCCCTGCATGGCACACACACTTTGAGCAGCGCGCCTCCCACCCCCTCCCAATCTCTTATTGTTTTTCCTCCTGTTTTGATTTCTCAATAAAAATGCGGAAACACTTACGTTGACTGGACTGCAAAAAGAAAGAAAATTGGTTGCAACTGAATTTCCTCATGACCTCATGGTGACCTCACCCCTCTTAGGCCTCAACGTTCCACTAAAATATGCCTCTAACAAGAATTGAACTCAACACCTATCACTTAAACCTCATAAATACTAACCACTTCAACATTTGATTAATGGCATGGTTAGTTTAAATATGGTAGATGTTGGGCTGTACAATATTCGGTATCTTGCTTTTGTAACTCTGTCCCTCTGTATATAAAGGGAGGTAAGGGCGTCCCTCGAGGACAGAGATTCACATATTTTGAGGTTTAGCTATTTTGAGGGGGATGAAGGCATTGTCTCTTTAACATGGTTCAAACCAATTAACCTTATTAAACTTGGTAAAAGATCAATCATATTGAACTTTTTAATACTAAAATTTATTGCTTATTCTTTAGTACTTCATTCGAACTAAGAATATGGTTTGCTAAATCTAATCTAACACAATACAAAATATACAGTAAACCAACTATGTTACTACAAAACTCATAAGTCATAACTATGTTCATATACTTGACACTTAAGGATATAGTTAGAGATGCTCTAAGATCAATAATTCTTGTTTATTTTGGCAAACGGCCATACAAATAGTAGTAATTTAATGCTCTAACTAATCCTAAGCAACCTCATCTTCGTTATATATAAAAATATAAATATATATATATATATATGTATATATATATAAATATAAAATGGGCATGTTCAAACCCCAGGCTGGGCTGGGCCTATAAAAAGCCTGGCCAAAAAGCCCGACTATTCATGAAAAAACAAATCCTGGGCCTGGCTCAACCCTTAGACTTTCTTAGGCTGGGCTAGGCTTTATCGGGCTTTTTCACAAAATTTCGGGCTTGTGGGCTTCAATATCTAGGGCTGGGTTGGGCTTGGGCTTTTTTGGGCCGGGCCAGGCCGGGCTTGAACAGTCTTAACGAAAAAAACTAATGTAGTAGGCCTGTTTTTGGAACACTGATTAACTAAACATTTATTTATGGATCAATGGATGTTCTGTATTACTGGTTAAAATTGGCTTTCTTTGTTTTACTTGTATGAACTTGATTAATTGAATGGTATTTTGTCAGGATGACATTGATAAGATGGTAGCAAAACTGGAAGAAAGAATTAAAAATCTTGAGGAAGGTTCTTGTATGGATGCCCTTGTCCTTCCACTTCATGGTTCTTTGCCACCTGAACAGCAGGTAATTTCTTAATCGTTATATATGCGGAATGCTACTCCCTTTGTATGTGACGTTTTCGACGTGTTTGGTCTTGACTATGTAACTGTGAGTGTTTTATTTGATTATGCTCATGAGAATTTCATGGTGAAAGTTGGTTTTGTAGCATTGAAAGCTTCTGACTTTGTTTAGATAGCATTGGAAGATTTTGGTTCACTTTAATAAAATTGAAAGTTACATCTGTTCTCCAGAATAGCACACTATCCATATTTCTATTAAGTTTGATTTAATTTATTGTTTTTTGCAAAAATACAGGATGTGATATACATGTACTGCCCTTCCATCTTTTCCTAGATCCTATCCCTTGAATATCTCCATCTCATCTGTCAACAACAGCCTCGGTCTTCCTGACTCCTGAGATGCACACTGTGAGCTCGACCACCAGGACACCGTTGAGGTCCCTCGTGATGCACGCTACTGATGTCGAGCTCCCCTATGGCTGAGCTCGCCCATGCCACCGCAACAAGCTCCCCATGGCCACCCGTGTCTAGCCCGCCCTCAGGCGCTGTCGTCTATCCTAGCCCCAGGCTCCACCGAGTGTTCTCTGGCCGCTGCTGTCCAGTCCACTCCCAGTTGCTGCTCAAGAGCGAGCCTAGGCCGCGCCATTGAGCCCCCGTGACTAGCATCCTTGAGCTCCTCACGACTAACACCATCTAACTCTCTTGTGAGTAACACAATCGATCGTGCTCTTGGCTATGTCGAGCTCCCCACAGCTGCTGTCTGGATTGGACATTGAGTATTGCTGCTTGTGTGCCATGGCAAGAAAGGGGAGATGAAGAAGAAGTTGAGTGCAACATGGTAATAGGTAATGGTGGTGTTAGTGGGGTGCTATTTTGGAGAACTTAGGTAACTTTCAATGCTATTAAAGTGAACTGGGATTTTTCAGTGCTATATAACCAAAGTTGGGGACTTGCAACGCTACAAAACCAAATTTTTCTTTATATTACTACATACAATGTTTTTGGATGACAATTATGGTATGACACGGTCTTCAATGCATATGTTTGTTTAGTGTTCTTTCTAATTGTATACTTTACAAAATTCATTGATGATTATGATATGAAAGTATTTTTCATGATAGACCTGCCATTTTACTAATAATATCTTAACATGTTTGCATCAACTACCTCTGTTTCACATTGACCTCTGTTTCACATTGTAAGACTTTCTATTATTGTGTAGATTTATTAGGATGCTAATGAATCTAGATATATGTACAAACAATATACATCGATCAATGGATGAATCTAGTTATAGGCAAAACGCCTTACAATATGAAACAGAGGGGGTACTTATGAGTTAAAACTCCAGAGTTTAACTGCATGCGTTCTAAAACACCATCTATTGCAGGATAGAGGGTATGAAATATTTTTCTTAACAAATTATATAATGTCAACTTTACATGAAATATCTCTTATACATGGTTTTTGAATTCTATGAAATTTTAAGTGCACATTTCCTGAAACTATAATACAAATTTGAACGAAGATGATACAGTTTTACCTCTTGCTTTATACTGAATCATTTTTTTTTCCCCATATATGACTTATGAGCTTTTCTTGTGATCCAGAGGTACTGAACGTGATAATTGTTTGCCTTGTCATGTCTATTCTTCCTTTCTCTAGTTGATCAATGAAGCTTTGCAAATGTAAAATTTCCTACATCCATTGCAGCTAAGTGAAATGTGTTAATAGTCAAAAGTCTTCTGAACAATCCTTCTAATTAATTATGTAGGTTCTTAATGTAAAATTTGCAAGATTTATTTGTGATGTCGCTGAAAGCTGCCAACTATAATTTCATGTTTATTTTTTTTCCTTTGTTGTTTGTATTGCTTGCCCTTGATAGGCCTTCTCGAGGGACTCTAGTATCATTTTTATTCTTGACCTGCTGCAATAGGATTATTTTACATGATATTGAACCAACACCCTAACTAGATGTGGCTAGGATAGAAAAATTTAACTACTTGGGGATAACATACTTACAAAGGATGCACTGATGGAAATATAACAGCTGAACATTCCGATTTGTTGCCAAAGCTGCTGTTTCATTCTAATCTTGTTCTGTTTAGGAGGGAGACTTAATTTGTATTCCTGTTCATTACTTGTCCATTTTCCCCATTTGTTAGTGAATGTTTGATGCTCTATAGTATTGTTGCTGATTTGTTTTCTAACCATAATAGGTTCGGGTATTTGCTCCAGCACCTCCAAACTGTCGACGCTTCATTGTTTCAACAAATGTAGCTGAAACATCCCTTACTGTGGATGGTGTTGTGTAAGCAGCAACTATAATCAGTTAAAGTGCACATATACTTTCAGTTTCCATCTTCAGACTCTGCATCTTTCATTTTTTTTTATTTTAAGTGATAGAACATTGAGTTTGTGAAGCAGTTGTCTGACTGGAAAAAAATATGTGCAAGCAAATGTTGTTTTAAGATTTATGCAATTTTAAAGTGTATTTTTTATTTAAGAAATGGTAGATGCAATGGCCATGATATCATTAAATTCATGTGAATGATATTCTTGAACTTAAGGGAAAATTTATATGTTGAATTCACAGACTAGTGATCTACTTGATTTTATTTAAAGAAATATGTGTAAATTGGATATGGTTTCTACTTGTTTACAAAGAAAAAAACTTGAATACAACTTTGCCGTACTCAATGTACTTATGAATTTGTGATTTGAGTATGGTGTTTCGTCCTGAGAAATTAGTTGTACGGTTTAAACAATGTGCAGATGCATAGTTTTGATTTGTGCTAATAAAGGAGAAACTGCCCAACCGATATTGCACTATCAAATTTTGCAGTCCTTTTATTACCTTGAAATGGTTGTTTTTTTCTTCTTCAAGATTTTTTTTTATGGACGCATTACACAAATTAGTAACATTGTCTATGCACTAGGTTTGTGATTGATTGTGGTTATGTAAAGCAACGCCAATATAACCCATCATCTGGAATGTACTCACTTGATGTAGTTCAGATTAGCAGGTAAATATTATGTTGCACACGCTATGGCTATCTGTCTTCATTTGATCAACTTCTCATTCAGGGATATCTAGTTATGATCCACAATGTTTACCATATTACTTCTTGAATAAGAAGAGTGCAGGCTGACCAACGAGCTGGGCGAGCTGGAAGAACTCGGCCTGGGAAGTGTTATAGGTTGTACCCAATGTCTATTTATCAAAATGAATTTCTTGAGGCTACAATCCCAGAAATTCAGCGTTCTTCTCTCGCGGGAAGTGTTCTATATCTAAAATCGTTAGATCTCCCTGATATCAACATACTGAAGTTCGATTTCCTTGACCCACCTTCACGTAAGATAAAGTTTTAAGAATTATCTAGTCTTTATTATTGTTCTTCAGTCTTCACACCCATTTTTAGTGGTTTTTTCTGTTAGAAATAGGGTACTTGGTCTATCGCATCAGCTCTAAAAGGAGAAACACCCTAATCCACCCAAGCTAGATATAGCGTTCTAGTTTTCCTTCAGACATGGTTGCACTTGTATTGTTGCTTTTAATGTTCTAGGCCTCACCTTGACTGAAAAACGAGTCATTGGTGGCAGGTTGGCTCTATTTCTAAAGTCATATGACCTGCTAGCCTTATGCTCCTTTTAATCTATGTTGCATATGTTAACATTGTTATATTCCAAATAAATGAATCAACCGGGAGAGACATGAGAGTTGGATACATGCTTTATATAACTGTTATAAATTTCATTTTCACAGTAACTTAAACAATAGGTGCAACCACATACTGAGCTATACTGCTGATTTGTTGTGCTTGGTTGGGCCCAAGAGAAGCCCAATGTATTTTAACATATCTTTTTGTGTGTTTGATTGATGTCAAGAAATTCCCCTTTGCATTTGAATTTTATGGAAAAAGGTTACTGTTTATGTTTGTTATGATGGGATCCTAGGGGGAGCTGCATCCCCTTTTAGCATGTACAAATTTCTGTGAAATAAAAAATCAAAATAATTGATGCACAATGACCTGCAGGTGAATCACTAGAAGATGCTTTGAGGCAATTATACCTGATCGATGCAATTGATGAAAATGGGCGAATAACAGATGTTGGTCGAATTATGGCAGGTATTCTGAGCTTCATTCTCTCATTGCAATTGAAATTAATCAACTGGTTGTCTAAGGCTGTATGAAAGCAAAATCTGATCAAATCACAAGCATATCTGGTTTATTACTCTTTTGTTTGAACTTTACATGGTTTAATTTGATCTGTTGCATACCAATATAATATTGTTGTATCTTTAGTTCAATGCATGCATATGTGCTTTTGGTGACTCTGTTAGCACATCCAGTACATGAGATAACTGTTGATGTGTGGAAGTGCGGCATGAACAGGGATGATTACTTTCTGTATTTTCTATCTTCTTTGTCTGTTGCTACATTTGTACTTTTTTTAAAAAAAAGTTCATACCCTTAAGTATCTAACCTCTAACCTTCTATATAACAAGGCCAAACTGGCAAAGTTTTGATGTTTCAATGCAGTGCCTGTGATATACAGCAACAGGTTTAATGTTTCTGCAAAGCTTCAAGTTGGATAGTAGAGGGGGGAGAACATTACTACAAATATTGGACAAAAATATTGACTCTCATGGGCCGGTATTTATAAGAGTTCAAGACTTGAATCTCAAGTTGTCGGAGATATGGGGTGTGGCTCGCGGTGACCGTGGGGCCCACGAGCTGAAACGCCCGGAAAGGGAGGTCGGGCCCTAGGAAGCCGCATGCCTCTAGGGGGTCGGGCTCGGAAGGTTGCCAAGGAGCCGAACGCCGGAGAGGTCGGGCCGCCCTTGACCCCTCGGCCTAGGGGCTGCGCATTGCGGGGCCCACCTTGTGTCTGACCCTGCCACGACGCCCAACCACCGCATTTATGGTGATGGGAGGACGCCTGGTGTGGCGCACTACCCTCATGATGGTTGTCGGCGTGCGCCTGGTCGCATTAAATCTGACCACAGGCATATGCCTCCGTCTGCGCTCCCTTCCAAGAAAAAGCGGGGGAGACGGGACATCCCTGATCGTGCTGTGACAACTCTGTCACCATAGGGATAACCCGTCTCCCTTGCGTCGCCATCGCATTAAATGTGACGAACGACCGCATGAGAGAAGCGGCGGATCCTTGTTTGGACCGCTGAGTTGAACGGGGGGTGCTGCCCACTCATCACCGTCTGACTGACGGGACCCATCAGTAGTGGTATGGCGGTTTGTTGACTTGCAACGGCGTCCGCAGCAGTCCCAAGATGGAAGATTTCCCACCTATCACGAGGGGGGGAAGAAACCAAGGCCGTTGTAGTATCCCCTTACACTAAAAGGAGGCTCTGGCCAATAGAATGGAGGACAACACCAGACAAAGTAGAACATTCTCACATAAGCTTGTAACACATTTACTCCCATAGTGCGCAAGCAACAGGAGTAGGGTATTATGTCTCATGGCGGCCTGAACCTGTATAGTTGCTTTTAAGTCCACGGAGCGGCCTGACCCCCCTCAAGTCTCTCTCGCTTTAGTTTCTTTCCTTTGACGAGGCTTTTGGGCCCTAATCCGCACCTCTGGGTCGAACTCACAAAAGGGGGTCCCATAGACTCCCGCTAGACGAGCTCACGCTCCGACACAAGTAATATAGGAGATATAAATGTAAACTAATCCTATCTACCATAACAATAGATACAATACGATCTTCTGTATACACTTACCATCCCCCCACAGTCCAAGGGTGAGAACATTACTACTTAACATAGTTGTGTGTAGAGTAGCCATGGTTGATGTAGCCGAAGTCGGGTGTGAGGATGAGTGATCCAACAAGCCATGGGTGCGTAAGAGGGAGCCCAAATAGCTTGCAAATGATAAAGAGATAGATAAGGTAGTAGAAGCATGAAGTGCGGTGGTCACACATTCTCCATAGGCATCGACCGGGGACTCGACTCCTCTGGTGCCTCCTGTGGTTCTCCTCGGGGTAGTGCGCGTACTGGTCAATCTCTTCCTCTAATTCTAAGGGGGAAGTAGTCAACGCTGAGTACATTAAGTACTCACTAGCCACCACTACAACATGATTCATGCACTTAGGATTCAAAGAAGGCCTCAGGTTATTTGTGTAAAGCCATTGTTCAAAAGTAAATCATTCCGTAAGTCAAAGTGTGGTTTGCATGCAGGGTGTGTCGGCCAAGTCAAGCTCCACCTGGTACGACTTACTTTTGCGCCCATAAGCCTTTCTTCCATTAGCAGCGGTCTTCACCCATTCCTTGGGGCACAGACCCTTGCCCATCAACCCATCCATCATCTAATTAGTTTAAAATATTTAGAGACTAGTCAACAACATCACATGTCCTAGTGCACCTTTAACCGCGAGCATGACTATTTGAATATATAGTTTTACTCACACTACAGTGGATGTACACTTTGCTCACAATCCGTGACCCAACACATGTGCCTGTCCTAGCCTAGCTTTTAAGATTCCCTAGTGTTGTGGCACCCGCTCGAAAGACTATTGAGTCGTCAGGCACTCCTTGGAACCGTTTCCGCCTTGGCAGTAGTGTGAACAGTCTTGGACTAGAGGTATCAAGGAAGCAAAGCGAAAGCAATTTATTATCCGACGTCGTTGCCACATCATTCCATTTTCTCTCTTCACATTCAATTTCAAGCCAACATCAGAACTGACCGTGCCTAGAGTTCCGCCCCACTAAGGTTACTTAATTTGCTAGGTCTATACCCATACAAGAATTGCGACTGTACCAGGTTCGTTTACTACTTGTTTTCTTGACTTGGTCCTTAACTGTTAGCTCTATCCTTTCCCCAGAATCACCTAAATTCTAACGTTGCCCCCCTAGTCAAAATTGTTGGTTTTATTACGGTTTGGGTTTTCACAATGGATTTCGCATACTATCTACAGGTGGCATATCATGAAGGTTCATGGCATCAATATCAAGGCAGGCATAACAATTTATTGGTAGTAGTAAGCATAACATGCAATTATTTGTAAACAAAACATTTCACAATCGGTACAACATGTTCAAGGAAGGGGGCGTGGTGACTTGCCTTGTTCGGTCGTAGGAACTTCCACCTCGACACCGGCGAGTTCCTCACAGACATAACCTAATAAACGAGATATACAGTCGATTAGTATGCATGCTTAAGGGAGAGTCGGGGAATAAGAGGGAGGGTGAAATAAAATAGATAAATTGGAGGTAAAACCAGTGCTAAAATAGGTATCGATTTGAGAAAAAATCGTGAAAGAATCATTCGAACGGACTCCAGATAGAGAAGTTATAAGCTTTGGAAGTTTTGGATTTTAATTAAATCAAATAAAAGCGGAAGGGCATTGTTTAAATGTTTTTATTTTTGGAAATATTTTTCTTTTGAAAATCCTTTGTCCGACTGACAGTTGGGGACCACCTACTAGCCGAATATTGAAGGAGAGTAGGGCACGACGCCTGATTGACAGGTGGGGCCCGACCGTCCGCTAGCCAACGTAGGTAGGAGCACACTGTCGGCCCAACCCATCGAACAGGGGAGACCCTTCTCTCTGCCACCCTAGGACAGAGGAGGGGGTCGTCGGGTGGTTGCGGCAGTGGCACAACATCGCTGGCAAAGTGGACGTGATGCTCACCGGTGAACCTGGCGCCTGCTCAGAACAATAACAGCGGCGTGGGGCAAGGGGGCAGCGGGGAGCAGTGGCGTCGGGCGGAGTGGGGCGGAGTCATCTTGGGTCAACGATGTCGGCGGCGTGACCCCCTGGGCTCGGGAGAAGAGGGCTGTTGGACCGATGTTAGCGGCGGGGAGGTGGCATGGGGTCGAGTTGATGCAGAGGAGGAAGGGTTGTGACCTATCGCGATTCTTGTAGTGTGTGGCAAGCTCGGGGATAGGAGAAAGGGCCATGTGGGCATCGGTGGCCCCGATTGGCGTTGGACGGGCTCGTGCCCCACGTGTGCACATGTGTCACGCCCAGAAATTTACACCAAATTTCTGAACAATAGCATGTATTAAATCTCGGTCCAGGCATCAGCCCAAGTACACACTATGACAAATTAATACACAGTTCCACGACTTAAAAACAAATAAAAACAATTATCTATCGAAATGCAGCGGAAAAGGAAAACAAGACTAGACCAACTAATCTTCCGCTTCAGCTGGTGAAGACGGCTCCACACCACAGGCATTCTCGACGGCGGACTGAACCTCACTTCAACCTTCGGAACAACCTTCTTCTGACACCGGCTGTGGCACTTGCTCTGGTGGGGAAAAAATTAAGCAAGACTGAGTACAAACCACCGTACTCAACAAGTAACACCCAAGAGAGGAGAATAATGAATGCAATAGGGAACAAGGAATAGGCTAAGGTTAAATTGCACAAAGCTGCAGTAATTTAGCAAAACAGTAAATAAAATAGACTGAAATAAAAGTAAAGTAAACATTTAAAATAAACATCCACTGTCCAACGTTACACCACGTTGCAACAGGCCCAGACCGCTGTCGAACGTTACACCACGTAGCGACAGGGTCAACCCTCTGTCCAACGTTAAACCACGTTGCGACAGACCCAAACCACTGCCAACGTTACACCACATTGCGCAGGGTCAAACCAGTTCCAAGATTAATAAAATTATTAAAGGGGTTCACCTAATTCCAGTGAGTGTCAGTTCGCCCAATAATCACGGGCACGGCTATTCGAATAGTTTTACTCTGCAGAGGTGTACAACTTTACCCACAAGACATGGCTGCCAAGCATGTTACCATGCCCCAACGTATCACCACGATACCTCAGTACGGAAACCATGATAAGACCTTTCACCTAACCCTCCCTAGACAATCGTACCACACTTCAGGTTTCACCCCCTCCTTTACACTAAGTCGGGCAGTCCCCTCTTGTGCCTTGGTAGATCCGGAAGCAGCAGAGGCTTTCGTTACACCACGATTGCCCATCCATACTCCATCACGCCTACCCTTGCCTCGGTACGTTGAATAGGGACAAGCTAGATTACGAGTCTCACCGTTGCCCATTCTGGCTTGTGGTTAGTACGTGTAAGACCTTCAGGGTTTCCTGAGAACCGGTCCTTAATTGCCATGGGCACGACTCTCAAAACCATGCACCCACAGCCCACCATAAGCAATATTTTAGTTGTATTAAACCACATCGGGAGATTATTAATGATTACAACCATTAAAGGTGTATCAAAGTGTAACAGTAATTAAACGATAATTGGTGAGCTAGTTGAACTAAGCATGGCTAAGCATTGCCTAACCCTAAGTCTAGTCAAATTAGCCCTGGGATGACAATAATAATAAATGGGAATCAACGGATATATTGGTAAATGCCCAATAGATAAATACAATAAATAGGTTTGCATAAAACAATGCATGTTTGAATGTAAAAGCGGGGGATTTTATAATCATAGGTTCAATATGATCAAAGAAGGGTGCCACTTGCCTTGCTTAGACCCACGAGGAACTTCGGCGACGACTTCGAGAACGGACGGCGCTGCGACGGGGTCAAAACCTACGACAAACAAGGCAAAACAAGAAAAACAGGCTATAAAACTACTGAAACAGAGAAAGAAACTATTTTTAATGGATTCTTGGCATTTTTCTGGATTTAATGAAACTTGAATGGACCTAAACGGAGACTAGATGAATTACTTATGAATTTTAGAAGTTTTCTAGGTTTTTAAGCTAAACAGAAAAGTCCTAAATCAATTATTGCGCAATTAATGGGGCTGCTAACGTCAGCGAGGAGAGAGGAAGCTGACGGCTGACAGGTGGGGACCACCTGTCGGTGAGAGAGAGGGGGAGGAAGAGACTGACACGCGGGCCCGGGGAGGAGAGAGAGGAGGCTAACGGCTAGGACCCACGGGGAGACGGTGTTGCTGGCTTGCGGGCCCGACATGCCAGAGAGAGAAAATAGAGAGAGGAGGGGAGATGGCCTGCTCGGCCTCAGCCGAGACAGAGGGAGGGGCGGTCGGCGGCAAAGGGCGGTGACCGGCGGACGGCGGCGCGGACCGGCGGGTATGCGGCGGACGGCGGCGACCCAGTGGGTGGCCACGCGAGAGCTGGCGACGGCGCTAAGAGCGGCGGCGCCGAAGGGAGAATGGCGGCGGCCTGGGGAGGACGACGACGACGGCGCGACGGGAGGGCAACGGTGCTCCGGCGTCGGCAAGGTCACGTCGGCGACGGCGAGGCGAGGGTAATGACGGGCGGAGGGGCGACGGTGACGTCTGGGGCACACACGCGTGGCGGCGGCGGCGACCTCAGCAACAGCGTGCGGAGGGAAAAAGAGAGGGGAAGGGGGACGGCGACGGCTTATCGGCGGTGGGAACGATGGCGGTGAGTTGGCGTCGTGGCGGGACAGGTGGTGACGGCCGGCGGCGCACAGTTGGCAAGATCGGGCGCGGCAGCGAGGTGGCTAGGCGCGGCGGCGGCTCGGGCGGAGAGGGGAAAAGTGGCGGCGGCGGGCTGGGAGGCGAATTTTATAGGGGTGGCGCGGCTAGGGCAGAGGTGGCGGTTAGAGACAGCGTCGCGCACGCGCGCAAAGAAGGCGGCGGCAAACACGGCGGCGACGGCGACGTGGCGCGGAAAGCGCGGGCGCGGCCGTTGCGGACACGGGCGAAGCGAGGCGATGCGGCGCGCGAATGCGGGTGCGACCACGCGACGACGCAGAGGTGAGGCACGGCGTCTCGGCGAGGCAGTGCGGCTCAACGGTGCGGCCGGCCCGGCGAGCTGCTGGCGGCGGCGGTGCGGTGGCACGGCGCAGCGCGGCCAGCGGCGTGGCGACGGCGCATGCCCGGCCAGGGCGACGGCGAGGCCGACGCGCAGCGCGGCTGCGGCACAGAGCGTGAGGGCGCGGCGGGCGAGCGTGGCGCAGGCGGACGAGTGTGTGGCTGGCGACGGCGAGGCACGAGCGGTGGCGTTGCAGAAGCGGGCGGCGTACGCGACTGACGCAGCGATTGGACGACAAGGCGGCAAACCAGAGCAAAGAAGAGGCGGCGACCGGACCACGGGGACGACGGCGGCATGCGAGAACGAGAGGAGATCGCGAGGGAAGGCAGGAACGGCACCACGATGGCGTGGCGACAGGGACGTCGGGCGGCGACCCGGCGGCGGCGGCGCGGGGCCCTTGGCGCCTGCCGACGGCATGGGGAGCCCGGCGGCGGCGGTGAAGAGGATAGAGAGGGCGAGAGGGGAGAGGAGTTGCTCAACGACGCGAGGGAGGCGGCGCAACGACGTGAGGGAGGCGGCGCTAGGCCGGCGGCGCGAGCAACGGCCGGCGATGGCCGGGGAGAGTTGAGGGAGGAGGAAGGAGAGAATGGGCTCACCGGGTTGAGGAAGGAGGGGAAGCGGCGACGCGATTTCCACTAGAGTGGCCATGCGGCACGCGGCTCGGCAGCGGCGCAGCGCGATGGCGCCGGCGCGGTGGTTGGTAGACGAGGCTGGACGGACGCAGCGCGGCGATGTGAGCGCGAGGGCGACACGGCAAGGGCGAGGCAGCGGGGCAGCGACCGATGGCAGCCACGGCGAGGCGGCGGCTGGTGGCTCGGCGCGGCATCTCGACGCGAGGGAGAGGCGGGCACCGGAGGATGAAAACGCCTCCAAAGACGGCGGGGTGACAGCCGGCCGAGTGGCGACGACCACGGCCGAAGAGTGCGAGAGCACGGCGGCGACAGCGGCTCAGCGTACACGGGCGGGGGGTGGCTGGCACGGTGCGAACCGGTGGCGCGACGGCGCTGGCGCGCGATCGGCGTCCAGCGGCAAGGGCACGCAGCAGGCAGATGCGGAGGCGAGGACGCTGGCACGCGTGGCGACAGCGCGCGGGCGCCGCGGGCGACGCAGCGCGACGCAGCGCAGCGGCATGCTGGCGAGACGGAGGACGGGGACGCTAGTGGGCTATGGTCTATGGGCCGGCCCAGCGGGAGGGAAGGGAGGAGAGGAGGGAGAGCAGGCCGGAAGGGAGAACTGGGCCGGCGCTGTTGGGCCGAGAGAATAGGGAAAATGAGGAGTAGGCCGTGGGAGGTGATGTAGACTTTGAGCGCGGGTTGGGACACGACTCGGTAAATTGCAGACAGTGCACGCATTCACCCTACAGAACCAAATCATGCACGAATTAGAGATTCGTACGACAAATTAGATCCGATACGTGAAACCGTGAACTGTTAGCGGAACAACGGCAGGACTTAACGACCCGTTAAATTGAGATTTAACGACTCGCTAAACTAGAACTAAACGACTGTAACGTAAAATCAATCTACGCTTACGAAATTGAATTCCGCACTGTAGATCAATCTCACGCTAGCTAATAGATTGGAAAACCTAAGCAATTACACGGTAGATTAACGATAGATTGATTTGCATGAATAAAACGTACGCAAACCTGAGGTTTGGTGGAGAGATCAGCGACGGATTGCGGTTGTTCCTCGCTGTTAGGCTAGAAAACCTGAATAATTAAACGGTAGATTAATTTAGATTGATTCGCAAGAATAAAATATATGCGAACCTGAAATTTGGTGGAGAGAGACCAGCTGGTGACGTGCTGCGAACCAGGATGCAGCAGGGCTGCTAGCGGCTTGCTGCGCAGCTGCTGGGATAGGGGCAGCACAGCTGTAGCGGAGGCGGAAGGGGCGACTGGAGATGCACGGGAGAGGGAGACGGGGAAAAGAGGCAAGGGTGTAGGGGGTATTTATAGGGGGAAGCTAGAGATAGATCTTGTTACCCATCTCCTTTTAACAAGGAATAGATAATGTTTCAAGGGGATAAGATTTAGAATTCTAATTAATTGGAATTGATTTTTTTGGTGGAGATAGAGATGAGGCTGCATGGCTTGGAGAAGAGGAGAGGAGTGCGGCACTGCATGGGGCAGGGGGAGACGTGCGACCAGGGGCAAGGGGGAGGGGAGAAAAAGGGAAAAAGAGGGAAAGGAAAAGGAAGAAAAAGGAAGGAGGGAAAAAAAGAAATTGCCTCCAATTTTGCCGATTTTTATTAAGTTTATTAGACCAAATTTTATTGACTGCAGTTCAAATATAAATCCTGTTAATCATTTAAAATGCTTTCGGGACATTTTAGAACATCCAAAAAGCTTCCAATTAAATTAAATTAATTAATTACACTGAGTTTTCTCCTGAACTTTAATTAATAAATTATTTTTAATGCATTATTTAATTAATTCTTGGCTTGGGTAAAACTCAGGGCGTGACAACATGGTCGGTAGATGAGCATGTCGGCGAGATGCACGTGAGCCCGTGCGAGCGATGGATCGGCAGGTCGAGCCAAATATCGGCTACGGAGCTGGCCTTTGACCCCTTTGTTCGAGCAGAGCTTGAGCCGGCGGTCGTTGACAAGCGTAGCCCGAGCAAGGGACGGGGGCAACGGGTGGTCAAGTAGGAGGGTTCTGGACTATGAGTACCACGGCGGGGCGTTGGTGGTCCCATGTAGGTCGAATGGCATTGCGGTAGGTGCAGGCATAGCAAGCGCGACGACGATGACAAGGAGGGGCAGGGAAGGATGGGTTGCATGCGTCGACGAGACCGACGATTGCGTGTGCACAGCAGCAAGGCGCCACTCGGTCCGGCGAGCGCAGAGTGGGGTCTGCTAGCTAACGTGGAGGCTAACTACTAAGGGGTGGGTCTCGACGGGTGATGTATGGCATGCACGTGCGTTGATGAGGGCATAGCCCATTAACGCAAAATCGTGACCCGACTCCTCGGTGACTTCTACGCCATAGCCCATAGGGAGTTGATAGTAGACAGAGAAAGGAGGCAGTAGAGGCCAACGGTGGCTTGGCAGAGCGGACGGCCAGCATGTTCTATGGAGGCAGTGAGGACAGGACACTACTTCCCCTGCAGGTGGTGGTAGAGACGGACCCCCCGGTACCCGGCGGCATAGGGTCGACAACGAGGCTGGAGCTGAATGGCACATCGGCGGTTGGGGTGGGGAGGCCGATGGCTTCAGCGAAAATTCAAAGAAGCGCCTCCTCCCCCAACTTCCCCCCTTCTCGGAGTAGCGCTGACGACGATGGAGATGAGGTTAGCATAAGCGAGGGTACTGCATGGGCGCCACAACTCCCATCGGCAACGCCATGGCTTGATAGGTGGACTATCACAAAAGAGCCGACGATGAGGGGATTTCATCCATTGTTGGGCCCATTAAATTTCAACCCATCCTTTTTTTTATTTACCCCTTAAATTTTGTAGGCCAAATAAGGGCCCATTACCAACCCTAAGTATGACAAGATAACAAAGGTATAGAGCGCTAGATGTGATTGCATCCTTCATCTGGCTTGGCTCATTCTGTCTCTAGAAGCTTATTTGGGCCTATAAATTTCACTCAAAAGCTTAAAAAGTTAAATAATTGAATACTAAAGTAAAGGCCCATTACAACCTATAGCTGCAAGCCCTGCGATGTTTTTCCATCTCTACTAGAAGCTTATCAGGTTAAGGTTTTCGCCATCACCACCTCCTTAAAAAGGGGCATTTAACTTTTTGCCACTCTTAAAAATGGATGATAACAGATTTGCTACTCGCTGTCTATGACATGTGGGCCCTCATGTGTCTATGACATGCGGGTCCAGTGGCAAATCTATTAGGACCAAATGCAGAAGTGGCAAAAAGTTAATTATTCCCCTTAAAAACCTCAAGCCATTAGGACGCGGCTCCACTGCTAGGTTGCTGATGTGATACTTGGCGCTGATTCCTCCTCCCTTGTGTTTTGACTTTTTTTCTCAAGAACATCGTTGATATTGCATCCATCTTAGCTCATCCTTGCACTATAAGTCCAACAGTGAAGAACAAAAGATTATGTCGTCGTAATCTCCGCCATTCTCATCGAGTGAAGTAAACATACTTCTTTCTCCGATCATATGGTTTCTAAATCCGCTATCGATCACCCAACTTGAGCCACCGGAGGACTATGCCTTCAAATGACAGGTCAAGCATGCAATTTAGGTACCCAAACTTATTTAAGTTTGGGTCCCTTCACAATATCAACCAACTCTTTTGGAATCCATATGCTTGGCCTCTCCTCTTGATTTGATCCAATGAATATAGCAACCACATGTCTACGGTTGTTCTTCATGATCTCATGAGAGCCATAGAGAAGTCTTAGCCTAGCCGTGTACTCATGGATTGAGGTGGGCTTAGGCTTAGCCTTCATGCCCTGCTGGGGTCGGACTTTCTGGCCTAGGAGGTCGGGTCGTCTGACCGGACCTCTCTGCTAGACAGAGGGGTCTGGTCGGACTAGCTAACTCAGGCTGGACTGTCTGGCCTGTCCTCTCTGGATGAAGGAATAAGTCTTGGGTTGTTTGGTCTTGGTCTTGTGGGGTCCTACCTTTGTTTCTTCAGCTTTTCGGTTACTAGGATGCTCTAGGACAGGTGGTTAGGATGCTCTAGGACATGTTGTTAGGATGCTCTAGTACAACATCCTTTAGGCTAGAATGCAACTATAAATATGTATCCAACCTTCCCGGGAAGGCATGACATTTGGTGATAAGAAAACAGAAAATTGCCCTAAGTTTGAGTGTCATCCTCTCAACAATGAGAGTAACAATTGAGATACTAACATCTAGTATTAAAGCCACACTTTCCTGTAGGTTGAACATCTCTTGCCCCTCCCCTTCCCAAGCTCGAGTGAGCACTCACCCACCACCAACAACAGCAGCAACACCGGCTACTCCTTCCCCTTTCCCTTTCCCTTCTCCACGCAGCAGCCCCCCGGAGGCGCGCCATATCCGACGGACAGTCTTAGCGTTCGGGCGTCTCAAGCACACGGCGTCAGCAGGACGCCGAGCTTGCTACAACGCAAGAGCGCAGGCGAGCAGCGGCACAGGCTACAGCAGCAGCAGCAAGGGTAGCAAGGCTAGCGGCAGCGGAGTTGGCGGCGATCAGGGCAGAGGCGGAAGCAGAGGCGGAAGATGCAGCACGTGCGGCGGAGGCTAAGGTTGAGACCTTGCGCAGCAGCATCAACGGCTCCATCGCCGGCGACATCACCGCCGACAGGGACCTTGAGGAGCTGGCAAGAGGAAGTGCGCGGGAGCGGACAACACGGTGGGCAGCAGCCCACCCCCACGGCGGCGGCGGTCCAGGGGGCCGCACGCCCGCCGACGGCGCTCCAGGCGGGGTGCACGCGGCAACGGTAACCCAGACGGGCACAGGCGTGCCGGCGGCAGCCCAGAGCACGCACGCGGCGGCGGCGCTCCCGGTGATGGTGGCCGGGACTACGGAAAGCACGACCCTCATAGGCGCGCGACTCTCCCTCCCCTAACCGACGCCATGGCTACCACGATATCCAAGCGGTGGTCAGGGACTGTGGTGGGTGGCCTACCCTCACCAAGACCAACTACATCGAGTGGGCCGCGGTGATGAGGGTGAGGCTCTAGTTGCGGCACATGTGGGAGGCAGTTCGGTACGGTGACGTCGACTACGATGAAGACCGATGGGCGCTGGATGCCCTCATTGCTGCAATTTCGCCCGAGATGCAGTTCTCGCTTCGCAAAAGCTAACTGCCAAGGGGGCCTGGGACGCCATCGCTGCGGCACGCATTGGCAACGACCACGCCCGCAAGACCACGCTGCAAGCACTCCGCAAGGAGTGGGAGAACCTGGCCTTCGAGCCAAGTGAGGACATCGATGATTTTGCCCTCCGTCTCAACACTCTTGTAGAAAATGGTGCAGTACGGCGACGACACCTACAACGAGGAGAGCTGTCGAGAAGCTCTTCCACTGCATCCCAGAGAAGTACAAGCAGTTCGCCCGCTCCATCGAGTCTTTGCTGGACCTCTCCATGATGACGATCGAGGAGGCGATTGGTCGCCTCAAGGTCGTCAATGGCGATGAGCCACGGCCCCTCTTTGGGCCCATTACCATTGGCGGGAAGCTCTCTCACTCGGGAGCAGTGGGAGGCCTGCCAGGGTGATGGAAAAGGCGGGAGTCCTTGGTAGGCTGCTGCAAGCGCGCCAATCTGAACAAGGGGCGCGGAGGCGTCCAGGTCAAGCTGCGGGGACGCATCCGGGGTGGGGCCCGCGGAGGCGTCCAGGGCGGTGCCACCGGCAACCGCAGGCTGACGCGAGACGATGCCTGCCACAACTGTGGCAAGTCTGTCCATTGGGCCAAGGACTGTCGACAACCACGACGTGGCCAGGCCAACGCCGCACAAGTAGAGGAGGAAGAACCAGCCCTGCTCCCACATGCAAGCATCGAGCTATCTCCAGCGGCTCCGACCGCATCGGCTTTCCTCCACCTAGAAGAGCCGAAGGCACGCGCCCTTTTTGGCGACGACTCCAACAACGACAAGACTGATGGGTGAGTCCTCGACACCGGTGCTACCCATCACATGACCGGTCGACGGGAGTTCTTCACCGAGCTTGATCCCAGCATCCGAGGCTTCGTCAAGTTTGGGGATGCCTCTGGCATGATATCAAGGGCACCGGTTCCGTCATCTTCACCACCAAGTCTGACGAGCACAGGCTACTCACCGGAGTCTACTACATCCCCGCGATGAGGAACTCCATCAGCATTGGAAGAAGAGGAAGGCTCATGCGTGGTGATCAAGAACGGAGTCATGAGGATTTGGGATCGGCGCAAGATCAGGGAGCGCCGTGGTCGGCTCCTTGTCAAGGTAACCAGAGGCACCAACCGACTCTACATCCTCAACGTGCAGGTAGCACAACCCGTGTGCCTCGCCGCTCGCCGGGACGACAAGGCATGGCAGTGGCACGAGCGCTTCGGCCATCTCCATTTCGAGGCCCTGAAGCGGCTCGGTACCAAGGAGATGGTGCGAGGCATGCCATGCCTTGACTATGTGGAGCAGTTCTGCGACGTCTACGTGTTAACGAAGCAGAGGCGGCTCCCCTTCCCCATCAAACGAGCTTCCAAGCCAAGGAGCGGCTCGAGCTTGTGCACAGGAATTTGTGTGGCCCAGTGACTCCGGCCACACCAGGAGGACGACGCTACTTCTTGCTGCTCGTCGATGACCTCTCCCGCTACATGTGGATGACGGTCCTCGGCAGCAAGGGAGAGGCTGCAGACACCATCAGGTGCACACAGGCTTCTGCAGAGGCGGAGTGTTTCCGCAAGTTGCGCGTTTTGCACCGATAACGGCGGCGAATTCACGGCGGCTGAATTCACGTCGTACTGTGCCGATGAAGGTATTCACCGCCACTACGCGCCGTACAGCCCGCAGCAGAACGGCGTCGTTGAGCGGCGCAACCAGGCGGTTGTGGGGATGGCTCGAGCCCTCAAGCAGAGAGGGATGTCGGCTCTCCTCTAGGGGGAGGCGGTGGTGACGGCCGTCTACATCCTCAACCGCTCACCTACCAGGGCTCTCGATGGCAGGACGCCGTACGAGACTTGGCATGGGCACAAGCCATCGGTCTCCCACCTGCGGGTCTTCGGCAACCTCGCGTTCGCCAAGGAGTTTGGCCACATCGCAAGCTTGACGACAGGAGCACCCCAGGGGTGTTCATCGGCTACACGAAGGGCTCGAAGGCCTACCGCACTCTCGACCCGGAGACACAACGTGTGCGCACGGCTCGCGACGTGGTGTTCGACGAAGGGCGAGGATGGGCATGGGACAAGACGGTGGACAATGGCTCTACTCCGACGTACGACGACTTCACTGTCGAGTACATCCACTTCAAGGAAGCTGGGGGAGTGGGCAGCTCTCCTTCACCGAGCATGCCTACCCGTCTTCGAGACTCCACCAACTCCGGCACCCGCCACTTTGGTAGTGCCACGCTTTCGAGCCACGACTTCGGCTGCGCCGAGCTCTTCGCCGACACCACCACAGCCGGCAACCCCACGCACTCCGGCGCTAACAGCCACCCCTCAGGGCATGTCCACACCAACACCAGCTCACGTCGAGCGTAGCCCGGTGCAGTTCACTACTCCGCTCTCGCATGATGAGGAGCGCATCGACGCCTACCATGATGGAGAGCCCTTGCGGTACCGTACGATGGAGGACCTCCTCGGCGACTAGCCGATGCCGGGACTGGTGCCTCATGACTTGGAGGAACAGTTGCACCTTGCGTGCGATGATGGCGAGCCTCGGTCCTTCGCAGAGGCCGAGAGACACGTGGCATGGCGCGCCGCGATGAAGGCGAAATTGGACGTGGTTAAGGAGAACCGCACCTGGGAGCTTGCTGACCTCCCTCATTGTCATCGTGCGATCTCCCTTAAGTGGGTGTTCAAGCTGAAGAGGGATGAAGTTAGAGCATCGTCAAGCACAAGGCTCGCTTGGTGGCACGTGGTTTCGTGCAGCAGGAGGGGATCGACTTCGATGATGCCTTTGCCCCCGTCGCACGGATGGAATCTGTGCGACTCCTTGCGCTGGCGGCTCAGGAAGGCTGGCGTGTCCATCACATGGACGTCAAGTCGGCGTTCCTCAACAGCGACTTGAAGGAGGACGTTTACGTGCACCAGCCGTCGGGTTTTGCGATCCCCGGCAAGGAAGGCAAGGTGCTACGCCTGCACAAGGCTCTGTACGGCCTGCGGCAGGCACCGAGGGCGTGGAATGCCAAGTTGGACTCCATGCTCAAGGGGATGGGCTTCGAACCAAGCCCGCACGAGGCAGCTATCTACCGGCGGGGAAATGGAGGAAATACCCTGCTGGTGGGTGTTTACGTTGATGACTTGGTGATCACCGGCACCAAGGATACGGAGGTGGCAGCATTCAAGGAAGGCATGAAGGCCACTTTCCAGATGAGTGACTTGGGGCCCCTCTCCTTCTATCTGGGGATCGAGGTGCACCAAGATGACTCCGGGATCACACTTTGCTAGACTGCCTACGCCAAGCGCGTCGCTGAGCTAGCTGGGCTCATCGATTGCAACCCAGCCCTCACCCCGATGGAGGAGAGGCTGAAGTTGAGCCGGGACAGCACGGTGGAGGTGGACGCTACGCAGTACCAGCGTCTTGTGGGGAGCCTTCGCTATCTCGCCCACACACGACCGGACTTGGCATTCTTCGTCTGCTACGTTAGCCGGTTCATGCAGCGACCGACGATGGAGCACCAGCAGGCTGTGAAGAGGATCATCCGCTACGTTGTGGACTCTCGACCACAGCCTCTACTACCCGAGGTGCCCTGGAAAGGCACAATTCATTAGGTACACCGACAACGACCACGCCGGCGACATCGACACTAGCAAGAGCACGAGCGGGATTCTCTTCTTCCTCGGCGAGTGCCTCGTTAGCTGGCAGTCGGTCAAGCAGCAGGTGGTGGCCCTATCCAGCTGCGAGGCCGAGTACATAGCGGCCTCCACTGCTTCGACCCAGGCACTCTGGCTTGCTCGACTGCTCAGTGATCTCCTCGGCAGACACTAGAGCGGTGGAGCTCAGGGTGGATAGCAAGTCTGCTCTGGCCCTAGCAAGGAATCTCGTTTTTCAAGAACGGAGCAAGCACATCCGGGTGAGGTACCACTTCATCCGAGACTGCTTGGAGGAAATGAGCATCAAGGCGAGCTACATCAACACCAAGGACCAGCTTGCAGATTTGCTTACTAAGCCCCTTGGGAGGATCAAGTTCCTTGAGCTTTGCTCCCGGATCGGGATGGCTCAACTTTCCCATAAGACGACGCACAAGACTTAGGGGGAGAATGAAGGAATAAGTCTTGGGCTGTTTGGTCTTGGTCTTGTGGGGTCCTACCTTTGTTTTTCCAGCTTTTCAGTTACTAGGACAGCATCTAGAACAGGTTAGGATACTCTAGGACAGGTTGTTAGGATGCTCTAGGACAACATCCTTTAGGCTAGAATGCAGCTATAAATATGTATCCAACCTTCCCCCGGGAAGGCATGACATTTGGTGATAAGTAAACAGAAAATTGCCCCAAGTTTGAGTGTCATCCTCTCACCAATGAGAGTAACAATTGAGATACTAACACTGGGGGACAGAGGGCCTTGGCCGGACCGTCCAGGCCCTAGGACCGGACCGTTCGGCTGGACCTCTTTGCTGGACAGAGGGCTCCGGCAGGACTGCTCGGTCCTATCTAGGCCACCTGACCTCAAGGTTGTTCTTACCTCCCTCTTCACAATTTTTCCCCTTCACAAATACTAGGCATGATTGACCATTGATTATGATCCTTTTTGAGCTAGTACTAGTGTTTGGGGAATAACCTAAGGCCCCACTTATCCTTGTGATAAGTGGTGATAGTCTTGAGGGCTTCTTTGGATTGGTAAGTTCGGATGCATCCGAACTTCACCAATGTCTCCAACCTCTCATTCTTCTTCTTCAACTCCTTAAGAGCTGCATTGTTAGCCTCAACAACATTTAAATCAATACTCTTGCATTTTTCACAATCATAGATGGTATTGACCATAGTGTTGTCTTTAGGGTTGGAGAGGTTGACCTCAAGATTGTCAATTTTACTCTCAAGACTATTGTGCCTCAAATTCATGGACACAATTGTCTTCTCGAGAGTTCCATTAACATCCTTGGGATTTTCTATGGTTTGATTTGCTAATTTGAGCTTCTTAGACAAAAGTCATCAATTTTCTCATCTTTTCCGGCAAGGGTCTTTTTAAGAGAGTCATTTTTCATTCTCTCTTGAATAAGAAGATTCTCTTGCCTCTCAAGCGAACTTTCCTTCTCTTGTAAGACTTTCATGAGCTCGACAATGTGCATGAGCGTGGGTTTGCTAAAGTTCCTAAGCATGGCATCATCATCATGATCGGACTCATCATCACACTACTATCATGCTTAGGAGCAAGGAATACCTTGCGGCCTTGCACCATAAGGCACAACGGCGTATGGTCGTTGTCGTCGTCGCTCATGTTGGGGAAGAGTCGCTCCATACTTGATAAAGAGAAAGCCACGGTGGCGACACCTTTGCTCTTCCACTTGCCTTGGACTCATCTTACTTCTCGCTCTCATTGTCGCTTGATCTTGCCTTGGACTCATCTTCCTTCTCGCTCTCATTGTCGCTTGAGAACCACTCTTCACCAATGTGAGCTCTCCCGGGTCTTTTCTTGAAGTACTTAGTCTTGTTCTTGCTCTCCTGCTTCTTGGCGAGCTTTGGGGCAATCCGCTATGAAGTGCCCAAATTTCTTGCACTCATAGCAAGCTTTCTTGGATTGCCGTTTGGATCGATCTTTATCTTTTCTTCCATAGCTCTTTTTGCGGAGGAACTTCTTGAATTTGTGGACCAAGAGAGCGAGTTTTTTCATCTTCGCTCTCCAAGTCACTTGAGCTCTCTTCTTGAACCAGAAGAGAACCTTGGAGCTATCCCTTTTTGCCTTGAATGTCACTTACTTGTTCTTGGCTTGGGCAACGGTGGTAGCATACTTCTTGACCTCCTTGGCTTCTTCCTCCTAGCGCTGGAGTTAGCTCTTCTTCATCATACGGCATGTCATTTACCCATGTGCACACAACTCTCCAAACACTCGGATGTAAAGAGATTAGATAGAGTCTCATTTTGTGCTTCCACGCCCCATAATGAGTGTCATCAAAGTGGGGTAAAGACACGTTAGAAGAAGAGGTATTGAGTTTAGAGTAGTCAAACTTAATAGTAACTCCCTTTTTAGTACAGACTTCTCCACCTTCATCTTCATGATTGTTGTTGGAAACGTCGCTAGACTTGTCTCCCATGTTGGATCACTTCAAGCGTCTTTAGAAGAACAGGCTTTGATACCAATTGAAGTCCCAGGGAGATAGCCTAGAGAGGGGTGAATAGGCTTCCTGAAAAATTCTTCGAATCACAAGGGTTAGTGGTGCCGGACCGTCCGGTTGGGGCTATCGGGTTGGGCCGAGAGCTTTTGCCGGACCGTCCGGTCAGTGAAAGGAGGGACTTTTCAGTCCTCCTTTCTTGGTGAAGTGTGTGTATGTGTAAAATGAACTCAGGAGGATTACAGGAACAACTGAAAAGGCAAAATTTGCTACAGGGCATCGAAAAAAACGCGTAATTAGTCGGTGGACACCATAAAATCATGAATTTGCTACATGGTGCACAAAAATATGGTAATTAGCTGATAGACACTCCATTGATCGATGTGGGTGTGGGTCTTTGTGTGTATTTGTTGATCGACGCTGGTTCAACAAAACCAGCTCTATTTTTTTGTTGAACTAAAGTTGGTTAACGGGTACCGTCAGATTGACTTGCACCCATCCGTCAATAGCTATGGGTGTGTTTGATTGTCTACACCATTCTAGCCTGGCCTGTATGAGCCATCTAGGCTAACTCTAATATGTCGTTTGATTGGTTGTATGTGCAAATGCTGTATGCAAGAGATTTTGCTTGGCTGGATGCATGAGAACTGAATTTGGTTACTACAGTTAGATTAATGGGTAAAAATACTCATATCTACAGTATTCATTTGGCTAAAAAAATAGTGAAAATTACATCAGTGTATATCAACCATGCAGCAGTTTAGTCATGCTAAATTAGGAATAAGTCCAATATTGTTAGCAGATTATCTAGTTAGTAAACTAGTGGTATAGATTAAATGGTTCCTATAATACACGAGTATCCCCCCTTCTGCCTAGGAAACAGACTTCACACCGACCCTTGGTGCCAATAACCAACAGCGCTGGTTATTATGATGTTGACTTCGTGGCCACATCAGCATCAGCTTAATTGCCACAGCTGTGGGGTCTCAGTGCTGGGATGTTTAGTAAGTTTTAGAAAAGGACCATTATGTCAAATTTCTAGTGTCAAGTAACTAATGGATTCCTATGCAGGTTATACCTTGGTCCAGGGAAGTTGGGGTCCAAATTTGGTTTCTTAGTTATACTCTGAAAATTTTGTGCAGAGCTCCCTCTTGAGCCTTCTCTTTCAAGGACTTTGATTGAAGCAAATGAATTGGGATGTCTATCTCAGGCATTAACTGTTGCTGCAGTTCTGTCAGCTGAAATCACATTTCGGCCAATTAGAAGGTTGGTGTTTTGTTTTGTAATTCATCTAAAGCAACTGCTACACATTGAGTTTGATGGTGGACTTAATGCACCTTTACAGCAAAGTTATGGAGGGAAAGAGGAAAAGACAAGGACTTCCGGATGGTTCTGGCTGGGGCGACCATATACAATTGCTTCAGATATTTGAAAGTTGGAACCAAACAGGCTATGATCCAGGATGGTGCTCAGATCATGAGTTGCAGGTCAATCAAACTAATGTGTTGTACTGTTGATGCTAATATTATTCGGTAGAAGAAATGTATGGTTTGACTATAGAACTGTCTTTTGCAGGTGAGAGGCATGAAATTCAGCAAAGATGTGAGAAACCAATTAAGTCAGATCATTCAGAAAATTGCAAAAGGTTAGTACTCAGTAATTCTCCTTTGTCAATTTTCTGTGTTGCTTTTGAATTTTAACTTCTAAAAACTACGGAGTACCAGACTTTTCTCCATGTCGATGTACTTACTACTCAACCTACTCTTTTTTGGTAAATATAGGTCCAACAGATGTGCAAGTAAGGAGAGGGCAGAAGAGTGACCTTGATTATAGAAAATTAAGGAGAGCTCTTTGTGTTGGATATGGTAACCAGCTCGCTGAGAGGATGCTGCATCACAATGGTTATCATACGGTTGGATACAGGGTACAACTCATGCAGGTATTGACTTCTGTAATCTATCAGATTAAGTTTTCTTCAGTGTCAAAAATAAGATGTAAGGAAAACTTGATATAATCCTGGCCAATGAAACATCAGTCAACTTAACAAAGCCAAAATGTAGTGGTTATTTGTAACAGATTTTTGACTAGATGTTGAAGCTAATGAAACTTGCAGTTGCTACTTGAGCCATTTAGATATTCTGAATATGTTTTGGCTGAAGGTATGGAGTTTGCTTTCATGTAATTTTGGACAAAGTATTCTAGGTATGCTGGATACTAACTGCAAATAACAGTTCTATCATGCAACAAGAGCACAAGAACAAAAAACTCAGTGTGACTGGTTTAAGCTCCTTTTGTAGAATTGTGTCATTTTGGTTTTGAGCACATTCTTTAGTACCAATTTCTAATGGGATTACCCATATAAGTTTTGACAGAAATCTCTCGAAAAACTTTCAAATGTATAATTGTAATGTAATTACATTCTAATCATACTAGAACATAACTTGTATACGAAATATCATAAAATGTTGCTGGTGCAGCTATAGTGCCGCACACGCACATGTGATAGGTCGTGTGTTGATGTTCGATGTTTCGCCTATGCTCGTGCATGGGAAGATTCAAAAGTTTTCCTTCCATGTTTTCTGTTGAAATAAATCTAGCAAATCCGGTTTAATTGCTGTTCACTCTTTTCAACTTGCTCTACATTCTGTTTTTGCAGGTACATCCATCTTCAGTACTAGGAGGTGACGAATATGGGCAACTTCCAGTGTATGTTGTCTACCATGAGTTAATAAATACTACCCGTCCCTTCATGAGAAATGTTTGTGCCGTGGAGCAGTCTTGGGTTGAACCTATCTTGAAGAAGCTTGAAAGATTGGACATACACAAATTGAGGTATGGAATTTATGGATATAATAATTTCTAACATGACAATTTATGCTACTACAGTAATAACCTCTAGTATCTCTCATTGCAGTGGTCGTTCGAGTGCATCAAAAGATCCTGAATATCTAGAGGACGAACAAGTAAGCGCTCCAAAGAAAGCAACGGATGCTCAACAATCTGAAGTGGACTGTAAAATACAGGCAGCTCGGGAGCGCTACCTGGCACGAAAAGGCAAGAAATGACTGTACGTATTTGGCATACTTCCGAGCAGAAGCTTTTACTGGGAATGCAGACTTTGTTGCCTCTTTTCTAGAGGAAACTTGAGAATCAATTTGAGACCTGGAACTAGCTGACTATTGAGCCGTGTTAGCCAGACCACCATAGCATCACCTGCATATCTGCATTTCTAGTTCCCATTGGTTAGCTTATGCAACTGCTTATAAGCTAAAGTTTAAATTCTAAACATATAATTTGGGGTTAAATTTATGATCTTTTTGTCACAATTTAAATTTATTCTATAGTGTTTACTTTTAAATCGATATGGATATGTATATAAAAGTTTTATATGTTATTTCTTCTTTGCAAATAAGTTGTTTCCGAAAAGCAAAATGATGGGAGCCCTCAGTATCACCCACTTGTCCCACTGACAACTAGTTCTGGCTTGTAGCGAATAGGGATGGCAATCTGGGTATGGGTACCGAGTATCCGTCGGGTATGGATGCGATTTTTTACCCACGGGTAGTATCCGTACCCGACCTGAATCGACACGGTATGGGCATGGCTATCTTTCTTCACCTGCGGGTAACTTGTTGGGTATCCGAATGTAGTATATATATTGAATTTTGGTTAAAAACTTATTATGTTATTCATGTAATAATATTTGTGTACTCCCTTTTAACTAAAAACTTTGAATCTATATCTAATATTGAATGGTTAAATGTGACTATCAGATAATTTGCATGTGCTGTTATTATTGTTATGGTTAGTTTGGTGTATTTATTGGAATATTTTATTACGAGCAATATATTGTATTTGTTAAACTTTTCATGTGATGCAATATTGTATTATGAGCAGTATGTTTAGTTTGCTGTGTTGAAATGGTTATTTTGATGTTTTTGACATATGAAATGGCAAACTCGACGGGTACCCGATATCCGACTGCTACCCGATGGGTACGGGTATGGGTATCAAATTTTACCCATGGGTATAGGTAGGAAATTCTATCAGCAGCCTTCGAGTACGGACGGGTAATTGCTCTACCGCCCCGAACCCAACCTGTTGCCATCCCTGATAGCGCCCAGTAGCGAAGGCTTGTTGGGCCTAATTATTTTGTTGCCACTCAACCCTACAAACATATTTACTTCTCACATAAAAAAATATACTAAAATTAGTTAGGGATAATTGTGTTATTGCCCTTGCTTTGGGTGTAATTGTGATTCCCTTTTTTATGATTTGTGATGATTGACTCTTGCCCCTCATCTTTTTGTTTCCGTTTATAAGGTTTTTTCACCTTTGCTTTTAGACCGATAAAAACACATGGGTGAAATACCCATAAATCATTTTTAATCAATCATAAATAGTTTCGCTTATGCTTATTAACCGAACTCCTAGTTTGCCCTTGGTTCTAACAGAGGTTACATGGGCCTGAAATTGGTGAGTTGAAAAACAAAAAAAAAAAAACTGTTTTTTTTTTACAAAATGGAAAATGACCAATGTATCTGGGATATAGCATCACTTACCCAGCAGCCATTCCAGCACGTTCCCCATCCCAAACGAAGTATGAAAATCCAGCCGGTCCAGGCGGTGGCAACTAGGGGTGAAAACGGATGGTTCGGTCGGATCTCGCACTTCCCATATCCTAACCCATCTTTTGCAATCAGAATTGGATCGAATACGGATATTATCAAATACAGATTATATTGGATACAAATATGATACAAATACGTACTAAGACGGATATGAACACTCCCGGGTATGAATATTTATATGGATGTTAAGTCAAAGCAATAACTAGATATACCACATAAATAATAGCTATTGAACATTTGTACATATCTAAAATGAGATTATATTAGGAGCTGGGCGACGGAGGATGACCTAGTAGTGACGAACGCACGGCGGAGGCCAGTTGCCTCGACGGCGGAGGCCGGAGGCCAGACGATAAACGGGTTGTGTGCCTATGTGTCTGCGCGTGTTGGTGCTAGTGCGGTGGCTGATGGTGCAGCGTGAGGTGATAGACTCCCTAGGATTACAGCTTGTTGGACTTGCCGGCTTAGGCCTGGAAAGCTGAAAAGGGCTACAGTTAAACCGGATAATAATCCGGATACATATCCAGGTAATATCTTTATTATATCCCGGATAATCCGTATCTGTCGGGTACAGTACTCCCGAACCCGATCTCATATCCGCCAAAAAATACCCGAATTTGGCTCCGGATCCATGTAAATTCCCGGGTACCCAAATATGTAACCCGAATTTATCCTAAATTAATATAGACGGGCGGGCGGTCGGAAATATCTGTCCTGGTTTCAGCCCTAGTGGCAACGAGCGAGTGGCAGTGTGGAGGCATAGGAGGGTCGTATGGGTGCAGGGCCAGGGGTATGGTAGAAATAGACTAAGGTCACATTCGTTTGAGGGGTAAGTTAACTTACCTCGGCGTGGGAAACGTAGTAATAGATTAGTATATGATTAATTAATTATTAATTATTAAAAAAATATAAAATAGATTAATATATTTTTTTAAACAACTTTTCTATTGAAAATTTTTGCAAAAAAGACACCGTTTAGCAGTTCGGGAAGTGTGTGCGCAGAAAACGAGGGGGATAAGTTAGCTAGAAGGGATGACAAATGCAGCCTAAATAGATAGATAAAACCAAAAAGACCGAGATCTAGAAATATAGTCTGATAATTCGGACCCAAAGAGCCCCATAGAGTGGAAGACTAAATTTTGTTCGGCTAATTTGATTGGTGCATCACTACTCTTTTAGGCAAGCTACTCAACCAGTCTTCGTTCGGACATATATGTGATTCTTTTTTATAATTTGTGTGACAAATTTCTAAGATTTCTTTGCACACGACACTTGGTTATGGACGACTTAAAAGATTGAAATCGAATTGTCTGATTCTCTCTTCTTTTCTCAGGACCGATCGATCCTAAGCTTGGAATATTCAAAAATTAGTTAAAAAAGCGAAAACCAAAACCAATGCGGATTTTGGACGCAAAGTGTTATGGATTTTTGCAGAATACACAGCATATGCAATGACGAGAATAGCCACCTTTGCAGATTTTGGATGCAGTTAAGAGTGAACTAATGTGGATTTTGGACGCAAAGTGTTACAGTTGGTATCCGAGCATAAACTTTCGCTATATGATGCATGTGGTTTGGGCCATGGTTGCACGACTACACCGGAGGGGTTTCTGGGCCTCTACCGAGTAAACATCGAGCTGCCGGGGCTTCAACCCTTAAGAGAGAGTGAATGTAACATCCTAGCTCGTTTGAAGCCTAGCAGTACTGTGGCTTTGGTCCATGTGGCCCAGATGTAGATGTATAGTGGTGGTTTAGTACCATGTTAGAAGTTTAGGTGGGTTATGACCTGTTTATAAGTCTTGGTTCTTCAACCATGGTATATCTCTGGGTTAACCTTTATATATAAAGTGAAGACGAAAGTGTAAGTGATATATTATATGAATGTGGGTCCGCTCAACGTGCAAAGCGGACTAATACGGATTCTAGAGACAGGGTGTTGCATGAGCACACCTTCGTTTGGTCCACTACTTGAGTCTTCACCCCACCAAAGCACTATCTCTCATGCCACCACCGTCATCGCCCATGGGAGAGCAATCTGACCTCACAAGGATGGCCATCCATTTTGGTTTTTTTTGGTCGTGTCATCATTAACCGGGAGAGATCGATCTCCTGGATGTGTTGCTCATCGTCATTCATGTCAAGTAGCAGCAGCAACCATTCCGTCGAGTTGACCATGTTCCCTTTTGACCTCCATTGTTGCCATCGTTAGGTACCTACGCAGTTGTGGCATTCCAGCTTCTGCTCCATCCACCATCCAGGCCCCTGCGCCTAGCTTTGCGTACACTTGAAGGCCCTATCATCCCCTTTGCCAACCACACTACCGGCTGAGGACTTGTCTTCTAAACGATGGGCAGTGCCTCGATCCGCCTCCCTTCATGTCACTGCTCCAGGGGAGAAGGGGCACCCCACTTCTGGATGCCCATCGACGAGAATAGCCACCTTTGGCGTCGTGCTGTCGTCGCCAAGTTACACCCGCATATCAACGTCCACCACGGGCATGAGCTGTCAAGCGCTCGCTGGACCTAGCTCCACCCTCTTCTTTACATCGCCGCCTTTTGCTGCCATACTCACCCCTTGTCGTTGATCCTCAAGGTTGACTAGATCTAGTAATCCGTTGTTGCTAGCCTATAGACCTAGTGGCTGGAAGGAGCTGCAAGCAGCGAGCATCATAGCGAGCTACAAGCTATGAGGGGGAGTATGCTGTGAATCACCATCATAGAGATAGTTGCTCATCAACGCATTTAGTCCTATTTTTCCCTTTATTTTCCTTTTTCATTCCCTCATTCTGATGTTAGATATAGGATATATATATACTGTTCATACAAGTGGGACACAATAACTAGTCTTCTACTTTCTGCCTGATTGGTCTTTTCGAAAAGCTAGACCGACATGCATATTCTAAAGTACTCTTTGCCAAGTTTGTTCTTTTATACCTTTTCTGTGCTCAACTGAAATGCTTGACAATTGTGACTTGCGGGGTTTTGTTTAACTCAAGTACATCCCCATATTTTCCATATACTTTCTCCTCTCTCCTCTCAACGTTTTGCCGACCTCCATGCGCCTCTCCAAGCGACCTCTCCACCGTTGCCATCACCGCTGCTCGCGCCGACTGTCGGCTCTACCATGCCTATCGCCAGGCCAATCGCTGTGTGACCTGTCGCGTGCGCGTTGTCACCCTGCTCGTGGTTGTCTCCATGCCCATCGCCGCGTCGATACCTCACCGTCCACCCTTGAGACCCATCAGAGTCAAGGATCCACCAGAATCGCCGATAACTCGGTCCTGATCCACTCCATTAGCTACCCTAACGGAACCGTACCAGTGAGATGGGTAGAAGTAGAACTGTAGAACGGGCCCTAAAAACCCTAGCAAGTCCGCAGCGCTTCGACCGTTCATCCCAAAAGACCACAAGCCCCTTCGCCGACACAGGCAGGCAGGCTCCTTGCCATCCGTGAGATGGCGGCGGAGATGGAAGCCACCGAGGCCGGTGGGCTGGCCGGCGAAATGGAGGTTGAGGCTTATCGCCGCCTCTTCCCCCTCGTCTTTCTCGAGCGCCACCTCCGCAAGTCCGTTCGCCCGGACGCGCGGCGCACCGACAAGGCCCGCCCAACCACCGTCGCCCTCGGCACCGTGTCGTCCGCCCACGGCTCCGCCCTCGTGCGCCTCGGTGACACCGTACGACACCCCCGCGGACGCTTTCTAGCTCTCCCTCTCAGGTCACTTTTCCTGATTTAGACGTGCGTGCCACCTGTTTGACGAAATGCCTCCTACGCATCTGTTTGTTGCCGCAGCCATGCTCGCGTCGATCAATCTCGAGGTGATGTCACCCTTCTGTGAGGCCCCCGACGAAGGAACCGTTGGTCTGTTTGCCGTTGATTTCCCTGTATCTGCTGGTAGTGCCCTTTCGAGTGATTTGGCTAATCTATTCTTGTGTGGTTTGGTATTCTGCAGCTGGGGAGTTCCACATGCCGCCTATCTGCTCCCCACTTGTCAGACCAGGACGGCCGGCGGAGGTGGCGCCGGTCATCTCCAGGACCCTAGAGGACATCCTCATGAGGTGTGTTGTGCCATTTCCCACCCACCACCCCCTTTGACTGAATGGGCATATAACTGTGCTCTCCATACGTATTATCTGCGTTTTTACTGAATGGAAGGATGACTTCTCTCTGCAGGACTAAATTTGATTTATTTATTTTCTGTACTAATCATGCTCATTTCCTATAGTGTAGCCATTGGACTTTAGATCATGGAGTCTTCATCTGCAAAGTACTTATTTAAAATACTATATCAACACAGATGAAAGAATATTCTTTTGATTTGCTTTTAGCTAGCCAATATGATTTAGGATATACGATTGGACGTGATAAAATGGCAGATGGCTTGCATGCTGCACAGGACTTGAAGAATATGTTCATCTTATTCTTCTTGTTAGTAGGAAAATAGATTTGGGGAATTTAATTTTGCGGATTCAGTCCTATCGATCAAATGACTTCTATTTGTCATGATGTTTTGCTGTATGCCTATAAAACCTCTATATCCGTTTGCATACATGGCATAAACAGAGGTGATTTTATTTAATCCTCTTTTGCAGCTCAAGGATGCTAAATTTAAAGGAGCTCTGTTTGATCAGTGGGAAGGTTTCTTGGCTAGCATACCTGGTAATCACTGATTCTATTATTGGTTCCTCTCTTTGTAAAGGTTTACTAGGCATCTCAGTAAGTCAAATAGAAAAGCTTCACATGAAATCTTGTTATGATACATTGAATAAGATGAGCAAGGTTGGTTTCCCTCCTTCAAGCCTGGTCCAAGCAGGCCTGCCTAATGTCAAGTGGTCAACAGCAGCCTTTCTTGAGAGATCATAGCAATTTTGCCATGAGTGTGAACATTAGTGTTTTGAGTGCTTCTATGGTGGTCACTACTGGTAGTACTCATACTTCCATTAATACTACCTCTAGAAACAACCTGATTCACTACTTTATGAGGGTCTTACTTCATTGGACGATTATACCCCCATTGGTTCTAGCACCAGTATGTCATTTTATGTCTTCTCCTCCCTCCTCCTGTGCTTCCCTTCTTAGTATGTATCATGCAGATGTGTCTATTATTTCATGCCATGTGGCCACAGACCTCTTCTGATCTTCTCCCCATGCTGGGTGGTAAGATACCAGATGACATTTGCATCCCTGCCACATCCTCTGAAACCACTGCCACTGAGTGCACATGTGAGGTCAGATTTCATGATGGCTTTGGCGTCCATCCAGGGCATCTTTGGCCATGATGGTGATGATCTCCATGTGGGGGCAGGTTGCTGGAAACACCATACTACCTGGAGTCCTGTAGCATGATGTTAGACGGTGTGGTCAAAGTGTTAACCTTGGAGCTACCTATGTGGGGAGCATGTAGCACCACTGCCACAGAGCATATTGCCTTGGTGCCCTAGCACTGCCGCAGCGTGTTATAACATCTTGCCAATTTGGCCATGTCACCATCTCGGTGCTGATCCTGTCGATTTTCCTCTTATCTCATTTGCCCACAAAAATGTATCCTTCTTGTAATGTTCTATGCATGCTAACCATTCCTAGGCTCCTGGCTATTTTAGTCACTGGAGCACATCGTGTGGTCATTCATGCCTGGTGCTTGTCCTCAATCACTCTGTATCAGCAACTAAATGTTTAAAAGAGATGATGAGAATGTTGAGGATAACATGTATTTTTTTTTGTCTCTGTCCTAGTAGGTTGAAAACGTTCGATATGGATGGAAAAAGTTTATAGGGATGGTATTCTCAAGAATTTTCTGTTTGCTCAATGGTCTTTGGAAGTTTTTTTCTTTGTGACATATTTTTCTACTCCAGTTTCTTTTTGATGGCATTGAGCAAATTTTTGCCTATTTTTTCAAAGGAAAGTCCAAAAGGGACTTCCCTGCCTTTTCTTTTTCTAAAAAAGTAGTTTACGTCGCAGCACCAAATCAGTTTCTTGCTGCACTACAACTGAATGTGTGATAAGAGGTTTGCCAATATACTAGTATTCTTGTGCCTGCGCATCGTGGTAGATGCCAACTAGTACCCTGAAATCAGAAATCATATATACCACTAGATGAGATCAATCAACAACCTGAACACATGTGCAAAAGTGCAATTTTGCAGAAGATATTGCAATATGCAAACAACACACAGCATGTGCTTAAGAATACACTATTTCTGCACAATTGATATTGCTATAATGCAAGCAGCACAAACATGTGCAAAAGAATATATTTTTCTTACAAAAGATATTGCAAAAGTGCCAAACAACACAACATTTTTATGTACATCTGGCCAAAATCAAGTTTGCAAAAAGTATTTATGTTTTATACTTCTGTTCTTTTCTTGACATCTCAACTTTACAGGATGTCTATTGTTTGAATGCTGATGGATCTCTGTTCAACGCTGCACTAATCTCAGCTGTGTCTGCATTTACACATTGTATGTTCCTTGTGTCTGAATGTTTATCTTGATTTGACATTTTTTCACTACTTCATTACTCTTCATTTTGAAATGTAAATATGTTATTGTACTATGGCCAACAATTAGTACTTTATTCATTACTCCCCTAGCCCAAAAAATTGAATTCCTATAATCCCAAGAAGGCATTAAGGAATACTACAAAAGACCATAATGCCTTGATTAATAAGTAAGTAGTATTGGTCGGTGTGTAAAATTTCTCAATTTGTGGTTCGAGAGTACGTAAGAAGGTAGAAGTTGATTTATTTTGGTACAAAGTTGAACTCTAGAAATTGATTTGTTTAGGGATGGAAGGAGTAAGTATGAATCAATTTTACACATTTGGTGTTCCCAATAAATATTCTTTTGATAACTAAAATTTACTCATGATGTTTGGAGAAGGATTGGGAGATTAGATGGGAGAATTAATGGTGAGATTAATATGGAAATTTGATTTGTCCTAGTTCCTCGTTTGGTACAAGTGATGGGTTAGGAGGGAGATATAGGCCCCGTTTGGTAGGGATTCTTGTCCCCGATTCCCTTGAGAATTAGCGAGATCCAATTCAAACGCTAAAAAGTGATTCTGATTCTGAGGCGAAACCAAAGAAACGATTCTACATATTTACACAGTAGTAGTGAATCTGCGAAAAGTGAGTTTGTCACCTGAATCCAACCAATCAAATGGAGAAATATCCCAGTATTATATGAGAAATTACCCACCAATGCCACCGATATACCCCCTTCCCCACTGCCCCTCTCTAGAACGGTTCATGCGTGCGTGGTTAGGGTTAGCGGAGGGCACCGTCAGTGGCTTCGTCTTTCCTATCGGCCGCCGGCGCTGCCTGTGAACTCCACAACAGACCAGCGCGCAATCGTCGCCGCCTCCCCCGAGCACTCCCCCGCCCCCCAGCGACGACGGTCGCCATCCGCGAGCACCATCCCCGCCGCCAGGCCCGAGCGCCGTCGTCGCCGCCTCCCTGAGCGCACTCGTGGCAAATCGACGACGGACACCATCCCTAAGCAGTCCCTCGCCGCCAAGCGTTGTCGTCGCAGCAGGAGGCTCTGACCGCGACGCTGGTGGTCAGCCCTGAAGGCCTGAACAGCCCTCGCCGGCAAATTTCTTCAAAAATTCATCGTCCTCCCCTGAGGGACACTGCCGCCGTTGACTGCCTCCCCTGAGGAACCGCATGTTGTTTGCGTAAATGCTTCAAAGGAGTAGGAATTAGTGGTTTCAGTTAATGTTTGCTTCATCTTGCGCCCCCTGTGTTTTTGCCAACCTTGATGGACACATTGTTTCAGACTTGTTGCTGTATCTTTACTATTATTGTCATTCCTGAACTGTCTGTGTCTTCCAATGTTGCTGGCAAAACATGCTTCAAAGAAGCAATACTCGCTGAGTTCATGTTTACTTCATTTGACAATGTTCACACAATCCATTTTTTACCACCATAGATAGTCGTTCTGCTTTTGTTTAATATACAGCAAGCTGAAGGAACAACAGCTGAGTTCATATGTTTGCTTGATCTTGCAATGTTCATAGAATATCTAGTTTGACCACTGCAGATAGTGATTCTGATTTTCCATACAGCACGTTCGCAGAATATTTTTTCCCCTGGGTGAAGGCTGTGTTTCTTGATCTTGCAATTATTTTTTGCTTCCATGGCAGAGCAGCTCTCTAGTTCGTTCAGTTACCCATCCTCTATGTTCTGAATTTTTAGTCTGGTTGAGAGTTGTAGCAGTTTGATGAGTGTTCTTGATCACTTGCACATGCTTTGAGAGCTAATTCGCTTCCCGCATTCTTGTAAACGTACAAAAAATTGCACATACTAATGTCTACTTATAATAATTATTGATGTTTACATTAAGCCACATGAACAAATATATTAAAAAAAATCAACTCTTCCTGTACCAGGGGTAGTATTGTCAATTTATCTTGAAAAGTGATATTAGAATCCAAGATTATTGTTTCTAGCCAAACACTTAATCAAATTGATTCTGATTCTGTCCTGAATCTGATTCATGAAGAATCAGAATCAGAATTACTAAATCCAGAATCAGGAGCCCTACCAAACAGGCCCATAGACTAGATCTTAAGTTAAACTAGATGGTTGAGATTTGTCTAGACAATGCCCTCCAAACTCTCACTCACACCTCAGGTATTAAAAGGTCCTTAGTTTCCCATCCCATCCCACAAAACAATCCCATGTCCCCTAAACAAACAAATGAGTTAAGCCTCATCACTTTAAACTCCCAGTCACTTGTAAAAACTTGCTCCAAGCAAAAACACCATCATGCAATTAGCCGCATTTTACAGTTTTGAAGTATAAGTAAATTTGTCCATTCTTCTCCATTGGTTAAGCTTTTTGGTTGAACTTTCTGGTGCATGCAACTCAATTTTGTACCACAACCAATAGGTCTTGAGTTCAAATCCTGAATGCATTGTTTAAATAAAAAACTGGCAACCCTTGTATTCTAAGTGAAGTAGGAGGAAGCCTCGACTGACGAGCAGTTGAAATCCTTCTCCATGCTTAAGCTTTTGGTTCAAGTGGCTGGTGCATGCAACTGAGTGTTATACATCCTTAGCTAAATTTTTATTGCTAATCCTCTAAATATTTTATGCTATGGTTTATGAGAGAAAATTTGTGGCACATTTTGAGATTATCCATTAGCATGTTCGCCTAAATGTTAGTAATATACCAAAAAAATGCCAATTTGAATTGATTTGGAAAGGTTAGATCGAAATACAGTTTGTTGTTTTCAATTCTAAAGTAGCTGGTGCACACTAAGTTTTATTGCTTATTCGAAGTCATTTTATAATATACGGAATATGATTTACTCACAAGAATCGAAAGCAATACTGAGGAATATCGTCTATCATGGATACGTTGTTGCCTCAAAGGCCTAAAAGAAATCGTAATATCTACGCTATCTATGTTGGTGATGATGAAATTCGAGCACAATATTTAAGGCTTCCATTAGCAGATACGAGTATGTGTCTATCTTTGAGTCGGTTTTGGGGTATAAATACAAGACCCTGTAGTTTGTAATAGATATCAATCAAAGATCAATACACAAATTTCCTCGCATCGCCATCTATTTTGACAGAGCGAGCTTTTGGCACAAGGTTAGTCGACTTTGCAATGTAAGTTCGTAATAATCAACCTGTCGGATTGATTAGATAGGACTTTCTCGGTTTAATCTGAATATTCTATCTAATCTATTTGACAGTTTACCTGAGATTCTGTGATTACTTCGACCTATATTCTAGATTGAAGTGATTACTTATCCTCGATCAAGGTCTATGCTTGAGTTCAATTGTGTTTATTGGTATAACTTTGGTAGATGTGACTTTGTCTCGGTTTGGTATGATTAATCATGTTTTTTGAACTTATGTTTATAGATTAGATTGAATGCTTGCATGTTCCTTTTGCTGGAGTTCTAGTCTACATTATCTTGAGTAATTCATTGGCTATTTTATTAAGCTTATAGATCGTTGAATCATATCGATGCAGACTGCATATTGTCTTGTCTCGATTCAGTCCGATCCGGTGCCAGAACCACCTTTGATATACTAAGTTCAGTAAAAAGTCAGATTATGCTGGTTTAATAGTGTTAACATCAAAATTTAGTAATAATTCCTTAATGGGTTCAAATAAGGAAAGGATACGATCAACCGATGGAAAGTTTATCCAGAAGAGTTTGAATTCAATAGGAAATCATGAAGACCAAGGCATGACGATGTAATTTTATCTATTAGTTAGAGTTAGTTTAGAATTTTACTTTATCTCTGTTAACACCAAAATTTGGTAAATTTTCGTATTGGATTCGGATAGAAAAGGTGCAATCGCCGATACAAATTTTATCCGGAAGAGTTAGAATTCAACATGGAATCGTGAAGACCAAGGTTTGGCGGCGTAATTTTATCTAGTAGTTAGAGTTAGTTAGGACTTTATCTCTAAGAGATTAGAGTCCGATCGGGACTTGTTTGTTTTCTTTTATCTAATTAGAAACCGTGTCGTGTTAGAAATAGAGTTTGTTATTTTTTATCTATTAGGAGTCGTGTCCAACACGGACTAGCATCCACCCGAGGGTATAAATATGTATGCCTAGGGTCATTGTAAAGTATCTATAGTCAGATCAATCAAATTTCGACGCATCGCCACCCTCTTATTCGAGTTTTTCAACTCCGGCGGAACTTGACACCTGATGCGGGGCTGCATCGCTTCGATCTCTGGCGGAGGGGTAAGTCCTACGTTCCGCCGGGCCATGGTAATCGTATCTGCTAGATTAGGACTGTCTTGGTTAGGTCCGAACTTCTAATCTAGTTGTGCGATAGCTAGTTATCGTATCAGTTTCAGCATAGATCACTTTCGTGTTTTGAGTTGATCAGGTCGACCACTTTGGCAATCTAGTACTATCTCGGTTCGGTCCGATCTAGTAGATTGCGTTTATCAGATGGTTTATATCAGATCAATGTATTTTGTTCATTGTTTGATCGGAGTACCAGCCGATAAGTTATCAGTCATTGGCTCGTTGGCTTGATAGCAATCTAGATCTGTTTAGTATATATCCTGACATTGCTAGGCATAATCTTGAACTGTCTCGGTTGAGTCTGATCTTCTATGATTATTCTTAGCAATCTGGGCTAGATATTTTATAGATCTTAGCCGTTTGTCAGTTGTTTATAGCTAATGCTCTTTGCTGATCTACAAGTTCATTATATTTACATCAATAAAGTAGTCGGTTGACTTCCTGCGTTATCTTTATACCAATCAGCTTGATTCTGTTAGATCGATAGTTATTTATGTTGCGTCGGCTTATGAGGATTGCATGCTAATTGGTTTTGGCTAATCGTAACACATGATTCGTTGTTTATTCCAAATAATTCATCGGTTTATTTATTAGCCTTATCGATCTTCATGTTTCCTATAATTATATCGTGCTCCACTGCATACTGTCTTGGTTAAGTCCGATCTATGTACATCTAGTTCGATCTGGTTATAGGGGCTCGTCCGATCAACTAAGATTAATAAGTTACTTAGCGGATTACGTTGATCTAATATTTGATTTAAGTCTATTTCTATCAAGTTTCTAGCTAATCCTAGCTTGTTACAGCCGATCGTTCATCCTATCGGCTAAACGTTGCTACACCAACATCCGATCGGCTACATATCGAGTTACCTATAGGCTCGATAGCCGATCGACTTGTTTTCTTGTCTATCTTGTCAGTTACAGGATCAAACTGACTGGCACGCCCACGCATTCTAAGAATTTAGGTCCTGCACTGGAGCTGTCTAACATTGACTCGCAGGCCTTCGTGTGTGACGCGTTAACGTTCACATTTTGATGTCAACAATCTCTAGAGTTAGAGTCCGATCGGGATTTGTTATTTCCTTTTATTTGTTAGGAAACATGTGCCGTATCCAATAGGGATTAGATTTAGAGTCCAATCAGGATTTGTGTGTTTCCTTTTATTTATTAGGAAATGGGTGTCGTGTCCATATGGACTAGTATCCACCCGTGGGAATAAATATGTACTCCCAGGGTCATTGTTAATCATCTACATCTACATAATATCTTGATTAATTACTCTCGGCCGATTGCCACCCTACTCACCAAGGTTTCATCACCGACGGAACCTAGCACCTGACGCGGGGCTACATCACTTCAATCTTCGGCGGAGGGGTAAGTCCTATGTTCCATCGGCCCCAACGACCGTATCGACTAGATTAGAACTGTCACGATTTGGTCCGATCTTCTAATCTGTTTCAGCTTAGGTTACTTTTGTGTCTTGAGTTGATCTGATCGACCACTTTGGGTGATCTACATTGATTTTGAACTTTGCTATTTGACATATGCAATCTAATACTGTCTCGGTTTGATCCGATCTATTAGATTGTGTTTGTCAAATAGTTTATATCAGATTGATGTATCTTGCTCATTCTTTTATCTTAGTTTAAGCTGATAAGTTATTTGTCATCGGCTTGACAGCGATCTAGATCTGTTTAGTATCTGGTCTGATATTGCTAGGTGTAATCTTGAACTATCTTGGTTTGCTCCGATCTTTTAAGGTTATTCTTAGTAAACTAGGCTAGATATTTTATAGATCTTAATTGGTCATCAGTCGGTTATAGCTGATGATCCTTGCTAGTTTGCATGCTCATTGTATTTGCATCATTAGAATAGCTGATTGACTTACTACGTTGCTTCTACATCAATTGACTCTATTTAGATCAGTAGTTATTTTGCCGCATCAGCTTAGGAGGATTACATGATAGTTGGTTTTGGCCAATCGTAGCAAAAGGATTCACTGCTTATTTAACTATTTAAGTATATATGCACTGGATCTCCAACCGATTGTTAACACCAAAATTTGGTAAATTTTCTTATTGTATTCGGATAAGGAAAGGTGCAATCACCAATAGAAATTTTATCCGGAACAGACCGAATTTAAGAAGGAATCATGGAGACCAAGGCATGCCAGCATAAATTTATCTATTAATTAGAGTTCGTTAGGATTTTTGCTTTATCTCTAAGAGAGTTAGAGTCCGATCGGGACTTGTTTGTTTTCTTTTTATCTATTAGGAAACGTGTGTCGTATTAGAGATAGAGTTTGTTATTTTCTTTTATCTATTAGGAGTCGTGTGTTGTGTTCGACATGGACTGTTATCTACCCGAGGGTATAAATATGAATGTCCGAGATCATTGTAAATCAACTACATCTCATATCGATCAAATTTTGGCGCATCGCCACCCTTCTTCCCGAGGTTTCAACTCGATGAAACTTGGCACCTAACGTGGGGCTACATTGTCTCGATCTCCAGCGGATGGGTAAGTCCTACGTTCCGCTGGACACGGTAATTGTATCAACTAAATTAAAACTGTCTTGGTTCAGTTCGATCTTCTAATTTAGTTGTGCGATTGCTAGTTATCGTATCAGTTTTAGCCTAGGTTATCTTTGTGTCCTAGATTGATCTGGTCGCCCGTATGTTGGTTTGATATTTGCTATTTGACATATTCAATCTAATACTGTCTCAGTTTGGTTCGATCTAGTAGATTGCGTTTATCAGATCAATGTATTTTACTCATTGTTTTATCGGAGTACCAGCCGATAAGTTATCAGTCATCAGGTCATCGGCATGATAACAATCTAGATCTATTTAGTATCTGTCCTGACATTGCTAGGCGTAATTTTGAACTGTCTCGGTTGGGTCCGATCTTCTATGATTATTCTTAGTAATCTTGGCTAGATATTTTATAGATCTTGGTTGTTTGTCAGTCATTTATAGCCGACGATATTTGATGATCTACATGTTCATCATATTTATATCAACAGAGTAATAGATTGCGTTCCTACATTATTTTTACACCAATCGGCTTGAATTACTTAGATCGATATTTATTTTGTGTTGAATCGGCTTATGAGAATTACATGCAAATCGGTTTTAATCGATCATAACACATGATTCATTATTTAACTCTATTTCTATTGAGTTTCTAGCCGATCCAAGCTTCCAACAGTCGATTGCTCAGCCTATTGGCTAAACGCTGCTACACCAACATCCGATCGACTGGATTTTTAGTTACCTATTGGCTCGATAGCCGATCGGCTTGTTTTACTGTTTATCTTTACAGTTACAGGATGAAACTGACTGGCACGCCCGCGCACCTTCTAAGAATTTAGGTCCTGCACTGGAGCATTCTGAGAAACAACTCCCAGGCCTTTGTGTGTGACACGTTCGATCACATTTTTGACGTCAACACATTTTTGGCACGACCGGTGGGACCACGTCCTATTTTTACTCGCAAGCGATTGCTTGATTAGAAGTCAGACATGTCTCCCGAAGAAATTAATACCAAGAACTTGGTCACAATAGAAGACTTGACAGAGAAATAGAGGCGACTGGTGGAGCAGCATGTAGCAGATTTTGAGAATTGTTGCCTTCAATCTTTCTTCGTGACACCAGAGGGGCCAGTTCAGAAGAATCAATTTCCCAACCTGATGGTCAAGACACTTCAAGATACAGTTGATGAATCGGTTTGTCATGCCATGTTCGATCAGTCTGTAGTTTTGATGAATACGTTGCAAGACTTGATCAAGATAGTGATTGATGAATACATTGCCCGAGGAATTCGACTCGGGGGACAATATTGGCTAGGACCTGATCAATATTGGCATGATGAATACAATGCAAGGGAAGATGAGTTGGCTGATAAAGTTATTGAGATAATGAGGGAACAATTTAGGATCATACCAAAAAGGCAAATAGATTTGTATCGGCGACCGTATCCTGAGTAGTTTGATAAGGTTCCATTGTCACGTCGATATAGGATACCAGAATTCTCCAAATTTTCGGGGCAAGATGATGTTTCTACAATTGAACATGTCACTGATTCCTAGCACAATGTGGAGAGGCATCGGTTCATGACGCCCTGAAAGTTCGGTTGTTCCCACTGTCACTTTCTGGATCGCCTTTCACATGGTTTGCATCGTTACGTCCAGATTCTATCAGAAGTTGGGCCGATCTAGAGGGAAAATTCCACAAATACTTCTTTGCTAGCATGGATGAGATGAGACTTATAGATTTAATTCTAGTTAAGCAGTAGGAAGGAGAATCGGCTTTGGAATATATACAAAGATTTCATAATGTTCACAGCCGATGCTATTGTTTGAGCTTAAAAGATAAACAATTGACAGAGCTTGCGTTTGAAGGATTACTAGAACCTATCAAAGACAAATTCTTTTGCCACGAGTTTACAAGCTTGGTCCATCTCATTCAAACGGTGTCGGTTAATGGAAGCCGATTATAAGAGGTAGAAGAAGAAAAATTTTGGAGTCACCAAAGCATGAGTTCTCATACTTCAAAACTGGGGGCATGTGTTAACACCAAAATTTGGTAAATTTCCGTATTGGATTCAGATAAGGAATGGTGCAATCACCGACATAAATTTTATCCGGAAGAGTTCAAATTCAACATGGAATCATGAAGACCAAGGCATGGCGGCGTAAATTTATCTATTAATTAGAGTTAGTTAGGATTTTTATTTTATCTCTAAGAGAGTTAGAGTTCGATCGGGACTTATTTGTTTCCTTTTATCTATTAGAATCCGTGTCGTATTCAATAGGAATTAGAATCCGTGCTGTTGGTTTCGCCGCCGATTCGTCTGCCTATCGCCGCATGGAGATCTGAAGCGAGCTGGTCGAGGTCGTCAAGGTCTGGGGCGAGCTGGTCAAGGTCATCGGCTCTTCGATGACGCTGCTCTTCACGCAACAGCCGCTGTCGCCCTTCATCGGGCAGCCGCCGCCCGGCCACCACCGCGGCCACCCCGGCCGATGCTGCTCTTCACCCAACGGCAGCCGTCGCCCTTCACCGGGCCGCTGTCGCCTGTCTGCCACCACGGCTAGCCCGGTCGTCTTCGCCGGCCGCTGCCGCGGCTCATCTGCCCGACAGTCGCTATCGCCCAGCCACCGCCACCGCTCCTCCGCACGGCCCCCGCTCCTTCGCTCCTTCGCCGCTCGGCTTCTTCCCCACCCGGTCGCCGCCGCTGCCTCTACTCCCCGCCGCCGCTGCTCCCCGCAGCCGCCGCCGCCGCTTACCCACCCCGCTGCCGCCGTTGCTCTCCCACCCTGGCGCCACCACTGCTGAACATACACGGTTGTTCATCTGGGTGTGTGGGCGTCGGTTCGTTTATAAAAAAAATCAAAATAAAAAAATAAAAAAACTGATCCTCTCTGTTCTGGTGTGTTTGCGACGTGCTGGTCACTTTTTTTTTCCCAGACTCAACATAGGTCGAGCATAGAGTTTTACCAACCAACTCTGTTGAACATGGGTTTGGTGGTAAAGTAGCACCAGGTCAGACATAAATTTGCTCTACAAGTACCTGACTTACAAGTTTGGATTAGATTTTATGATTTTTTAGTCATGGCTTTTAGAATGCTAAGAACACGTATATAAAAGATTTATTCATAAATTATTTTCCATTTGAAACTATGTCGTTTGGCGATTTCCCAAACAATGACCCCCTTAGTGTCCCCACTTAACCATCCTGGCTAATGGTTGTCTAACTTATGGGTAACAGTTTCTAGGAAATAAAAGTTGTGGTATGCCTCAAGATTGGGGCCTAGCTGCGGTGGCAAGACCTCCAGGTCGAAGGTTCGGCAGCGGTGGCTGCTGCGGCTGAAGGTTAATTTGTTTGTACGAAGGTTGCCTGGAGTCAATGTTGCAGCTGCTCTGCGACGGCGCCTCGAGGTTTAGCCCCCAATGTTTACTCGGTAGGGCTTCACATGTGCGTGGATTAGCTCCCATGTTTACTTTTGCATCGACAGGTATATGATTCCAGCATTTCATTCGATTTAAACGTGGGTTCGATTACGTGCGGCCAACGTAGGGTCAACAACACGTCCTCCATTTTGTTTTGATCCTATACCAGCCAGTATGCCTGCTACCTGCAGGCTGCACGTGTGTTTTTGGAGTTGTCAAAATACTATTCAAAATACCAATGTTTTTGGTAGGGCAAATTTCGGTTCCAGACCAAATAACCCCTGTTATCCTAAAAGATGATCTTAATTAATTGATTTGTTTCAACAGCTACAGGTAAAGCTTTCCTTTTTACACTGTATCTTCTTGCTTGTCCAACAACAGTGGAAATTTTTTATTTTCCTCCAGTGAACATCTATTTATGCATGTGAAAGAACATCCACATGGAAGACTCCGGAAATTATGTTATCTGACAAATATAAAAAGGAACAGTTTTTTTTTGTTAGGTATACCTAGAAAAGTGTACACAGATGTTTCCTAACCGTCAAATCTATCTAACATTCTACGCTGTAAGTTGGATTAGCCTTCTAATTAAGCCTTGCAATTATCAGCCCACGCACACCACACGGTCCACACCCACGCGCCCCTGCCCCTCACCGCGCCGTTAGCCACGTGCCCGTTGCCGATCACCGCGCCGGTCGCCGCCGCTGCTCCCTCACCCCGCCGCTCCCTCACCCCGCCGTCGCCGCCACCGCTCCCTCGGCCCGCTATCGCCGCCGCGCCTCCCTCTCGGTCGCCGTCCCTCAGCCCGCCGTCAATCTCTCCCTCTCCCGGCACCCTCCATCGCCCCTCCTTGCGTCCCTGTACCTCGCCGGCAGCTACTGCTTCTCTTGCCGGACGGCGTGGCCGCTATCTCCATTGCCGGCCGCCGCCGCTGTCGTGCTGCTCCTCGCCGGACACCGCGCTGCTGGCACTTACCCCGCCGTCGCCGTCGCCGTCGCCGCCGCCGCCGCCGCGCTGCTCCTCGCCGGACACCGCGCTGCTGCCCCTCACCCCGTCGTCGTCGCCGCCACTCCCTCGGCCCGCTGTCGCCGCTGGGCCTCCCCTCGGTCGTCGCCCCTCAGCCTGGCCAGGTTTGTGTTTTTTCGTAGTTACGATTTACTGTTTTGTTGCTGTCGTTTGCTGGTCCCTTGGATTGATAATCGCTAATCTAATTCTAGATTTTTGTAATGATAGATTGATAGGTATTAGCCCGTGTTAGCCCGTGCTGTTACAACATTAGTATAGTGCCAATTCTTGAGTGCAATCTTCAAATTGTGATGTTTTCTTTGACTAGGGATGCTAAAATATCTGTTCTGAATCCATCATCCTCACATTGTGTGAGTAGCTTGCTTGAAATGCAAATCTGAACATGGTAATAGTGAGCCGAGATATTCGGCCATGTGGATCTGTTGGACCCATAGAGGGTTAGACAGGACCAGAATGCATTTCGAGAATTAAATTTGTGCCTTGTGCATCTACCAAACATGCGAGTCGAGAACGACCTGTATGCTTTCAGAATTGCCAGTCTGTCCTTGCATAAATTTGTTTCCAGGTCATGATCCACATATTGTATTGTACACCATAATGGCACATGCAAACTGCTTATTTGTTGGATCGAGTCAGCTGTCTAATTTCATGCTTTACCAATCACTTCCTGTCTAATTTCATGCTTTACCAATCACTTCCAACCAATTGACAGTGTAATCAATTTAATATGTACGCTCAAGTTTTGGTTATATTCTTAAGCTGCTATTGATTATGTTTTTTAGTTGTGTTCTATGATCTAAATTGCTTCAGTAAGGCCTCAAACTAATGTAAAACAGTTCGTTTATAGAACTAACATGTGGATCCACAATTTTAGCTGAATTCCTTTTGCTGAAGTGATTGATGTGTCTGAAGGTTATTTTGTCAATTTTTAAATATTTATGTAACTTTCACTTGATTTGTGTTCAGGTAATATACTCATAATTAACGTTTAAACATCTGATGTGACAAAGGACTAAAAAAAAGTCCCTAGATCCAAACAGCCCCTTGGTATGCAAATTGACAAAATAGCAGAAGGAATTGTGATGTATTTTATATACCCATGCAGGAACGCTGCCATTAGGTTAGTTAGGGAGGTAGAAGCGATCAGAGGGAGTGTCTTTGCATCTGCTTCTTGTGAACAGATGAGCTATACTTACGATGCACTGAAGTGTTATGCACCAGGAATGGTTGAAGTTCTCATTGATGTGTGCGGGACAGCATTTTTAGAATGAGAGGTCAAAGAGCAGGTACTTGGAATACTGTAATACATAAGTAAAGTTATCATTTAACATGGATGAATGGTCTAAACAGTCAGAAATGAAGCATATCTTTTCGTAATATTGTTGGAGCCACGATTTTCTGTTCATGCATAGAAATTTGGTAGCTGAAGTACACGGCTGTTCCTGGCTACCAAGCAAGTCTCATGATTTTATTCACCTTTCAAGCCCATCACTGTTTGTTTAATATTTTTGAGCTCATATAAGATAGATTGACAAGATTTCAGATACCATCATGCATAAATATTTGATGAGCACTGTTCTTGGTTAATTTTCTTATATTGGAAGCATACTGGAACGTAACTGGACTACATACTCTTACATTGGAATACTTTAACTTGGTAGGGTAATGTTCCAAAAAGTTAAGATAAGGGAAGTCCAAGTGATGTACAAATAATCATTTGAAGCCTCACATGGGATTGAATCAGATAAATCTCTCTGTATTCTAGCACCTCGAACAAAATTAACAAGCACAAATGATTTGTTGGGTGCGCTTTGCCAATATATAATGTCAATAGACTCCCAAGAATCTTTACAGTATGTCAATTTTCCATTCCCATATTATTATATTCCTACTATTAAATATTGATTACATATTATCTCTCTTTAACTAATTGTTTTTTTACAGGAAAGAATGGATTCAAAGCATTGAGCCATATCCAATTTCTTTGAGTCTTAAAAGTCTTCATGATATACTGGACGTAAAAAGGCCAATGGACAAAGATTGCTTCAATATGGCCATACGGATGCTTGCATGCAATGAGTTCCTAATGTTTTTAGATGATACAATCCACTACATAGACCTTCAATTCTGGGTAAGCTGTTTGAGTTAAGTTAAAACAATATTTAATGTGCTACTAATTAGAAATATTTGACAAAACAGACGATATCTGATTTCCACTGTGAGCCATGCCGTCATGCAAAGCTTGATGTCAAACGGTTGGCAAAACTGTTTGAATGCTGGCCTGGCATGGAGTACAAAATTTCACAGTGTAGCAATGTAAGCAAATTTATTTGGTTTTTCGATTGTTTCGTTATGTTTCTCTTGTATTTTTTTTGTAGGTTCTATTGCCGCATTCATTCCTCGGCCACTTCACATTATTTGTACTAGACATGAAGGCCAGAACTATCTTTATATTGGACCCTCTGCCAATACCTGATTTATATGCGGGTCATCCTCCAAGCATGCCCTATGTTCACAAGATAAATAATATATCCATGAATGTTAACCTTGCCATGCAAGTAGCCAACCCAACTTGGAAAGATAACATTTATTTCTGGAATAGAGAAATACCAACGGGTGTCCTAAAAATAGATGACTGGTACATGCTTACAACCTAAACATAAGAAATTTGTCTGTATTTGCGTGCATAAATTTAACATTGTATTCCTATATAGGGAAGTGTCAGGCTTCTTTGTTCTTGACTTCATGCGCTCGTGGGATGGTAAAAAACTATCATTGATATGCTCGGTGAGTATAGTAGATTGTGTACTACTCCTACTCAATTACATTAAATGTGTGTACTCTGACATTCATCCAAAATACAATATGTGCAGGATGGGATTAAATTGAGGACTGAGTTTTTCATCAGCAAATTGAAGTTCAATGAAAATGAAGCTAAAGAGAATATTCCTGTAGACATACAAGAATTCGTTGATCGCATCAGGTGTTAGATAGCTGTGAAATGTTATGTAATTATGAACCGCAACTTTGCTTAAGTACCGCAATTCTTGGAGCAGTGGGCGTTGTACCTGATTGTGATTTTAACATTTTTTATTTTATATAAGCATATGTTTTAGTGCTTACCGTTGAACATATCGGTTTTAAATAATCCTTTTGCAATAATTTAATAGGGGAATATATAAATAAATTTATGATTGAATCATTGATACACAGTGATCATACGACACCATTTTCCCTTGCAATCGTTTTTGAAGGATCATTTTAATCAGTGGATTAATACCCTATAACCGAGTCCACGTATCTACCCTCCTGACAAATCATGCATGCAAAAAAGCGTCGCTATGAATAACTCCACATATCTACCCTCCAGACATATTGATCTTTATGAAAAAACTCAAATAAGTTATGGTCCATATATTTTCCGAGGGAGCATTTTAAAATCATTTAATACTAGAGCAGTGAGGTTGTACATGATTGTGATTTGATTTTCTAAATTTAAATATTTGTTTTCCTTCCAGTAAATTAAATCAATATAATATTTTGAGAGTCTCTAATATTTATCATATGTGTGCATCCAGATGTTCGAGATAACCTATTAAACAACATTCAAATCTATATTTATCTGAAGAATATCAGATGTAGGATGCTCCAAACAGAAAAACACTACTTCACTTCATCTGCTGAAAGGAATTGATCAGCCAGTTCACATGACATGATGAAGGAATAAAATGTTTATGCATTTTTTATTTTGTTATATATAATACAATTTCATCTTTGAGCATGACACAAGTGATACACAATTTTATTTAATAAACTCCATCCAATACACATCGATGTGCCTTGCACGTGCACACTCACTGGTCTTGTTATATTGGCTAGGTGAGCATCCTAGATGCTCAGTATGGTGTACCTGTGAGAATTCAGAGAATACTTTAGTATTTTTTTTCATTTCTAAAACCGACCGCTATTCTGCTGTAATTCAGCTCTAAAGAGGTCCTACTGTTTTTGTTCCCATAGATTCCATTTACACTTCCTGCTCACTAACCTGTAAAGACTATTCAATCCTTTGATTGTTGAATAACTTAGCCAGCGTAATGTCATTTGCTTCTTGCATCCGACTATATTTAATACATATATAGTTTAGCAATAGTTTCAGAGGGCAATGGTTCTTCACATATTGTACATACATATACAATTTTCCATGCCTTCACCGTAAATGGGAAAAAAATTGAACAGTTAGTTCAAGATCTTTGGAATCAAAAGATTTGCTTATTTTAGGCTTAACCTTCCTTTGCTTTGTAGAAACTTTATCAACGCTAGACAAGCGTGTGTTAGAAGTATCTTGCTTAGTACAGTTTAAGGTAAGGCTAACACCAGTTGGTCTGAATAATTGACTAATTTGGAAATATTGTATGAAAGAACCTTCACATTGATCTCTATACTAACATTGTCTAGGATGTTGTGCAAACCATATATAGTGGTCTGTCTTTCTGAGCTAGCATAGGACGGGAGTTCAGCAAACCTCCAATGATTTTAGAGAGCAACACTCATCTTTCAACTAACAACAACTAAGCTGTAAAGACATGTTGTACAAATGTTCTTTGATTATGCAATGACCAAATAAAAAACCTGTCTCTGCAAATGATGTCCGTAATTAGTTTTTAATATCAAGCCACTGAGATGGTAGTGAAAAATAGCACTTCTTACCTTCCCTTTGTTTTTAACAGAAGTTCCATGTAATGATATTTGTTGTGAATACCAATGCCTTTGACTGTGCATAATCTATGCATTATGCCACATGTTCCATAGTTAAACGCACAAAATCTCTTGCTGTTATATTTGTATCCTCTTCATTAAGTATTCAACAGATAGTATTGGGCTGATGACCAGTGAACCCAATATAAGCCGAGACTCCTTTGTAACCTTAACTTCATTCATTTTATTGCAATTTATAACCGCTCTCATGATCAGTATATAGTAGATTTTATTCAAGTAACTCTACAAGAACTTGCAAGCAGATTTTGATGGTTAGCACCTCACGTGTTATTTACTTGTGCATAGGCTCTTTCAGGACTCATCGTTTGTAGTTCTTCTCAAATGTAGGACTATAGTACTACCTCCGTTTCATATTATTAGACTTTTTTTATAAGAACACGTTAAAACGCAGACGCTTACAACGTACGCACACTCTCCCCTAAAAACACACGCGCGCAAACCCTTCTATGAGCACCTCCGAAGGCTGACCAGCAAATCTGGAGAAACCCCGAAGTCACCACAGGCACCTCATTGTCGACAGACACGTCGTCTTCCACTGAAAGTACAAAGCCGTTAGACTTTTTAATCTTGTCTAAATTTACCAATTAATGAATGTATATAATTTATATATATATATCTAGATTTATTAGCATCCATATGAATTTAGACAAGACTAGAAAGTCTTATATTATTAAACGGAGAGAGTAGATTTTATTCATATGATACTATGGTAGGCATCACATATGCAGATAGCACCCATTGAAGATTAGTTTGTTGTGCGACATCAACTTCTTTTGATTAAGCAACTATGTTATCACTGGCGGAGGCGGCAATAACGCGAGTCATTTTTTTCACAATTCGTTGACCCTGACTAGCCGGCTGAACTGCTTGACGTAGTTGAGCCATGCATAGTACTACAGTCAAAACATTCAATGTACATAAATGTATTTTCTAAAGTGTAGAATGCATTAATGGCTGATGCCATGTGTATACGCTGTAAATACGATCTCTTACTGCTACAGACAATAAAAACAATAGTAAAATCTTTACTACTTTAAAAGAGGAGTTTCGTCCTCTAATCGTGCACCTCCCCTCCCCTCCCCTCCCCTCCTCTGGGGTGCCTGGATCAAAAGACAAGTTAAATAAATTAACTTTCAAAATTAAAATCACTTACCTTCAATAGTCCAGCGGTAAAGTTCTCTTCTCTCTAATAAATGGTTGTGGGTTCAATTCTCCCGTCAAGCAGGTTTAAAAGAAATTAGAATTTTAGCCTGCGCACGTGCCAAATTATTTTAATTTTACGATAGATTATTCAACAAAATTTCTACATATAAATATTTATTTATAGAGTTTATGATAGATTATTTTTCAACAAAATTTCTACATATAAATATTTTATTTATGTATACAGTTTATAGATGAAAATATTTTATTTGTGTTTAAAGTTTATGAACAGAAACATTTCATTTATTTAGAAAGTTTACCGATGGAACCTAATTTTCATATATATAATTTTAAGTAGAACTTTGAAATTTTTTGTTCACATTGATTTGGTAAGAGAACATAATCTTATAAGAAAAAATGTTGAGAAGCTTTCATGATAAATACGAAAAATTACATTTTTCTTTTCCATAGATTTTTTTAGGTACAATGGAATTTTTTTTTAATATTTAGTGGGGTAAGTTAACAAATCTTTAAATTACATAGTTAAAATAATGACATAATAATGACATAGAAAATTGCACGTATGCATGAGCTTTTGAGCTAGCTCTTTCATGCACTCACAAACTAATATCCATGACATGTTAGAAGTGTTCGTGGATCCTTAACACACATAACATCTAAATGAAATTAGTAAATAGAAACACAATTTAACTTTTACTTTTGTAAAGTCCGAGTAAAAATATAATTAATAATAAATCTAGAATTGCAGTAGCACTATGATTACATTCTATATTTTATATAATAAAGAAACAAAACAGATGTTTTACCTAAATAGGGTGAGAAATTTATATTCAATATGGATTTCGATCCACCATTCTAGAATTGTATGATATATAAGGTTCGCGTGGAGGTAGAAGGGCTTGCACGCTGGAAAATAAAATGGAAAAGAAACAAGAAAATAAAAGATAAAAGAAAGAAAAGGAAAAAAAGAAGAGAAGAAAACAAAAAAGGACAGAGCGTGTGTATCAAGATTTACGTGAATAGGTGCTTGCCATGGCTACTGCAACCTACGTATATATTTGTAAATATAATCTTTTATCTTTTATTTTTCATAATTCCGTTACGAAGCACGGGCATATAACTAGTTAAGAAAAAGGAACAATATAGCTGAACTATGACTTGCAACAAAAAACCACTCCATACAACAGAATCATGTGACACCTGGTTTCGTGCATTGCATGCATAGACTACTTGAGTACACAATTGTAATCAAGAAACTAATATGGTTAAATCCAATTAAGTGGTCTTCTTTTTCTTTGACTTGAGCATCACAAAGCCCAGAAACACGCTTAAGAAAGAGAGGAGAATCACACCGGCAAGAACTGGGATCAAAATAGCATACTCTCGAGGCAGGAAATACTTGTGGACGAAGTGGTCATTGTCAACAAATGGCTATATTGAAAAAAAGAAGTCAGTGTCCAGAAATAAAAATCATAGATCTTACATTTGAATTGAAATGAAATGTAAGATGCTTAGAAGTTACCAACCAGGATGATGACCCAGAAAGTATAGTATGTAAAGATGGATAGACTTGTCATGGTCAAAAGAAAGCCTACAGCCTTATCCCCCAATTCCATTTATGCAGATAATTGCAGAAATCTGAACTTGATTCAGATGATAAAATCAGGTTCCTACGTGCATACAAAACAAACTGCATGAGAAAGCACACCAAATGTCACATTGCATAAGTAAAATATCATGAAATAGTCATGTTTGGGGTGAAAACAAGACTAGCATAAACAAAAAGTATCTATACAGCTCAAAGGTTGTGTGGAGCTAACAATCACTGTACAATGCACTAAAGTGCAACTGGAAAGAATAATCTCAGTAAAAAAGTTGAGAGAAAACAACAATACTGCTACCGTATAAAACTGATTTACAAACAATGATGTGCTGTGTCACATCTATGGGCATTGCAACATCCACATTTCCCATTACTACTGTGCTAGATACATAGTTAAACTACAAATTAATGTTTTGCTAATCAGATTGCATTTTATGCTAGTCAATAATATCAAGAGGGATACTAACATGAAGCAACATAGCAGCTTGTTCACTACGCTGCTGGAACTTGGATTAACCAAAACTTCCCTGTTAATCACACTCAAAATCATAACAATTTCCAATTTCCTACTACATGCATCAGCTGTTCTAATTAAATGGAATGGTACTATGGTCATTAGGAATTGCAGTCCAAAATAATATTGAAAACAATGGAAGTGAATCAACAGCTAAATAATACAAACAATACTATTCTAAGAAAAACAGCAAATGAAATATACTGTGTTACATTTCTAGTGTTCTATTTTCTATTGAACTTGTTATGATATTCCATTACTATGGATGTACCGTATAGCTAACTTCTCATTGAGCATATTGTCTAACAATATCCAAAACTAAAAAGTTTCACTGTAACTTTTTTAAGAAAAAAATTGTGGTTTTGGTACACCGGGCATAAGCACAGGTAATGTCCATATCCACCTTCTTCCATGCAGAAAATGTGTATATGCCACGATCTTCAAATTCATGGTAGATGAAAACATTATCATGGTTTGTGAATTCTGTTATCCTGACAAGAAAGAACAAAACAGAACTAGATTTTTCAGTATTCTTCAGAAGTTTCACCAGCCAGGTTTGGCAACATAAGCACCCAAAATGATTCTTTCATACTTTTCCCCATCTGCACCTTAAATATTTTGATGTACTAGTACATGCAATCCATGACATTCCAAGAACAAATTTAAAAGCTCATGCATTGCTTCTAACTTACATGCTTATATAAATGCCAACACATGCAGAGAAATCCAAGTTACCATAATATGGACAAATCAATGATGGACTTTCCAACAATGAGGGATATATATGTATTAAAATAAAAATAAGCAGAACGATGACACGATACAAAACGAAGTATTGTTTTCTGTTTTTCTAACATGATAACATAGAGGGATTCCAGATTTATCATTTTTTTCATCACCAGATATATTAATGTGCCCAGGAATAGATAAATCAAGAGATCTGTGTGTATAATTTCAACTAGATATCCCCAAACCCTAATTCTAAAACTAGCCGCGATTCTAAGATATAATTAAAAAAACGCCCTACCATAACAGAGAAGAGAGGATGTGGGCGGGTGGTCCACCCCCACCAACTTGGGAGGTTTGCGAGGGCATACAAAAATCAGTGAGACAACCCCCTTTCCTCTCCTCTCTTATTTTATGACAGTTTTCTTGTTATATCTTGGAATTAGCACTAATTTTAGGGCCTGTTGGTAGGGCTCCAATTCCTAAATCCTAACTCCTGGATCCAACTCCAGCAGGTGGTGGTGTGAGTGTTTGGCTAGCTTGATGAGCTCCATACATCCTCGGAGAAAGGAGGGGAGAAGATGGGCTATCCTTGCTTTCCTAAAGATATGCTTCATCACTAAACAGCTGAGGTGAGCATTGGACTTTCTCAGTTAAACACAAATGGTTTTACTAAAATCTCCCATGTGATTTTTCACTAAATCAGTCGAATGTAACTAAAATACAATTATACTATAATTATAATGTAACTAGCATTGGGCTTTTCTTATAATTACGTGAGACTTACATACTAGTGTTATATACTAGTTGCATTTGTAATTACATGCTACTAGTTACATTGTAATTATATTATAATTGTACTATAGTTACATTCATGTGATTTTAGTTAAAAAATTAAATGGGAGATATAGACCCAAACACATACTCAACGACCTCTCAAATGCAAAGTGAAATTACACAACTTCGTAGGGAGGTAGGCATGGAACTTGGCTAGTGGAAGAAAATGCTCATAGTCAGTTAGTCGCTAGTGCAAAACTTTTAGACCGGAAATTTCACACTTATTTCAACATCTGAAAATTTCCCATTTATTCATTGTATAATAGCAATAATCAACAAAATATACAATCATTCCCACAGAAATTAACCAGATTTGGAGAGAGGAGATGGGGGAAAATTTTAGGGTTTTGGGGGAGGGGGAGCAGGGGGATACCGAGCCACCGCTTGGGTCTTCAGGTGGAGTTGTCAGCCACCTCGCACCACTGTGCTTGCCACTCAGTCACTGCGCGCCACTTTGCTCACCCACAGCTGCCTTTCTCTGCCGCCGTCAGGGGTTGGCCTAGGATTTTGAGGTTGGGCATTCAAAATCAAAAAGGGTAAAAAAAAAACTTTACAAACACAAGCCTAATATTTGGCATGTATAATACCACATAGTTCTAAATAATATAATATATAGTAGTACTAAACTTCATAATTTCATAAATTCTTAGAATTGATTATAAATTAATTTTAATATATAGTAGTATTAAACAACTAATTGACAATTGTTCAACATATCAAAGTTGCAACATGTGAAATATATGGATGGAATAAAATGACAATGATAAAGAAATCATCAAATTTAGAGGACAACTTCCGTTATTTGATCTTTTTTTTGTTTTGAAAATGATAAGAAGAACTAAACTACAGAAGAAGAGAAATCTAAACTCAAAGTAGAGAAAGTTGGCTTTAGGGAAAAAAACTCACCTAAGATGAGATGCTGAGTCACTCAGAGCCTAAAATGCGTGTAGCACTGCAGTGTGCCCTGACTAAATCGCTGGAGGATAGGGTCCAGGAGGCTGTGTGGCATACAACCGGAGTCCACACCCCTGCGCCACTTCCCACTGCTCGCCCCGTCAGCGCTGCAAAGGGACAAGGAGTCAGGGAGGGATGCTCTCGCCTCTCGGTGGCATCGGCAGCATTGGACGGCTCCCTGCGTACGCGTGCGCTACGGTGTGAGTCTTGGTGACAACCAGACAAGAGGACTCTTAGGGTTTGAACAGCATGGGATGTTGGTCCTGCTGGTAGTTAAGATGGTGCGAATTGGGTCAGCCCAATCAGAGATTCAGAGGATGAACAACCTAGAAGATGGGATTTTTTGCTTGTTGGTTAAATGTGGCATTATTTTCTGCTTCTGTATACACATACAGTGTATATATTTTATAATTATTATTTTTCAGAAGTCTTGGGTATTCATCCCTTCAATTTAAGTGGGCTCACCCCTGGTCACCATGTGCCGCTTGCTTGCCAAGACAGGAAGGAGACAGTAGGGGACAACACAAGAAGGTGATGCCGGTGCTCCACCGCCGCTGGAGAGCCACCACCGTCAACCACTTCACCAGTTACCTTGCGCTTTGCATTCCCCCATGCTCAATCGAGCTCACGAGACGGGAGGATCAAGGAGATACTGATTGAAAGTAGTATGCAACAGAGGGAGAGGGGTGGAGCGGCAGCATTTGCAGGTAATTTTGCCAAAAATTGGTGGGCACACCTGCAAAGGGGTCGGAGTTGAGGTTTGGAGGTTGGAGCAACCAAAATTTAACTAATTGATCTTTTTAAAAAACTTATTCTGAAAATAGACCGTTGTCAAAACACATTTAAAAAATGAACTTCCAGCTCAGTGCCAAAGACCATCACCACGCACGACGACACTGAGATAGCTGCCACCATGGACTCGATGTCAGCCTCACCTTCTTTCATCCCCTCATCAAATCCATCGAAATGAAAGATAAATTGAAGGTTTTTCTTGCGGATTTTGTTGGTAGTTCCATCCCCGAAGGTATTCTCCTCGAACCCTCTTTTCATTTATTGTTTGAACCATAGATTTGTGTACTTTGGTGAAACCCTAGAAGATGAATCATGAATTGTTGGCACAAAACATTCTATTCGGAGGTGTTTTTGTTGAGATTGATGGTAGTGGTGGAATGTGGAGGTATTAGGTTGGTAGTGATTTCAATTTTATTGGTGGTCATGAATTAGTGATTCTTTTTGTGCATATTTTAGTTGTTAGATCTTGTAAATCTATTGCAAAAAATAACAAGTTGCTAGCGATAAATCACGGGCATCAAAGTTCACCTTACAACACGGTGTTTGCCTAAAACTTGCGCTCAATTATTCTAAGGAATAATTAACAGTATCCTATCCATGTATTGGTGCTTAAAATGCTATGTTTGGTTGTATCCGAGGATTCATTGTTGTATGCCGAAATTGGCTTAGTAAAATCAATGTGTAAATTAGTAACTAAAGTTTCTCCATGTTGCAGGATGGTGGAGTACCATGGTCCGGACCCCAACTAGGAGACAAGCCATTGAGCACCCCAGATCAAGAATGCCTAGGTGATATTCATAACAAAATGCATTAATAAGCAGAGGCTGGCCTGTGATCTTAAGATTGGGTATTCAAAATATGATGGGTACCAAAAATTCTTTTTATAGCTAAAAATCCAATTATAGCATGCACGAAATTATTCTCAATTTTGTGTTAGTCATATATCCCTTGAACTGACCATGACTTGGAATTGTTCAACATATGAAAAAGGCAACAGATGAATAATAGGTGTAACTATCAAACTACAACAAAATGAAGTTTTGCTTATGCACTAAAGAAAAAGGGGGACAAATTCAGAGAACTCGCTTCCAATTCGAAATCTATATCTATATGCACAATATTAGGAATTACAATAGACAAAGCATTGCTTAATTAGCAAGATGGAAGTCATTTTTTCCCTCTAAATTGGATCCAAATCGGTAAAATACAAAATGAGAGCTTCAGTGCATAGCTAGGGTTCGGCACCACTGGGGATGATTGGTGAATGGCGACTGGTGATGACAGACGAACAGCACAGAGATGGGTCCGTGACGGTGTCACGGCCACACGGCGAGTGGCGGCTGCTGAAACGGTCAGGCTACGCGCGCATCGCCGCTGGGGAGTGAGGGAAGAGAGGCCGTGGCTAGGCTTGGCAACGGGGTGGGGCGGGGCCGGGGATAGCCAGAACGCCCCCGCCCCCGAAATACATCCCCGGCCCGGCCCCGGCCCCGAATACGAAACCAGGAGGGGGGAATGCTCCCCGCCCCCGTCCCCGGCGGATCCCCGGCCCCGAACGGGACCCCGTTGGCCCCGAGACAGTACTACATGCTTACCTGGCGGCGGCCGGAGCTGGAGACGGAGAGGCCGGCGACGTGCGGTGCGGCGGGTCCGGAAACGGCCGCGCAGGCGGAGGGCGGTGCCGGCGCGCGCGCGACGAGGGCGGCGTCGCCGGCGCGCGGGCGGAAGGAGGCGGACCGCTGAGTGAGAGAGCGAGGCGTTGAGCCGCTGAAGTGCCGAGCGAGGTGAGATAGACGTGGGCTGGCTAGGGTTTATTTGGCCCAATAGGCTTTTGTAAACGGAAAAACTAAAGAACGGAATACCGTTCCGATGGGATCGCTAAATGAATTTTTGCCGCGCGCCTTTGCAGCTTTGCTACAGTGTGGCAGGACAACGCGCGGATGCAGGGCCACATCGAGGGCTCCATCGACAAGCTCCGCCGCAATGCCAGGGCGAAGACCAAGGCCCGCGCAGCTGGCCTCAAGCCCGTCGCGCTTGGCTCTGATGACGACTCATCCGACGAAGAGGCCGAGGCCCAGGAGGAGCGGATCTTGAAGAAGGAGCTCGCCGACGAGCCGTTGGAGTCAGAGTCAGCGTTGGAGGAGGAGCAGGAAGAGAACGAGGAGGAAGAAGAGGAGGTCGTTGCCACCATTGCCGCCGCGCCCAAGAGGAAGCGTGCGAGGAAGCTCAACAACAAGTTCGACCACGTCGCGACCCTGCAAGACGGGGAGCCTAAGAAGCAATACAAGAATGCATGTAGATATCTTTTGGTATCACATGATACCACTTAGAACCTACTGGATTGACACCTGCTGATACCTTATGGTATCTTTTGGTATCATCTGATATACGTTGATAGTAATCGGTATCATCCAGATTTTCACATGGGAATCAAGTGATACATATCGAGACTTACAGATACCTGTTGATACATGCTGATATTATATGGTACTGCCTAGTACCACATGGTATCATGTGGTACTTTGTATCCCTCGAGCTACCCCCGTCGCACAACGCTATGATACTAGATGATACCAACTGGTATCATATGGTACACAAATGATACCAGTTAGGACTGGTATCATCTGGTATCATACCAGGGGTATCATCTGGTACCAGCGACTTGTGGTGGTGCCAGACGCATTGGAGGCGATGGAGGCAAGCGACGCGTGGAGGCATGCGGCACGTTGCATGGCAGCACACCACGCGGAGGCGAGCGATGTGTGCAGCATGCCACACACCACGCAAAGGCATGCGATACGTGGAGACAGGCAACGCACGGACGCAGGGGATGCGTGGATGCGATTTTGTTTTAATTATCCCGTCCGTACGGGATAACGTCGCCTAGCAGTCCTCTTTACGGAAACAACTTGAGAAACTATTCTCTCCGTTTCACAACGTAAGACGCCTTGCCTAGATTTATATAGATGTTAATGAATCTAGACATATATATAAATTATATATATTCATCAATTGATGAATTTATACAAGGCTAGAAAATATTACAATATGAAACAGAGGTAGTATTGTTTTTTCAAAATTTTGGGACCCGTGGGGATCCTCGCGTGGAAAATTCATGCCCCGTCCCAGAAAAATTCATGGCTCCGACCCTAAATCCCCATGGGGAAATTTTGGCCCTGGCCCCAGCTCTATCAGGGCGGGTCCCTACCCCTGACGAGGATTTTGCCAATCCTAGTCGTGGCCTGCGAGCGTGAGGGAAAAGGCTAATTAGCGAACGTGCATGCGAACGGGCTGCACGCGAACAAGCCTAAAACAGGTTGTTTTTAGTTTACATCTATAAAGTTTGTGTTTTTTATTTTATGTGTATAAATTTTGTATATATAAATTTATGGGTTAATTAGATTCATGCCATAATAAATTTTTGCTAGTTTTGAAATATGCCATTACTATTCGACTAATTGTAAGGATAGCATTATAATTTTAGAACTATTTCAGATATACCATTTTTTGACCAAATTACCCTTTTTTAAAAAAATAGCAGAGGGGCAATGTTGTCCTTTCTTAAAAAAAATTACACCGAAAGGGTCTGGAATGACATATTTGGAATAGTTCTGAAATTATAATGACATCCTTATAATTAGTCGAATAGAAATGGCATATTTTAAACTAGCAAATTTGTAATGGCATGGATCTAATTAACCCAAAATTGTTATACATATAAATATTTCTACCTAATAAGTTTGTATCTATAATATTTTATGTATATATAATATTTGTATTTATTACATTTTAATATGAAAAAGTTTGCATGTGTATATATATATATATACTCTCTCACACACACTTTAGAACGTCTCTCTGTACCTATATATATATACACACACACATACATGCATATATATATATATATATATATATATATATATATATATATATATATATATATACATACTATACTATACAACGCTCTGAGTGCTACGTAATACATAGCGCGTAACACGCCAGAACCAACCAGACCCCACACTACCCACCAATAGAGCAACCACCCTGCTTATACAAGATGCAGTTAAATTTTAACTATTTGAATTACTTACGAAGTGCTCTAAATAAAGTGAGTCAAGTTTTGACTCTTTTCAGTCAAATTTAAACTTACTAAAGCACGAATACGAGCCAGTGAACGCGAGTTAATTTTTAACTAAACAACCAACACATTGTTCAATATGTGGGTAGTCACTTTTGAGTTAATTCTTGACTCAAGACGCAACACTATTGTGTCTACAGAGCTAGTTATTTTTTAACTCGTAGTGGGTATGGCACAACGCGATTGGGTATACGACATGCTTATTTGAGTGAGTTATTTTTTTAACTCTATCACCAAAAGAGTACATGGTGTTGTTTTTATAAACGCTTTAATGATTATTGTTTTGGATAATTTCGCTATGGCAGCCAGTGTGTTACATTTATAACACGAGAAATAGTGATGAATAAAATTTTTACTAAAAACATATCTTGATGTACTTTAGGTCATCCATTTTACGATATATCGTTTTTTTACCAAAACAACAATAGCATATAAGTATTCATAAACACAACGTGTACCCAAACATGCTTTAAAACATTTACCAAGCTAACCCCCGCGTAAAAAAATGGTTTTAAAAAAATTACATAAAAAAGCTCACATGTTCTGCGATGCATATGTTTGAAACACATATATAGTGACGAGGGAGCATTCCTTGGTTGACAAATACCGCAAACCCTAACACATTGAAACAAAATTACTTGTTATGTGCAAACGGAAATTTTAAGAAAACATATGGTCGTGAACACCAAAAGAGTATGCGTGCAATATAAAAAGGAAGTGAATACAACCTCAGCCATGTTTAAGCCGCTTGAACCGAGTGGTCAACGACTGAGCATCTCGTGGCGGGACCTAATCATATATATATAATTGTATATGTCCTCATTGATTATATTGATGTCATTGTCATCAACAAAAGTGGGGAGCAGAATGATGGCACCGTTGGGGTCTTCTGGTGGGTATAAGTTGTCGACGCCTGATGGGGTGAAGGACATGGGGTAGACATGTATCCCAAATCCCCGGCATAGACCATGTCGTCTTCATCGTCGACGGTGATGGCGGGAAAGGGGGATGACGGTGGAGGAGGCCCTGACACATGGAATTCTTCTAGCAGATCACATATTTTGTCGTTGTGATTCGACGTGGTATGAGTGGTTAGGGTGGGTATGGAACACTCGGTAGGAGTTTTCTTGGTGCTACACGATGGATGTTTTTCGTCTATGGTTGAGTTGGGCGTGGACTAATGGTGGCGGGGTATGTAGTTTATATAGCGCAACTAATAACATGATTTGATTCACCAAAATTCATGGTGAGAAAACATAGTGATTTTGTTTTGAAATGTTAGTTGACATGCATGAGTGTAATTGTAACATACCCAAGACTGTAAACCTGAGAACTAAATTTAACTTAAATGCATCATGTGATTGTGGAGTGATTTTAATTGTTTTTGGATCTTAACCATCTCATCATCACATGGAATGATAGGCCTAGAGTCAAAAAAACAATTAATCTAGTAATTATATGCATCTAAAAATTCTACAAAAATTCTCAAAAATACCTTGATATGTCAGAAATCAACTCACAAACTTTCATAATTTCTCAATAAGGTTTGCTAACCCGTTGATCTATTTTAATGTCTCCAAAATCCTGAAAAACTGCTTAGCAGATTCAAACTCGCTCTCTCCGTAAAATTTATTTCAAAACATCTTTTTGAAATTCAGTTTCAGCCAAAGTTTTCTACTAACTTTCTTCTAACACCCTGAGGAACGGCACACACTAGATCACTCTCTAACTCTTTCTTCTCTCCCTCCAAAAACCCAATCTACTGCTAACTGCACTGTCAACTGTTGCTAACCAATACTATCAACCCATATTTATCACTCGATCAAACCTAAACCAGAGACTTCTAACCCAAACCACTTCAACACATTTGCTCTCCACATCACCCGCGACCAAGAGGACCTATAGCCCAGGTTTCTTGCTGCACACAATCTCTTGAATCCCCTCCAAAAATCCTTGGCAGGCAACCCTACTTAAACCTCCAAGGCTGTTTTCGAATTTCTTTCACTGACAAGTGGGCTCCACACCCCCTGAGACCCACATGACAGCCTACCACTCTCTCCTCACAGCATCCACCGCCCCCATGTCCAATGGATAAACCAAGGAACACCATGAGTGCCCCAGCCACCTCTCTCTCTCACTCCCCCACTCCACTCTTATTTCTCAAGCGCGCGCCAGGAGCAAGGGCACACTCCCCACATCGCGTTCCAAGTCCAAGAAAACACACCCCACGCATAGAATGACTAGAGCTCGACTATCTTCCCTGGCTCCAGCGGCTTAGCCGTCGTCGTTGTGCATCCCCGGTGAGTCCCTCTCTCTTCCCTCCTATGGAACATGATCTACGCATCACGCCGAGCTCACTCGTACCCCTTTTGCCCTAGAACCAATCTGTCGAGCATGTGGTGGGCGCCATCGTACTCACCACTGTCCACCGTCTCCGTTGGCTCCATGGACCTCGCTGCCTCCGTTTCTCTGCTTGGTAAGCACCCTGGTACCATAAGAGAGCTCATGCACTAACCAAGCCTTTGCATGCACTAACCAAGCCTTTGCATGCACATGCAAGAGTATACCGAGACACACCGCTGCTGTAGCTCATGTTCTAAGGGCTACGGACTTTCATTTACTTCACTACCACCACTTAAGAATGCGCAAGAACGTTCTCTATATTTTCTCTTTGTGCTCGAACCGATTCGGTGCACTGATCGCCGCCGGCGAGCTGTAAACCGAGCTCACCCATGGCTACACCAAATCATGAGATAGCTGGGGATTTCATTTTCTTGAATTTAATCAACTCTAGGGTCCAATCTGAAAATTAACAAGACTCATATTACTGTAGCATGACCTTATTGAAAATAAACAAAAGAATGGAGACTTTTAATGAAGTCTGCTACCCATGTGGCAAGGGAGTTCGGGTTGATTTCCCCAACTTTCGAGGGCCTCTCTGCAAAACTCCTTTCATTGACATGTGGACCTAGCTAGAATTAAATTTTGAAAATCGATTTCTATTTTATTTAAAGCAGAGAAAGAGCAGAACTTCCAAAATTAGTAGAAAATTCATTTTAACTTCAAAAATTGTGAAACTAGTTTTGTTAGGTCCATAAAATTGTGAACTATTTTACAAAATATAAAATTGGGTACTTTCTGTACAAAGTTTTCCTTTATTTTTCTTTTGCCCTAAATATTGCCTAGAACTTGTTAAATCAAATTTAATATAACTCTAAAAATTGTGAAACCACTTCTGTTGGCTTTCTAAAATCATGCTTTGTAACTTTGTAAAAGAAATTTTGTTCACTTCTATAAAAAAATATTGCTTAATTAAACTTAGCCCTTTTTAAACCTTTCTAATTGTAAAATGCATAATTCTGTAAAAAAAGTGACAAAATAAAAATTCCTTCACCAGAGACCCTCCTGAGACCAGCAGACACTCATTGCATAAGTTCCATGCATTTTCATGCATTTTGGTTTTCATGCATTTTTGTATTTATCGTATACGCATATTTTATATAGAGGAAGAATACGTCAAAGAAGAGGAGGGTGAGTTTGTTGACGACCATGGTCAGGGGTTTGCAGACGAAGGCAAGTTTGCCCTTCCTTTGACCACATTGATCCTATGTTTTATTGGGCTAAATGATTATATTGTAAACATGTATACGTTAGCTAGCCTTAATTTTGGTAAAAAGAAATTATATAAATGTGGGAATGGTAGATATGACCTAATTGCTGCATGACCCACCTTGAAATATTGAATCCTTGCTGGTTGTAACCATAGGGTACTTTTTGAATACAATTATTGTGTTCTTTGGAATTATACTATGCTTATATTGCTGCTATATGCTTATATTCTGTTACCGCCTTGCAAATTACTCGTTTTGATATATGTTATATGTGAAAATGGTTATTTTGAAGCTGCTGGACAGAAATTTAAATGCATGAGTATTGTGAACTGAAAATGGAGATAACTTATTTTTAGACTTGGACGGCGAGTGGTGTACATATGGTGGTAGTTGTACACCGATAGGGGGAGTGTTCGCGCGGGTCGATTAAGGACCCCACTCTATGTCATCAACTAATAAAAACAGTACAAACCACATGTGCTAAGTATGGGCTGGCCTTAACCTATTAAGTTGTTTAGAGTTTAGCCTTGCATCTTGGTAGGCCGAAGGGTATGGGTTACCGGATTTTGGTAAGTTAACAGAACTTCCTATGGTTTGTGTTATGATTGAATTAAGTAATGACATGTGATATGTGATAATTTGAGCGGGTAGTCTATCCAATACAACGGTGCCGTGCCTCGTGAGGGATTCCGGGCTAGGTTCCTTACGGCGCTAGGTTAAAGCGTGGGCCCGCTACCTAGTGGTACTACTTTGCTAGTAGCGTGGGTAAAACACACATCTTGCTAGTGTAAGGCTAGACAATAAATAATGTAACAGTTTCGTTATGAGCTCTAGATCACACTCAATGTGTAGAGTGTGATGATATCGACGGGTATCGGGCAAACTAGAGCGATCCATATCATGTGGGCTTAAAAGCTGTACAAACTCTATAGAGTCTAAAACTAATCGATTAGCCATGCTCACGGTTATGAGCGACATGGTGAAGTGTCATGAGTATAGTTGGTGATTTTGATAAACTCTTGTGAACTTAGAAAATTGTTGGAATGTTTGGTTGGTGAACTTGGGTAAAGTTCGGTAAATGGTGATGAGATGATGGTGAGTGGTGATGATCTACCTTGAGGGGTATATGTGTGTTATTTATTCATTTACATTACAAGTTTTACTTACTCTATGCTATTGTTATAAAATTATGTTGCGAAACATGTTGTGAACTAAAATTGGCATTTATGCATATTAACCTATAGACAGCTTATCCTTGAATATGGCCAACATGTAGTATGCTAGGGTTGTTTCCGGCTTGCCAGTACATTAATTTGATTAATGTACCGATGTATTGCTTTCTTTTACTTGTTTTTGGCTCAGACCCTGCTGCAGGTAATGACTGTTTAGATGCGGAGTTTGATGCAGCGTGTGATGTTGTAGATTTCCAGGATGGTTCTATCTAGGGATTTATACCCTAGTCGGTTTGCCTATGGGCTTTTGGGTAGCATGCTTACCGCATAAACTAATATGTATGGCTTGTTGCCAAGTACTACTTAGAAACTTGTTAAGACTATTTATGCTTTACACTTAGAACCACTTATTATTTGGATATCATGCTTGAGATGATTTATGTGAGACTATGTTGCATTCCTGGGCGACTAGTCCCACATGAGGATGGGTTTGAAATGATTGAGATAACCGGGGAATATGCCCTTGTTGAGATCGAGTCTCTAGGGCACGCTTTTGGTTGCTACCATTAAGTGGTTGACGGGCGTATGACGTAGATGACTGGTGTGGCTATTCCAATGGTTGTGTCTTCTATTTCATATCCAATGGCTTAGAGCCTTTGTAGTGCCCTCTTCAAGACATGTCGGGGTCTGTGATGAGGTTGGATGGTTACAGTAATTATTTGGGTTTATTTGGAGACCTCATCCATCCAGATATTTTGCGCTGACATGCCTCGGAACGTTGCACCACCTAGGCTTTGGGACGTCCTCACAGTAATCCTAGAGTCAAAGATATTCATTACCTATTTTACACATTACAACAAGTTAAAAATAACTATACGCTAAATGAAACCGCAAACAACAGATCAATATCTCTTATAGAACGTGCACAAGAGTTAGAAATTTACTCTACATGCATATTGTTGAAACCATCAGATGCCTAATTAAAAGTTAAATATTAACTCTACGTCAAGCACTCATACAATATGAACATTACTATATTTTAACTTCACAGCGTATCATAGTAAACACCCTCATGCATATACGAGTAATTTTTTATCTCAAACACTAGTATCTGTCGGTTATTTTTTAAACTCTACTAGCTTTGTTGGGGGTGGTGATGGTGGTGGGAGGGGGGTGAGTTGACGTGGAGGTTGGTTGGTTGATCGTTGTGTGATGCGTTACGCTATTTTGTAGCGTGCATCATCTTTGTGACGTGTCACCTAGCGCCACCGTATATATATATACACGCACACACATACATACTTTAGGTATAAAGTGTGTGTGAGAGAGACAGTACAGAGTGATCACATGCAGTTGGGGCAGCGCCGGGCTGTGCATTAGACCCACCCGGGAGCACGACGGTGTCAGGGCAACGACGCCATGCGAGGTACCGAGCGGGAAGAGCGGCGGCGTCTCCGTGGCTCTGCGTATGCCTTATACGACTATGACCTAGCTAGGGTTCAACGGGACGAGGCGAGGACGGGGACAATTGGAACACCCTCGGCCCCGAATCGGGTCCCCGACCCCGAGATAGAAACCGGTCCCCACCCCCGAACAGGGCCCCACAATCCCTAAAATCTCCATGCAATCAACACAAGATGATCTATACACAAATATAGATGCAATCTAGAGGTGGGCTGTAGGCTGACGGCGGCGTCCGATAGTGATGTGGGGTGGCAGCGATGGGGTAGCTGATGACGTCAGGACTCAGGGGGCTCGCACGCGGCGCACCCGGTCGAGGCGGGCCACCGCCAATGATGGGCGATGACTCGCTGACGACGAGTAGAGTGTTGGCGACGACATGTGGCGGAGGGCGGTGGGTGGTGGTGGGATGGGGACTGGTCACTAGCGGGCAAACGGTGAAGGAGGCCGGAGGCGGCGGCGAGCCGACAACTGGAGGTGGAGGAGGAGGACAGCAGGGAGGAGGCGCTGGAGTGCTGGAGTGACCGAGACCGAGCGAGGGATTGTTAATGCCAGATTTTGGCAAATAGCCGTTGAGGATTAATGCGTGATTAGAGATCGAATCGGACAGGAAAAGGGGAATCGACTGGAAGAATAAACGGAAGGCAATACATGTTCAACCAATAGAGTCTGAATCGGACAAGGATTGGAGTCCGATTGGGCCTAGGAGATTAGAGATAGATTCAGAACTAAGCACAGTCCGTGTAACTTAGGGTTATCTGTAACTTAGAGTTTGTTTAGGATTTTTTATCTAATTAGAGTCCGTGTGTAATAGGTTAGTTGCTAATACGGCTCCATATTCAGTTAGGTTAGTTAAATTTTAGGATATAGGGTATCCCGTAGCTTTGTAAAAACAACAATCAGTTCATCTAATATATCTTCGGCGCATCACCAACCTTTTTGACAAAGCGAGCTCTCGACGCGAGGTTTGTCAGCTTCACAATGTAGTTCTTGTTCGTCAACCTGCCGATCGGCTAGGACAGTACTGTCTCGATTGAGTTCGATCTCTTGCCTAGCTGATTGTCGGCCTATTTGAGGCTTATCGTTGCTTTAATCTACTCTTGTTTCAAGTAGTGATAGGTTCTCGACCAAGTCCTCGTGAGTTCTTATTTCGATTTGTCAATATAGATCGATTCAACTTGATTCTATCTCGGTTTAGTCCGATCAATCTAGTTGGATGGGTTTGCACTCACAGATTGGATTAAGCACTCGTGAGGGCTTATCGCTTGAGTTCTAGCCATTATTATCGTGAGTAATTCATCGGTTTATTTACTAAGCTTATCGATCTTCACGTTTTCTATAGTTATATCGAGCCCGACTGCATACTGTCTCGGTTTAGTGTGATCTAGCTGTAGGAGCTTGTCTGATCGGCTAAGATTAGTAGATATATTGATGGATTACATCAGTTTGGTATTTAATTACTCGTATATTGCAATATTATGCTTATCTTATGCGCGGTTATGTTTAGATCTGAACTGTCTTGGTTTGGTGACTTTGGTCCAATCTTCTAGGTCTAGCGTGGGTACGTATATGCTTGGTCGTTATTGTTTTTGTGCTAGTAATTAGTATAGCAATTTGGTTTACTTTAAATTTCATGTTTAGTCTCCTATTGGCTGCTGATTGCATGTGCGATAAGCACCAGAACGGTCTGATCAGCTGGTTAATCTTGAAATTGTCTCAGTTAAATTTGATCTTTTAAGATTAGTTGGTTGGTTGAGCTACTTGGTGATTATCCTACTCACAATTCAGTCGATAGGGCATATTGTCATACATTATCATGAAATTCCTATAAAGTTGATTGTCTAGCTCATCGGTTAGGGTCCTGAAACGGTATCGGTTGTCTGGCCGATAGCGGTTTGGATTTAACTGCGTTTCCATATTATATCTTGTCAGTTATAGGATCAAACTGACTGGCATGCTCGGTTTCTAAGAATTTAGGCCCTGGACTGGAATGTTCTGGGAAGTGATTCTCAGGCCTTTGTGTGTGACATGTTGTTAACTATTTTCAGTGTCAATAGGGACTAAGGAGTGGCGGCGCACGGGGTGGAACCGGGGAAGAGGAAGACTGGTTCAGTACTATCAAGGGTTTGCTATTGGCTAATCGGGCCTGCCCCAAGCTTTCGTATATTCTAAAATTTGGAGGCCTGTGGGGATCCCCATGGGTAAATGTGAAACCCCAGCCCTGACCCTGACCAAACAGGGGCCCTGGCCCCACCCCTAGTGGGGATTTTGCCAACCCTAGACCTAGCGGTTAGTTGCGTCAAGTGAAGTCTAGAAGGGAGCGAGTCAACGGGCCAGGTTCCTATCTTTGAGGCTAGGCTGTCATGGTGATGTTGGGTCTGGTAGCACAATTTAGGAGCAATGAGCGAAGCCATTTGAGTTCTTTCGATCTAATTTAATCCTTAAAAAAATTCTACTCAAAACTCTATGAAATTTTATTTTCAACCTATTGTGAACTTATCCTTTAAATTTTATAGGAAAAATGTTTGGTCAATTACCACTCCTAAGCCCAGTATGATTTGGGCTGTCAATTGGCCTTTAGAGGAGATGAGGGATGTGGGAAGAGAAAAGATTATTTCACGAATAACTGCCAAGATGCATGATTATGTTGTTAGCTATTATTGTGGGTCTAATGGCCCATGTGTATTTTTTCTTAATTCATATATTTGTATGTGTGAAGTTTTCTATAATGAATATTTATAGGTAATTTATGTATACAAAGCATATATATAAAATATTTTTATATAGAAAGTATATAAAATTTGTATGTTTTAATCTGAACATTTTTACACAAAGTTTCTATAAAAAATATTTTGTATATATAAGTTTCTATGTTATATGTTTTATAAACAACAACAAAGTTAGTGACAGGAAAAACGATAGGATTAACGACTCGTTAATGGAAGGATTTAATGACCCATTAAATAGAATTTACCGACACTAAAAATGACAAATTAACGACTAGCTGACCGGCTTTAACAAAAGATCAACTCATGTGTATGAAACAGAGAATTCGCATGGTTCGCATGGTAGATTGACGATCCATTAAACGACTCACGTGAACTAAGCGACGAACACGATCTACTGGATTAGATCGGTTTTGCACAACTGTGATCTATGCGAAACAGCAATACGCAGATGTGATCGGCGCAAAACAGTAGCGACAAGTAGAATTAGGTGATCAACGACAAACAATGCATTAAAAGCGTGCAAACCGTGACTTCACATGCGTCAAAGCTGCGAGCAGCAGTGGCAGGTGGAGACCGGCGGCAATAGGCAGAGGCGGCGGTCGGCGGTGGGGAGTAGCGGCTAGGCGGCTTGAGCAGCCGACACACGAGCGAATTGCGGGATAGGAGCGCACACACGGGCAAGAGAGGGCTAGCGGCTTGAGGTGGAGGTTTTGGGGGGTTGGGACTCCTCTATTTATAGCGTTATTAGAGATAGAATTAATCTAGGAATCTTTTCGATATAAAAAGGAGATGAAAGGGGAGATTAAAAAGAGTTCATACGATTCTCCTATTAGTGTGGGAGTTGGGTGAGGAGGAGGAGGAGTTCGGCTAGGGCAGGGGTGGCTAGGATGGCGCTCAGACTCAACATAGGGCTAGACAAGGCCAGGTGAGAAGCTGGGGCTGGCCGACCTAGGCTTGGGCTGAACTCGCATGAATTAGGCTGTCGGAGAGTGATCCCCTCTAGCGGGAAGCCGTGAGGCCCCCGTTTTGTTGGTTCGGTCAGGGGAGCGGGCGAAAGCGAGTGTGCCATCGAGATGAAAGGGATCGGGCCCCTTGAGAAACGCGTGAACACAACAATGTATATAGGTTCAAGCCGCCTGGAGGCGTAATACCCTATGACTGATTGCTTAGGGTGTAAGGGATTACACCTGGCCCAGGCTCAATGGCTAAGCCCTCTGAGTCCTTGAGTTTTTTGCTGTCTAGGGGAGAGTCCCCCTCCCCTCCTTTTTTCTTCTAAGGCAAGGGCCTTCTTTTATATTTCAATGGGCTCCCACATGTGCCTAGACTCAAGATCTCTAGGCCCAGGAACAACATACGACCTAAGGCATTTAATGCAAGTCTTAATCCGAGACGTGCGGCAACAATGCACACCTTTTCAGGTGCGGGTCACATCCCATCATGACATGGGCCGAGCGGCCGACATCCTACTCACATTAAATGCTGGATCTCCTAATTCCTTTATATCCAAAGCACGACAAGCCCAATGATGGGTGGCCTCGAGAACAATGCATCCCTCTCTCCCGCGGAGTGGGAAGCCGAAGAATCACTTCCATTAATGGCCGATGGGATGAGGCTGACACAAGTCCTATCCGCTGCTGGGTAGGTGCATGCTCCTAACATGCTTTCGGTCTGCCGTCACGTCCGTCAATTTGGTGACAACTTGTTGTGCCCCTCGCACGCCTTATTAAATGCGGCACCATGCTGGTGACATGGCGCATTAAAGGTGGCAGAGGGTGCAGTATGCTGAGTCCCTCAGTTAGCACGCCTGCGGCGCACAAACCACGGGCCCAAGGGGTTAGGAAGGCCTGACCCCTCTTCATGGGGATGGCTGCCCCTTAGCCATGGGCCCAAGGCCTATCGGGGCGGGCCACGTGAACCTGGGGCGGCCTCCCTGGTGAGGGCCACAGGTCGAGGTCAGTCCTTGTGATGACTTTGATCTTCTTATCAAAAGGAACATGGTAATGTGTTGGATAGCATGCTCCCTTCATGCAGCATACCCCGGGGCCCATTTTTCCGACATAGGCCTTTCACCCATGAACATAAAACCTATGGCTAAAGAACGAAAAAGGACAAACATGTTGTCGACTTTAACTGAAAGTTTGGAAGATTTTAATTCGGTGAATTATCATTCCATTTCTTCTGAATTTTTAACTGTATGTCCAGTTAATCTAATTTGACACGATGAAATATGAAAGTACATATTCACAGTATTTTGGGAGAAATAATTGAACAATTTATTTTGGTTAATTAACTATTGACTAAACCGACACGATTTTTGTAATTCAATTTAGAAAAATGATTTGTTGGCCTAGGGAAAACTCAGGATTTTACAAACCTACCCTATTAAACAAAATCTCGTTCTCGAGATTGATCCTAACTGGCAAACATGTTAGGGTGGGTGACCTTCAACTCATCTTCTCGCTCCCAAGTTGCTTCTTTCTCTGAATGGTGACTCCACTGAAGTTTGTATAAACAGATTACTCTATAGCTGGTACGTTTTTCACTTGTTTCCAAAATCCAAATTGACTTCTCCACGTACGACAGATCCTCTTGCAAGTTAGTCTTCTCTCGGTCGGCTTCTTTTGTTGGTATTCATAAAGGACGTGGCTACGTCGCGCGCACTAGCTGTTTAGTGCTAAACAACGACCCACCCAAAATAGAAAGACGCTAGTTGGTACTAGTACACCCAAACATGCATGTATTTTTTTCTTCTTATGAAAATTTCTCATAAATTATCCATCTAATTTATGATCCGATTACACCATTGTGTTCGTAACAGTTAAATCTTTATAACACCCGGAGTTTTTATCCTAAGCCTAAAAATCGCAAGAGAAATTGTTAAGAAACAAATGACTTAGTTAACTTAGCAAAAACCCCTCTAAAAGGAATTAATTTGGTTAAATCAAAGTTCACAAATTATTAACTGGATTTAAACTCAAATTACAGAATATAAAATTTTGCTCCAAAAGTTAATTTAAAATTTGGCAAGAAACGGGGCTTCTCTTTTCCCTCCTTTTTCGTCCCTTTTCTTTCTTTTTCTCTTATTTTTCGAATTGGGCCGCAGTCCAATTTCCCTCCCCTTCTTTTTTTTCTCACTTCCTTCTTTCTTCCTTCCTTCCCCTCCCTTCCTCCTCCCGGACCGGCCCAGCTTCCCCTCTCCCTCCCCGTGCGCCTCCTCCCTCCCTCAGGCCAGCCCAGCCGAGCCGGCCTAGCTCGCCACCTCCCTCGTCCATGAGCAAGTCTGCATCCCCTCCCCTCTCTCTCTCCCAACCGACGGGTCCCTCCCGTCAGTCCCCTTCCCCTTCCCCCTCCCTCTCCCACCGACCCCACCTGTCTGCGCTACCCCTCCCTCTGCTGACACCAGCAAGCCCCTTTTATTGTACAATAAATGTTATTTAGGATTTTCTGTTTAGCTTAAAAAACCCAGAAAACTTCTAAAATTCATAACTAATTCATCCGGTCTCCGTTTAAGTCCATTAAAATTTCATTAAATTCATAAAATAGTCAAGAATCCATTAAAAATACTTTCTTGCGCTATTTCAGTAGAGTTTGTGCCTGTTTTATTTATTTTTGGTGCTTTGTCGCTTAGATTCGGAACTCGTCGATGCGCCGATTTACTTCGAAATCGTCGCCGAAGTACCCCAGGGACCAGAGCAAGGTAAGTGGCATTCATATTTGAACATATTTAACCTATTATTGCAAAATATGTGCTTTATTTGTTCAAACATGCATTGTTTTAATTAAAGTATTTATTTTTCGGGTTACCTATTAATATGCCGTTGTTTACCCATCTTTATTCATGTTATACCAGGGGTAATTTGAATAGATATTAAGCCTAGTTTAATGCTTAGCCGTGCTTAGAGCAAGGAGCTCATGGGATCACACATTAATCATAACTAGTTCCGAATAGTTGATGATGATCATTTAGTACCCGGTACGAGTTAATGCCAACTAAAATATTGGTAATGGTGGGTTTTGGGTGCATGGTTTTGAGAGTCGCACCCATGACAGTTAAGGACCAGTTAGCAGGAAAGCCTGGAAGTTATTTCCATGCGAACCACAAGCCAAGATGGGCAACAGTGTGATTTAAAGTGTAATTGCAAACTATTCGACGTACCCAAGCAAGGTGAGCGTGATGGAGTATGGATGGAAATCATGGTGTAACGATGGCCTCTGCTGCTTCTGGATTCACCTAGGCAGAAGAGGGGCTGCCCGACTTGGTGTAAAGGAGGGGGCGAAACCTGAAGTGTGGTCCGATTGAGTAAGGAGGGTTATGCGACGGGTCCTATCATAGTTTCCTTTCCGGTATGCCATGGTGTTATGTCGGCGCACGTTCATGTGTAGTGGAACTATGTCTTGTGGGTACAGTAGTACACCTCTGATCAGAGTAAACCTATTCGAATAGTCATGCCCACGGTTAAGGGCAAACTTCCAGATTCACTATGATTAGTCGAACCTTTAATGACCTGGGTAAACTGGCTTTTACTTGGGGCTACTACAATGTGGTGTAACGTTGAGTAGCGGTTGGGACTGTTGCAACGTGGTGTAACATTGGACATTGTTGTTGGTACTTTACAAATGTTATTTACCTATTTACTCGTTTATTTACCTATTTACTACCTTTCCATTTTATTCTCTATAATTTATTTAAATGTCGCTTTATTGCAACTAAACTTACCCTATACCTTGTGATCCTATGCATCATTTATTACTCCTATTCAATGCTACTTGTTGAGTATGGTGGTTCGTACTCAGCCTTGCGTAATTTCCCCCTTCAGAGCTAGAAGTCAAATCCGATGGAGGTGACTCTCAGGAGTAAGCTGACCGCCGTCGAAGTGTTGCCTATGGACTAGAGCCATGCCCACTGGAGCTAGTCTATGTTATCTTTCCGCTACATTTTCGTTAGATTAAATGTTATTTCTAGTTGTTTCTAAGAACGAGTGGTTATGTAATCAAAATTGTCTTTTTGTGTACACTGGCTGGTTCTGGACAAGGATTTTAATACACAATTAAGTTCAGAAATTCGTGTGAGAAATTTCTGGCGTGACAATTATGCTTTATGAAAAAATACAAATTATTTTTATAATATATCTAAATTACTTTTAGCTTTTATTAAATTACTTCTTAGTCATAAAAGTAAATTTAATAAAGCCTGAAAGCAATTTACATGTATTATAGAAGTAACTTTTTAAAACAAAAGTAAAGTAACTTGTTACGACATTAAAAGAAATCTATTGTGGGGATAAAAACATAAGTGTATCAAAAATTTAGATTTAATCAACATGTCATAGTTACCCCACAATAGATTTACTTCTAATATCATGACAAGTTACTTTGTTTTCGTTTTAAGTTACTTCTATAATATATGTAAATTACTTTTATGTTGTATCAAATTTAATTTTATATGTTTAAAATGTAACTTCATGAAATCTAAAAATAATTTAGATATATTATAAAATTAATTTGTAATTTTTTATCAAATATAATTATGTGAGATCTTGTTATAGATATTTAATTGTTATGAACATAACGGTGTAATCGGATCATAGATCGGATGAGTAGTTTAAGAGAAAATTATATTTGATGCATAGGTGGTTCCAATTATCTTGATGGATTAGTAGTATATTTTTAGTAGAGTAATGGCACGTGTGGATCGGAGAGCTCCGTGAGGGATCAGATGGTTGATCAATGCATCTCCGGTTAAGTCTATCGAGTGCGGGATTTACTTCTAATATCATGACAAGTTTTTGTTTTAAGTTACTTCTATAATATATGTAAATTACTTTTATTTTGTATTAAATTTATTTTTATATGTCTAAAATGTAACTTATTGAAATCTAAAAGTAATTTGGATATATGATAAAAGTAATTTATATTTTTGTGAGATCTTGTTATAAAGATTTAATTGTTACGAATGTAATTGGATCGTCGATCGGATTAATAGTTTAAGAAAAAATTATATTTGAAGCATAAGCGATTTTAATTTGCTTGATGGACTCGTAGAATACTTATAGTAGAGTATGCCCACATGTAGATAGGATAGCTACATATCATATCAGATCGGATGGTTAATCAAATGCGTCTTCAGTTAAGTCTATCGAGTACACGTGCACTAGTTAGATTTGACGATTCATAAACACTTCTTCAACTACGACATATAAAAAAACATTATGTATTCTAGCCAAATTAGGAGACAATTCTAACCAATAAGCAACTTATATGTTTCTCCCAAAATCCTGTATGCACCAAAATGGCCGCGTTCAGCTTAGCCAGTAAATTATCTTAACCCTCTTGTTTTTCGCGCGCACGCTTTCCAAACTGCTAAACGATATATTTTTTATGAAAATTTTCTATATGAAAGTTGTTTTAAAAAATTATATTAATATATTTTATATTTTATAAATTATTAATAACTAATTAATTATGTACTAATCATCAATATGTTTTTTGCGTCAGATAACTAACTTCTCGAGCAGCCGAACGCGACCAATGTGTATGGATTCTGCCAGACCACCGCTCCATCCAAAAATTTATAGCTAAACTCCACCCTCGTAGAGACAAGCAGCAGAGACTTGCGCAGAAAATCCCAAAGTAGCCGCATGGGATCCAATCCCCGCCCAACCTATACTGATGTCTGAATCTCTTATCCACTCTTCCACCTCCAGCTTCACTGCCCACCGCATCCTCTCCCCTCGCCCGGTTTGCATTGGCTTTTTTTTTTTTTAACTTGGGTGTTTAGAGGGTAAAATAAAAATTTTTGTGTGTTAAATTAGACGTTTGATTAGATGTCGGTTGGGGTTCTCGAACAAGAATGAAAAAACAAATTTTACGATTGGCATGGAAACCGCGAGACGAATCTTTTGAGCCTAACTAATCTGTCATTAGCGTATGTAGGTTACTGTAGCACTTATGACTAATCATGTACTAATTAGGCTTAAAAAGTTTCTCTCACGATTTCTCACATGACTGTGCAATTAGTTTTTCGTTTTATCTATATTAAATACTATATATATTTAAATATCTAAAGATTTAAATATCTAAAGATTTGATATTATGTTTTTGGTGAAAATTTTTAGAAACTAAACGGGGCCTTGGTCTGGCTTCACGCTGCGGTGCTGCCTAGCCTAACCACTCCCCCGTCCTCAGTCCCCACTCCCCACCGGTGCTGTACAGATGCAATGCCGGCCCGTGCTGCTGGCCTGCTGCTGCTGCTACAGTAACTAATTTAATTGCTAATTATTCACCGTGAGAGAGAGAGGGGAAGAACAGTGGTGGCAAAGCTGGATGTGCCTCTCTTGTTGAGTTGAGGTATTGTGGTAGAGAGAGTACCGCAGAGCAGCAACTGTTTTAGTTTTGCTCACTGACTACCGGCCAGGGGGACATTAATGGCGTGCAGGACCGCTGCCGCTGCTGCCGCTGTTTGCTGCTGGGCAGTATGAGTGAGCGAGCGAGAGATCCATGTGCATCAGGGCGCCGTTTCTTGCTGCTGCTGCTGCTGCTGGGCGTTCTTCCATCTCCCCCAGTCTCTTCTCACCTGCTCTACCTCTCCCCTGTACCCTAGTTAATTCTTGGTGCCTGTGTGTCGAGGAAGAAGAAGAGGTGGTGGTGGTAGGTATAGGACGATGCTGATGGTTGGGTTGTTGGATGCATCTATGGGAGATGGTGAGTTCACTGCTTCATTGTTCCGTTTCCGAGCTTTAGGCTGCTGAGATGAGATTATGCTTTGCTTGCTTGTATGTTCTTTGTTATTTTCTTGCCCTCTCCTCCACATTTTTATCTATGTGTGTGTGAGTAGGAGAGATTTGGTCTGAAGCTTCTCTCTAGACCATTTTCTTGTCGAGCTCCCTTTTCTTGTTGTTCCGCTAATTTTCTCAATCTAAATTGTTTTAGGTCGAAAGTTCGATTTGCTTAAGTTTTACTGCAGTTCCTTAGCCATTTTATTTTGCCTTCAAGTTTTCTGTGTTCCTTCGTAGGAATTTCTGTAGTTTTTGCTTCTAAGCTTGGATTTGTCTCTTGCATCTTCAGCATTCTTTATCAATTTTTCCAGCCAGTGATTTGTTTAAAACCATATGCTTTTGTCAAGATTTTAACCAGTAATATTTTCTCGTGAGCCTGAGTCTGTTCCGTTTACTTTATATGTACTCTTATTGTATGCTTTGTACATTCTAAAATAAACAAATCTAGAACATAGCCTGTTTATCCCGGCTAATTAACTAGATTCCTTCTTTCGCGTGCACTTTCCCCGATAGTTTTTATAAAAATTTTATATAGGAAAACGATTTCAAAAATCATATTAATCCACTTTTTAAGTTTTTTATAACTAATAATTAGTTAATCATTTGTTGCTACTTTTTCTAAGACGGTCACTTAAACTACAAAAGAAGATATACAATGAATCTGGAAATTATGGGGTGCAACTTGTTCGACAGTTCTTGCGCTGGTCTCCAAAGTGGATTTTCGTTTATTTTGGGGGTGAAAGAAGTATGGTTCAGTTCCGTGACATGTGCTTCTCGCTTTCCTTAGTTTCCTTATTATTTGTGTTGTGAAGTTAATCTTTTCATTTGCAGGAAGCTGTAAGCCTGTATTCTGAGAGCAATGGAGACCAGAGCATGTTCTTAGGGGCCCTCCACTGGCTAGCCTACAACTGTTATTCTCCTTCATTGGTCCTCCAATCCTGGCTTAAATTCTGAGTCTTTTGGCTGGAGATTTGGGAAGATTAGGGACTAAGCTAAGCTCCAATGGCTTGGCATTTTAGTGCACTTTTCATGACCACAGCCTGTTTGGTGTTATTAACAACAAGCGAGCAATCTTCACAGGGTGAGGTGCTGCAGCAGCTCAGGAAGCAGTTGGAGTACCCAAGGCAGTTGGATGTATGGAATAACCCAAGTAATGACCCCTGCTACACCCAGCCCACTTCAGGGGTTGCCGTGGCGTGTGAGGACAACGCTATTACGGCACTTAAGATTATCGGCGACAGGTTCACCAAGCTGCCAAAGTTCAATGGATATCCTTTCCCCAATATCACCCTCTCTGAAGCCTTTGTTCTGGATTCATTTGTTACTACACTGTCAAGGTTGACAAACTTGCGTGTTGTTATCTTGGTGTCTTTAGGAATATGGGGTCCTCTTCCTGACAAGATTCACCGGCTAACGTCTCTTGAAGTGCTCGATTTGAGCTCCAATTTTCTTTATGGATCAATTCCTCCGAAACTATCAGCCATGTCAAAGTTGCACACTTTGACATTGGATGGGAACGTCTTCAATGATACTGTGCCAGACTGGTTCAACATGTTCTTGAACCTCACAGTTCTTCGGTTGCAGCATAACCGGTTGAAGGGCCCCATACCAGCATCAATTGCTAAAGCTACCATGCTTAGTGAGCTTGCTCTTGCTGGCAATAGCATTGCTGGTGAGGTTCCACAACTAGGAAGCTTAAATAAGCTTGAGATGCTGGACTTGAGGGACAATGAGTTGGATGGAGAGCTTCCAGAGTTGCCTACAGCATTGGTAACAATCTTACTCAGCAAAAACTCACTCAAGGGTGAAATTCCTGAGCAGTTTGGTCAGTTGAACCGACTTCAGCACCTTGATCTCTCATTCAACTTTCTTGTGGGGAAGCCTCCTGAAAAGCTCTTTGCTCTTCCAAACATCAGTTATCTTAACCTGGCTGCAAACATGCTCAGTGGATCATTTTCAAGTAGTTTAGCATGTAGCAACACCCTTGGCTTTGTGGATTTGTCCACAAACCAACTCATAGGTGACCTGCCTGCCTGTCTTAACGTTAATGTCAATAACAGGGTTGTTAAGTTTGATGGCAATTGCTTTAGCGGTAACCCTGAACACCAGCATGAAGCCAAGTTTTGTCAACAACCTCACAACGGGAGAGGATCAAACAAGGATGTTGGACTTGTGGTCACTGTTGTTGGGGTAGTGTTTATTGTGCTTGTGCTTTCTCTTATATTAATGGCTTCAAACAGAAGAAGCTGCCAGAGAGTTATAGCAGAACAACAGTTACTGCAAAAGCAAATGCAAGATAATTCGACTCCAGGAATGTCCACTGAACTGCTAGTAAATGCAAGTATGTGTTCTTCTGATTTCTGAAGCAATTTTGCAATATATGCACCTAATTTATTATGATATGTAGAGTTATGGGCTAGATGTCAATCATGCGGTGCATCATGGCATCCCATGATTTGAGGTCCATCCAGCTGATTGTTTATCATAGTCCACAGATAGATAAGACCATACATGTGGACAATCCTTCCCTAGTTTCTATTATTTACATTATCTGCATATATTGAAATGTTCTTAAACGTCTAATGGTATATGATAACATTAAAATTATCTTTTCCCTCACCTCATTGCAGGGTATATATCTCAAGCTGTAAAATTAGGGACACAAATAATGCCCATGTACCGAGCTTTTTCACTAGAAGAGCTCAATGAAGCAACAAAAAGCTTTGAGCACTCAACATTTTTAGGCGAGGGCACAATTGGAAAGGTCAGTTTCCATCTTCAACATCTATCTGATTTAGTCTGGAACAGTATTATAATTACTCCATTTTATTAACTTTGCGAATAAGTTAATTTCTGACCATTTTTCCTTGTCATATTTTCTTATATCTTAAGTCTCTTGATCTGTTACCCTTTTCCTTTGTTTTCAGCTATACAAGGGAAAACTAGAGAATGGAACCCTGATTGCCATAAGATGTTTGACGCTTTACCAACGGTACTCAATAAGGAATCTAAAACTTCGATTAGATCTACTTGCGAAGCTTCGGCACCCAAATTTAGTCTGCCTCTTGGGGCACTGTATTGATGGTGAAGTCGATGAATGGAGCGTGAGAAGGGTTTTTCTTGTCTATGAATATGTACCTAGCGGAACTCTTTCTTCATATCTTTCTGGTAAGGAACTAAAGTTAAATATGAAGAATTAAAGTCGTATAAAGTGATAAAAAATGAATGTGTAATATGTGGTCTGTGAATACCTTTGTTGTGTGACAGGCTCTAGCCCAGAGAAGACTCTCAAGTGGTGCGATAGGCTCCAAGTGTTGATTAACATTGCAAAGGCTGTGCATTTCTTGCATACTGGAATAATCCCTGGTTCTTTATATAACCGGTTAAAGCCTTCTAGTATTTTGCTTGACGAACATCTTGTGGCAAAACTGAGTGACTATGGTTTATCCATAATTACGGAGGAAATATACAAACGTGAGGTTGGCTGACATATCAAGAATTATCATCCTCTCCTCTTCTCTTCTGTGTCAATAAAGAAGTTTTAATGATAGATCATTCTTTTGTTTAATGCCCTTATTCCTATTGATTTACAGGTAGTAGTAGAAGGGCAGAGATGTATACAAAATAATGATGAACAATTGTAAGTACATGCAGAACTTGTAGCAGTATTACTTATACAAAATTGCATACAAGAACTAAATGATCAGCCATGCTGAAAATCTAATATGATTTATGTTTGTAGGGAAAATTTGGAGGATGACGTGTTTTCGTTTGGATGTATTTTACTTGAAGTACTCATGGGACCAAAACATCAGCGAAAAGAATATTCCTCCATGCTAAGTGAACTGGTATGTTACTTTCATATTTTAGTAAAGATAATCGAGACGTGTTTTTACAATGCTTTTTACTGGTTGTAGGACTAATCTAGGCCGATTGTTTTTTAATCCAATGGATCATATCTATTTTTACTACCGTATTAACTACTGGTAGTAAAATATTGTATCTACTACTAGGAAAATTCATAAATCGGTGGTTGATATTCTTCCACTGGACATAATACTGTAATAAAGAGCACAGTAAAGTTACTCATTAATCAAATATCCCACCGATAATTTGATAATGATACTTTAAACATATCGTAGTGGAGGGTGACTCCGGTGTATTTTACTGGTAGTAGAATTTAATCTATATCGTTGATCTATTTTTATTGGACGGCTGTGATTAAATTATACTACCAATAATATTAGGTGTAGTAGAAATTTGAAGGAATAATATGATCCTTTTTGTTGTGATCTTTATTGAAAAAAACAAAATTACAAAATACTGCTAATTAAGTAATTAGCAAAGTACAAAAATATCTTTTTTTCTACGGGTAGTATAGTACTACCAGTAAAATGCACTGGAGAGTTGCCTATCCCAGTGATACTTAGCTGGACATGACACCTGCCCCAACTTAAGTACCAATATTTTGTTGGTTGGGTATACTTGCATTACTCCGATCCTCATTGTGCTCTGCAAGCCATGGTATCATAAGCTGAATTATGACAGAAATAAGTTCGGAGTATGAAATGTGTGTTTGAATCACTTCTGCTTAGCCTTCCATGCACAAAATTTCAGAGTGATGTTGCCTTCTCTTTTACCCAGCGAGAGTAATGTTGCGTACAGAGTAAGAACTACAGCTGATAGGAGTACAAAATTTAATATCCTGACTAATCGGTGTGATAAAAACTTGAGCTGATAAGGATCCTTAGCTGTCTAAAATCCTAAATGACGATGATGTGATGTGATCATATCGGAACAATCGAAGCATGTTAAATGAAGGAAATGTTACTTGTATTTGCAGGCTATGTCAATATCAAAACAAGAAGAGCGCGAGCAAGTTATTGATCCAGTTGTGCTGGGCACCTCTTCACAGGATTCTTTGTCGATGCTGATCGCCATTACTATCAAATGTTTATCAGTTGAATCTTCAGCCAGGCCTTCGATCGAAGAAGTTCTCTGGAATCTGCAGTACGCTGCACAAATCCAGGCAATATTCGACGGCGACCAGAGATCAGAAGTTTCCTCGCAGATATCATGAGAATTCTTGTCCATACCTGCGTAAAGACGGTGCTATATGTGCAAATTAATTTGATTTTTAGTGTATGCAGAAGAGATGACCAAACTGACTGAGTAATAATTCAATTTGATGCTACTTCAACAGCATTTGTGACACATCAACAAATTAATTAACATGTCGAATGCTGTAAGCTAAACAGACATGTAGCAATTTGGTTACGTCATGGAAAGGAACATTCTCTCTTATTATCACTGTTCATCAACCCGTGAATTGTATGGGTTATTGATATTGATAACAACTATTGAAGTTTAGATAATTATAGCAGTTTAGATTAAAAAGTAGTTACAACGCGTGTACATTTTTCTTTCCATAATTAAATTAATATATTAAATTGAGAGGATGGGTAAAACTTCGTATTAGCTAACTCTGAATCACATATTATTAAATTTTGAGAACCAAAGAATTATATATTACTACATGATAACTACTCAGATTTAGGGTCAACTTGGAATCTTTGGATTACACTTGGACTTAAACTTAGGCCCGGTTTAGTTCCTAAATTTTTTTCTAAAAACATCACAACGAATTTTTAAACACCTAATTAAAGCATTAAACATAGATAAACCAGAAAACTAATTGTATAGTTATGGAAGAAATGTTGAGACGAATCTTTTGAGCCTCATTAGCCTATGATTAGCCATAAGTGCTACAGTAACCTACATGTGCTAACGACGGACTAATTAGGCTCAAAAGATTCGTCTTGCGGTTTCTAGGCTAGCCGTGAAATTCGTTTATTCATTCATGTCCGAAAACCCCTTCCGACATCCGGTCAAACGTCTGATGTGACATGCAAAAATTTTCATGTCACCAACTAAACACCCCCTTAACTTCAGTAGTAAGACGAATGAACATCAATGTTACACTTGATTTTATCAACTCTATTCATAAAAAGTCATCTAAGATTCAATGATCAACTAGGATTAACTTCGATTACACTTGGACTCAAACACAACTTCTGCAGCAAGAGAAAGAAGCACAAAGGGTACATTTGGATTCAATCAACAACTTCTAACTCATACAAAGTTATCTAAGATTCGACTTTTAACTTTGGGATAACTATTTATATTCAAAATCAACTTGGATTATACTTGGACTAAAAAAACTACTTCGCTAGCAAAAGGACCGAGCATGATAGGTACACTAAGATTCCATCAACAAATTCTCCATTCTTACGAAGTTGACCAAGATTCGACTTTTTAACTTCGGGATAACTACATAGATTTGAAATCAACATGAATTACACTTAGACTCACACAACTTCGGTAGTAAGAGGACCAAGCATAAAAGATACACTTGGATTCCATCAACAATTTCTCCATCCTTATAAAATCATCTAAGATTCGACTTTTTAACTACATAGATTCGTGATCAACTTGGATTATACTTGGATTCCACCTCAACTTCGGTAGCAAGAGAACCGAGCATGAAGTGTACACTTGGATTTCATCAATAAATTTTTCACTATTACAAAGTCGACCAAGATTAAAAATTTTATCTTCGGGACAACTACTCAGATTCGATACACAATTTATCCATTCAAACACGAATAGTACACTTGGTAGTAAGGGCAACGACCATGAATAGTACACTTGGATTCCATACACAATTTATCCATTTAAAAAAAGTCATATTATTCGACGATTAACTATAGGATAATGACTCAGATTGAAAATCAACGTGGGTTATGCTTGCACTCAAACACAACTTAGACTGCAAAAGGACCGTGCACGAACAGTACATTTGGTTTTCATTAACAACTTCTCCTTTCTTACAAAGTCATCTAAGATTAGATGATTAACTTCAGGACAAATAATCAAACTCAGGATGAACTTGGATTACACTTGGACTTAATGTAGTAAGAGGAACTGAGCATAGAGGGTATACTTGGTTTCCAACAACTTCTCCACTCCTAAAAGTCATCTAGGATTCAACGATTAACTTGGGGAGAACTACTCAGATTCAAAATCAACTTGGATTACACTTGGACTAAAACACAACTTCGATAGTAAGAGGAACGAGCACGGAGGATACACTTAGATTCCATCAACAACTTCTTCATTCTTACGAAGTCGACCCAGATTCGCCATTTAACTTTGGTATAACTATTCAGATTCAAGAACAACTTGGATTACACTTGGACTCAAACATAACTTCAACCGCAAGAGGACTAAGCACGAAGGGTACACTTGGATTCCATCAACAATTGCTCCGTTTTTAAAAGGTCATTTAAGATTTGTCACATATCGAGTTTTTCCCTAAGCCAATAAACCATTTCGCTAAAGTAAATCGCAAGAAATCATGTTGGTTTACCCAGGAGAAAATAATCCAAAAGAAATTATTTAATTAAAGGAACTAAAGGCCGCGAAACTAGGTTTTCATTTTTCACCGACTCAAATTCGATTAACGGACGTACATATGAACTTCAGAAAAAATGAATTAAAAATTCACCAAATAAAGATTATTCATTACTTTTTTTGGCAACCCAGTCGTCCGTTTTTCCTTTTCCTAGCCGTAGGACTTCCTTTCGGGTCAAATTCATGTTTCGCTTGAATTTGGCCCAAAGGCCCACAGGCCCACCTCCCTCTCCCTCCCACCTGCGGCCTCATGTCCCCATCCCTGCCTCATTGTCACGCCTTGAGTTTTACCTAAGTCAAATTAATTAAAATAAATCATTAAAAAACAATTTGTTTAAATAATTCAGGAGAAAAACTTGTATAAATAAATTTAATTAAATTGAAGTTTCTTGAAATATTTTAAAATATCTCGCAAGCAATCCGAAATAATTAACATGATTTATATTCAAATTCAGTGAATAAATTTTTCTTAAATAAACTTAATAAAAATCGGCAAAATTGGCAAATTCCTTTTTTCCCTTCTTTCCCCCTTTTCCTTTTCCCCCTCTCTTTTTCTCTTTTTCCTCCTTCTTTCTCTTTTTCTCTCTCCCTTTCTCTCTTTTCCTTTCCCTTCCTTCCGGTCGAGGCCGGTGGCCCACTCCTTCTTTCTCTCCTCTCCCCGTCAGCCTGCCCTGTTCCCTCTTCCCGCACTGGGCCGACCCAAAGCTGCGACCCAGTCTGTCGCTGCCCTCTCCTTCTATCTCCCAGCCACGTGGGCCTAAAGCCACTGAAGCCGCCTCATGCTTGAGTCCAATTCCCCTCCCTCCTCCTCCCTAAGACATTGACAGGTGGGCCCCACGTGTCAGGCGCCAGCTCCCCCTTCGCTGACGTCAGTACCCCAATTAATGCGCAATAATTTGATGCCTTTTGTGTTTAGTTAAAAAAATCAGAGAACATCAGAAATTCATAACTAATTCATATAGTCTCTGTTTTAGTCCATTCGAATTGCATTGAATCCAAAAAAATGTCAAGAAGCCACTAAAAGTAGTTTCTTTCTCTATTTCAGTAGTTTTATAGTCTATTTTCACCTATTCACTCTGTTTGTCATAGGTTTTGACCCCATCGAAGTGCCAGTTTTTCTCGAAGTCATTGCCGAAGTTCCTCGTGGTTCAGAGCAAGTCAAGTGGAACCCCGTGCTTGAACATATTGATCCAATATTTATAAAATTTTCTATTTAATATTCAAACATGCATTGTTTTAATTATACTATTTTATATACCTATTGGCAATTACCTTTTATTTATCCGTCGATTACCATTGATTATCATTGTCATCGCCGAGATAATTTGACAAGATTTAGGGTTAGACTATGCCTAGCTATGATTAGTTCAATTAGACCATGGATTATAATTTCATTAATGATAGACCTTTAATGGTTGAGATCATGATTAATTACCCGAGAGGGTTAATAATAATTAAAATATTCCTAATAGTGGGCTATGAGTGCATGGTTTTGAGAGTTGTACCCGTGGCAATTAAGCTAGAATGGGCAATGGCGGGACCCATAACTTAGCTTGTTCTTATTCAACGTACCTAGGCAAGGGTGGGCATGATGAAGAAGGCGTAAAACAAATGGAAACACAATCAGAAAAAAGTAAAAGAGTCTAATTAGATCTATCTCGAATTTTTGAGAACCCTTTGAGAAGGCGTTCAAGGGGTTCTCAAATCAAAGACAAAAAAGGCATTTCATTAAGGTTTTATGTTATGTAATCATTTAGATGGGTAATGTAAATGAACCATAACTATGTAAACCTATTCCTAATAGATTGATACCAAAATAACAGATCCAAATTATAAGAAATCCTATGGAAGCTACAAATGCTGACTTCGTACCCTTCCAATTTGGGTTTGTTCTACTATGTAAATAAATTGCAAATATGGTCCAAGTAATAAATGCCCAAGTTTCTTTAGGATCCCAATTCCAATAGGATCCCCACGCCTCATTAGCCCATACTGCTCCACAAAGAATACCTATGGTTAAAAGGGTAAACCCTAGACTAATGACACGATAACTCCAAGAATCCAAACGCTCAATTAATTGATATTTGTAATAATTTGGAAATGAAGGAAAAAAGGTGCTTTTTAAAGCACTTCTTTTTGCATAGAAATATTCAATCTCATTAAAGAAAAATGTTCTACTTAAAACATTTTTTTCTTTTTCGAAAAGAAATCTAAATTCTTGCGAAATCTAATGATTAGAAGAGCGGCGGATAATAAGGATCCGCACAAAAGAGTCGCATAGCTTAGTAACATCATACTGACATGCATCATTAACCACTGAGATTGTAGAGCAGGTACTAGTATTGTGGATTGATTCATTTCAGTTAAAAGACCCGACGTGGCAAAGCCTTGCGTTAAAATAGTACTCGGCGTAGTTATTGTGCTTAAATCTTTTTTAGAGTTCTGTATCGTAGGAATCATATGAAGAATATACAGAGCCCATGAAAGGAAGATCAATGACTCATATAAATTACTTAATGGAAAATGTCCCGAAGAAGCCCAACAAGAAACTAAGAATCCTGTTATAGAGAAAAAAGTAGCTATCATTCCTTTTTCTGACGAATCACGTAATCCCCCAAGTTCACGAACTAATAAGGTTATCAAATGAATCGTAATCACAATTGAAATTGTTGAGAAAGAAATATGAGTTAGTATATGTTCTAAAGTTGCAAATAGCATAAGGAGAAGGTCCCATTACAAAATTGGAAATTTCGAATTGAATCCATTTTATAATCTATTGTATTCTTTTTTCGAGACTGCCGCCACTCGGACTCGAACCGAGATGCTTGAGCACTGCTTCCTAAGAGCAGCATGTCTACCAATTTCACCATGGCGGCTAAGTTGAAATAACAAGTAACTTAAAAGAATATTAGTTATTTTCTCGCGAAGAGTCCATAGAATTTAGGACATTAGAATCTTCATTAAAATAGACTTCGTTTGGTAGTATCTTTGCGAATTTTTTAACAAAAAAACTCTTGCTTTGCCCAATAGAAACAAAGTTTGAAAGAGTTGGAACAGTTTTTTCTGCAATTGCAATATAGAACTAATTTTTTTGTGAATTTAGGATAAGATAGGTAGAAGTTGTAAGTCTTATTGCAGGAATACTCTACTTTTCATAATAGAATCCTTTCCTTTTATTTTATTTATTATACGGATTCTATTATGAAAAGTTCATTGATAGGAAAAGAATTTTTAGGCCACAGTATACCAAAAACCTTTGTTCTATTTATCAGAGAGGTTAGTTCTAAGAATATTGTACCGAGGAATTCGACACACAAAAGTACACTCATTAATTAATCCTAATTATTCATATTAAATAATTGGAATTTTTTGGGAATAGGTCAATTCATATTATCCCAAAACCTTATTATTTGTTTGTTTGTTGCCGAGAAAAACCCTTTGGTTTTGGATGCTCGCTGACGCCAGAAAAAGATCTTGATTTTGTTAAAGAATAAGACTGTACTATGGAAAAGTAAGTCTTTTTCTTCCAAAGATTTTTACGAATACGCTTTTTTGACATCGAAGTACGTTTTTTTGGAACAGCCATTCAAAAAGGAGATTACTTTTTTCTAGTTGTATGTGAAAGACATCTATTGCCGCAAATCAATCCATCTTTCTTCTTTTTCTTAGTATTTTTATTTAGATACTAAAAGATATTGCAATTCTGAATTCTTTTTTACTTCATTTTGTCTAATGCGGATAAGACAAGAGTTTTTGTCACGCCCGGAGTTTTATCCCAAGCCTAACTCGTAAAAAGAAATCCGTAAATAACAATTGGCTTAATTAACTCAGGAAAAATCCCTCTAAAAGGAATTAATTCACTTAAATCGAGGCTCGCAAATCGACTAACAGGATTTAAATTTAAATTGCAGAAGTATAAAATTTGGCCAAACAAAATAATTTAAAATTCGGCAAAAGTGGGGTTTTCCTTTTTCCTCCTTCTTCCCTCCTTTTTCCTTTCTTTTTCCCTTCCTTCTCAAATTGGGCCGAAGTCCAATTTTCCTCCCTCTCTCTTTTTCCTTTTTCTTTTTCTTTTTCTTTTTCTTCCCGGGCCGGCCCAGCCGAGCCGGCCCGTCTTCCCGCTCGGCCGGCCCAGCCGCACCGGCCGCTCCCTCCGCCCGCCAGCGCGCGCCTGCTTGGGCCGCGGCTTCGGCCCAGCTCCCGCGCCGCGCCGCGCCCGCGCCCGCCGGTCCACGCCGCCGTCCGCCGGTCGCCGCCCGCCGCGCCGTCGAGTCGCGAGCCGCGCGCTCTGCTCCCTTCCTCTCTGTTCCTCTCCCGCTGACGAGTGGGCCCCACTCGTCAGTCGTTCCCCGCCAGCCGCCTCCTCTCTCTCCTCCCCGGGCCCGCGTGTCAGCCGCCCACTTCCCTCTCTCTCTCACCGACAGGTGGTCCCCACCTGTCAGCCGTCAGCCTCCTCTCTCCTCGCTGACGTCAGCAGCCCCATTAATTGCGCAATAATTGATTTAGGACTTTTCTGTTTAGCTAAAAAACCCAGAAAACTTCTAAAATTCATAAGTAATTCATCTAGTCTCCGTTTAGGTCCAGTCAAGTTTCATTAAATCCAGAAAAATGCCAAGAATCCATTAAAAATAGTTTCTTTCTCTGTTTCAGTAGTTTTTAGCCTGTTTTTCTTGTTTTGTCTTGTTTGTCGTAGGTTTTTCCCCCGTCGCAGCGCCATTCGTTCTCGAAGTCATCGCCGAAGTTCCTCGGGGTCTAAGCAAGGCAAGTGGCACCCCTCTTTGATCATAACCTATGATTATAAAATCCCCCGCTTTTACATTCAAACATGCATTGTATTCAAATGTCTTTACTTTACGTATCTATTGGGCATTTACCTTTATACCCGTTGATTTCCATTTATTATTGTCATCCCAGGGTTAATTTGACTAGAATTAGGGTTAGTCAATGCTTAGCCATGCTTAGTTCAACTAGCTCACCAATTCTTATTTAATTATTGATTAAACTTTGATAGACCTTTAATGGGTGTTATCATTATTCATTTCCCGATAGGGATTAATACAACTAAAATATTGCTTATGGTGGGCTGTGGGTGCATGGTTTTGAGAGTCGTGCCCATGGCAATTAAGGACCGGTTCTCAGGAAACCCTGAAGGTCTTACACGTACTAACCACAAGCCAGAATGGGCAACGGTGAGACTCGTAATCTAGCTTGTCCCTATTCGATGTACCCAGGCAAGGGTAGGCGTGATAGAGTATGGACGGGCAATCGTGGTGTAACGAAAGCTTCTCCTGCTTCCGGATCTACCAAGGCACAAGAGGGGACTGCCCGACTTGGTGTAAAGGAGGGGGTGAAACCTGAAGTGTGGTGCGATTGTCTAGGGAGGGCTGGGTGAAAGGTCTTATCATGGTTTCCGTACTAAGGTATCGTGGTGATACGTTGGGGCGTGGTAACATGCTTGGGAGCCATGTCTTGTGGGTAAAGTTGTACACCTCTGCAGAGTAAAACTATTCGAATAGCCGTGCCCGCGGTTATTGGGCGAACTGACAGACTCACTGGGATTAGATGAACCTCTTTAATAATTTTCTTAATCTTGGAACTGGTTTGACCCTGCGCAATGTGGTGTAACGTTGGCAGTGGTTTGGGTCTGTCGCAACGTGGTTTAACGTTGGGCAGAGGGTTGACCCTGTTGCTACGTGGTGTAACGTTCGACAGTGGTTTGGGCCTGTTGCAACGTGGTGTAACGTTGGACAGTGGATGTTTATTTTAAATGTTTACTTTACTTTTATTTCAGTTTATTTTATCTACCGCTTTGCTAAATTACTGCAGCTTTGTGCAAGTTAACCTTAGCCTATCCTTGTTACCCTATTGCATTCATTATTCTCTCTCTCTTGGGTGTTACTTGTTGAGTACGGTGGTTTGTACTCAGCCTTGCTTACTTTTTCCCCCACCAGAGCTAGTGCCAGAGCCTGTGTCAGAAGAAGGTTGTTCCGAAGGTTGAAGTAAGGTTCAGTCCGCCGTCGAGAGTGCCTGTAGTGTGGAGCCGTCTTCGCCAGTTGAAGCTGAAGATTAGATGGTTTAGTTTGTTTTCCTTTTCCGCTGCATTTCGATAGATAATTGTTTTTATTTATTTTTAAGTCGTGGAACTGTGTATTAATTTGTCATAGTGTGCACTCGGGCTGATGCCTGGACCGAGATTTAATACATGCTATTGTTCAGAAATTTGGTGTAAATTTCTGGGCGTGACAGTTTTTTAGCATATTATATATATTTTTTAGACTTTGTTTTAATAATATAGAATATATACAAAGGTTTTCTATTTAAATCAATTTATATATCAAGTATAATCCATATACCGATATAAGGTATGGGGGCCTATCCCCCATCCATATAAGATGGGAGGATAAAAGGAAGGGAAAATTCAAATAATTAATTAAGTTCAGAATTGTATTCCATAGTTGAATTGCAATCAAAACAAAAAAAAAGTTAGTCTCTTAAACAAGACATTCTAAAACTTAGGTAATTCGAGATGAAGTAAGGAATATTCGAGAATTTCCTATAAACATAGGTTTTAATTGGAATTAAATCAATTTGAGTTACGAAACAAGGGAGCTGCTTCATTTTAATAGAAAAAATATTTTAAAAATATTAAAGTAAAATGATTCAATCTTTTTTTGTATTTTAATAAATGTCCTCCTTTAGGTAATAACTAGGTAACGAAGTTATTTGGTTCACTTTTTGAATTTAACCAACTAAACCTATTCTTATTTTTTGATTGTTTCAATGAGAAAATTTTTGAAAAAATTAAGAATTCTAGTATTTTTTTTATTCCTTCAGAAATAGATAAGAATTAGTTTGGTGAATCGGAAACTTTTTTCAATTTTTCTATAAAATTGAAGTATAAATTTCAAGTAAAATTTGCAATTTCTTTTCTTATGGAACATACATATCAATATGCATGGGTAATCCCTCTTCTCCCACTTCCAGTTATTATGTCAATGGGGTTTGGGCTTTTTCTTATTCCGACAGCAACAAAAAATCTTCGTCGCATATGGGCTTTTCCTAGTGTTTTAGTTTTAAGTATAGCCATGGTATTCTCAGTTCACCTGTCTATTCAACAAATAAATGGAAGTTCTATCTATCAATATCTATGGTCTTGGACCGTCAATAATGATTTTTCCTTAGAATTTGGATACTTAATCGACACGCTTACTTCTATTATGTTAATACTAATTACTACTGCAGGAATCCTGGTTCTTATTTATAGTGACAATTATATGTCTCATGATGAGGGGTATTTGAGATTTTTTGTTTATATAAGTTTTTTCAATACTTCCATGATGGGATTGGTTACTAGTTCCAATTTGATACAAATTTATTTTTTTTGGGAGCTTGTGGGAATGTGCTCCTATTTATTGATAGGCTTTTGGTTTACACGGCCAATTGCTGTGAGTGCTTGTCAAAAAGCTTTTGTAACTAATCGTGTAGGAGATTTTGGTCTGTTATTAGGAATTTTAGGTTTTTTTGGATAACTGGTAGTTTAGAGTTTCGGGATTTGTTTAAAATAGTTAATAACTGGATTCCTAATAATGGGATTAACTCCTTGCTTACTATTTTGTGTGCTTTTTTATTATTCCTTGGTGCAGTTGCGAAATCGGCACAATTCCCTCTTCACGTATGGTTACCCGATGCTATGGAAGGACCCACCCCCATTTCAGCTCTTATACATGCAGCAACTATGGTTGCTGCGGGGATTTTTCTTATAGCTCGACTTCTTCCTCTTTTTATATCCCTACCTTTGATAATGAGTTTCATTTCTTTAATAGGTACAATAACACTCTTCTTAGGAGCCACTTTAGCTCTTGCTCAGAGAGATATTAAAAGAAGCTTAGCCTATTCTACAATGTCTCAATTGGGTTATATGATGTTAGCTCTAGGCATAGGTTCTTATCAAGCTGCTTTATTCCATTTGATCACTCATGCTTATTCGAAAGCTTTATTGTTCTTGGGATCCGGATCCGTTATTCATTCAATGGAACCTCTTGTTGGATATTCACCAGATAAAAGTCAGAATATGGTTCTTATGGGTGGTTTAAGAAAATACATTCCAATTACAAGAACTTGTTTTTTATGGGGTACCCTTTCTCTTTGTGGTATTCCACCTCTTGCTTGCTTCTGGTCCAAAGATGAAATCCTTAGTCATAGTTGGTTATATTCACCCTTTTTGGGGATAATAGCTTCTTTTACTGCAGGATTAACTGTGTTTTATATGTTTCGGATATATTTACTTACTTTTGATGGGTATTTGCATGTTCATTTTCAAAATTACAGTAGTACTAAAGAGGATTCGTTGTATTCAATATCGTTATGGGGAAAAAGGATATCTAAAGGAGTCAATAGAGATTTCGTTTTATCAACAACGAAGAGTGGATTTTCTTTTTTTTCACAAAATATATCCAAAATTCATGTTAATACAAGAAATAGGATAGGGTCCTTTAGTACTTCCTTGGGGGCTAAAAACACTTTTGTTTATCCTCAAGAACTGGGAAATACTATGCTATTTCCGCTTCTTATATTACTGCTTTGTACTTTGTTCATTGGATCTATAGGAATCCGTTTTGATAATGAAATAGGGGAATTCGCCATATTATCAAAGTGGCTAACT